>NW_024080879.1:1369411-1459411 GCF_003009895.1 Hyaena hyaena | reverse complement strand
ATTTCCTCATTGCTTAAATGGGTACACCGAAAGAGCATGCCTCTTGGGCTGTTGTCAAGATTGAATGAGGTAATGAATACTAAGTGTTTAGTAAAGTGCTTGACAATTGGTAATTATTTGATAAACATTATGTAATATTGCTATTATTATCACAGTCGTTATTTTACCATCATTGGATGTCGGACATCCCTGATTCGATTTTTAAACTTTCTAAACCTTTATGTGGGGTAAAGAGGTAATAAAAGAAAATGTATATTGTGAATCAAATAAGAGATGTTTGCCTTACATAGATTCAAGTTTATCAGTTAAGAGTTACTTCTAAATACAAAATTGTTACATGGCTAGATAGCTTTCATTGTACTTTTAACTTAATTTTCATAAGCTAAATTATTTCATAAGATGTGCATTTGGGGGAAAACTGAGTAGAAATCAAACAGAAAACGAGACAGACACTGATAATGCATTCTATATATCGCGTTCTCCTCTCCCTTCCTTCCCACTGCCTTCCCATACCTGCTCAGGTACAAAAGAGGAATTATATGTATCATATTTAATGTGGATATAAACATGATAAATACAACTGGGGAAATAGTGATCAGAGAATTTCATTAATCATGGTGACACTTTATTGTACAATCAATGGCTTGTTTTGTCCTATCAATTTTTTGCAATGATTACTATTATATTAATACTTAGTTATCATTATTAGTTTTAACTGGCCTAATAAGCAGTTGAGGTTTAACAGGGCATAAATTAATCCATGCATTTCTTCAGTACTCAACACATAACCACTGGAGCTCTGTGAACTATATTCGTTCTTTGACTTGAGGTACATTTTAAACAGCTTCTGAGAATTCACACTGAAAAACAGGTAAGGAAAGGAGGAAATAATTTCAATAAATGATAGATGTGCTTTACCTTCTATTGGTTTAATTAAACGAATAGATATTTGTGCTACAACACACACACACACACACACACACACACACACATACATGCAGACAAACTTCAGCTTCCTGGAAAAATGAAATGTCTTCAGTTTATGTTTAAGAACATGAAAAGAAGCAGCCCTTTTCCAATATTCTCTCAAATTATTTATCATTATTTATTACCTATGGAGGGATCATTGCAATGTTCTTTATAAGTAAGCACTAGCTTGCTTACATCATTTTCAATTACTACCTGTTTTTGTTTAATAAAATCATATCAAATTTTAAAAGAAATGATTGATTTCTTATTAATGTTCTTTTATCAGCAGTTATTTTGAATCAATGCCCATGAAGCCAGTTTTGACAAAGAAAAGAAAAGACAAAGAAAATATGTTGTCAAAAAGTAATTCTCAAAAACAGAGTCACCAGTTAAATCCTTCACTGGACAATTTATGCCACAGATCATACTGGATATTAATTGGATCCACTGCTGTGTCAGATCCTGGATAAATATAACACTATTAGTGATAATTAGAGATAAGTAAGAAAGGTGCACACTGATGAGAGTAGGATATCTGAATGCAGTTGGTTCATTCAACACATATTTAATGTGTGAAATATGCGCCAGGCACTGTAGAACATTAATGATGATCAAGTGTATACGTCTCTGGTACTGCAGGATAGGACTCAAGCATTTACAGGAGTTGAGTGGCAAAGAGCCAGCTGGAGGAGTAAAGAAGCCAAAGCCAAACCTTGAGGGACTTCTATGCCCGCTGAGGTGTTTATACTAACAGTAATGAGGCACCATGAAAGACTTTCAGAAAGGCAAATTTCTAAAAGATTACTCTAGTCAACGTGCGAAGAGAGGACTGAAGAGAAAGAAGACTGGACACAAAGACCAGCTGGATGAATATCATTTAGGGTAATTTCAGGAGAAATGAGAGGGTTATTTGGATCCATCACTAAGCCACAGAGTCTGGCATCCCACCTACTACAGAATCATAATGGCCTTCTACTCTAGATTTTCAATCTGTTCAGCATAGCCTCGCCATGGTTACCTCTATTCACTTCATCCTAGAATTCTCTTTGGCTGTCTCTAAGATGATACATAAAATCCCTGTCTTAACCATGTGTTTATTGCTGAACACTGAATAGATATGCGAGTACCAAGTATCTAGGGGTAGAGTCCAGGGGTAGAGAGTCACAAAATCCCAAGAGCTTACAACAGGGATGAGTATCTTACCATAAAGTGACAGCTGCCAGGAGAAGATCATTTATAGCACAATTTTTGAAATGGCTAACTTCCTGTGGTTCACCTAGTTTTTGAAAAAATCAGCTCCTGTGAGGTAAGCCTGATGAATCAGATTACCTGTCTTACACTGTGTTGGTTTAGCTACATGTAGATACCAAAATCTATCAAGTTACTTCATGTCAGATTGTTCTTTGTTATTTTAAATTACTCTTAGATCCCCCAAAGCCACAGCTATTCCCAAGAGAACCCTCATCTGGTAACAAATTACAGTGATTAAGGCAAGTGATAATGGTGACCTGAAGTAATGCAGTGAAAATGAGGAAGAAAATGATTTAAGGGGTAACAAAATAGGATGGCTACTTAAAGATGCATTAGATAAGGGAATAATTATGAGGCAATGGCTCATTCATATGTCGGTTTATTTATTGTACAAATATTTACTAAGGGCTGAAATGGGGTGCTCATACTGAACCAGAAGCTGTGCTGATGCTTGACATGGGGTGGTAAAAGGTCAGATATGGGGGTGCCTGGGTAGCTCAGCTGGTTACGCATATGACTTTGGCTCAGGTCATGATATCAGAGTTCATGAGTTCAGCCCCACGTGGGGCTCTGCGCTGAAGCATAGAGCCTGCTTCAGATTCTGTCTCCGTCTCCCTCTCTCTGCCCCTGCCCCCCTCACATTGTCTGTCTGTCTGTCTCTCTCTCAAAATAAATGAATAAACTTAAAGAATATTTAATGTTGCTGAGGGATAAAAAATGATGCACAGTTAACAAAGTAAATGTTTTGTGCCGTTAGGTAGATAGTGGTATCATTTGCTAAGAGGTGGAACGAACGAGGAGGAGCAGGTTTGGAATATGCTGAGTTGGGTCCACAGTGCAACTCGTGAAGACTTTCTCCCCAAGCCTGTTATTGGTAATGTCCCTAACCATTTGCATTAAGCTATGTATTCCTTTGGTGTAATTAAAAAGCGGACGGCTAGGTGTCATTTGTTTGCCTTTATAAGTTCAGAAGAAACATACAGAGGTGACCTTATCAGATGGAAGAGCCCAAATAAGAAGGGATCAGAAAGTTTTAGTTGGTTGACGGGAGGACAAGGAAGAAAAGTGAGCAAAAGAAACAAGAAAAAAAATTAACATGTACTGAGTATTTACTAGGTAACAAACACTGCTAAGTGCTTTCTGTTTTTAAGTAAATAACAGAGGGGTAAATATAAAATTTTTACAAAATAAATAATAACTAAGATTCAGTGAAATTATTCAGTTGGTCAACGACACAAATGTGGTAAGTGAGGAAACAGGCATTTGCATCAAGGTCTATCTGACTCCGAATCCTGAGCTTGTTTTGTTAGATGCTGCTTCCCAGTGTTACTTATCCTTGCAATGACAGAAGTCAGCCATGCGGGTAGAGAATTTGGAAGATTCCTGGGGACAGTACGTGGAGACCATTGGGACAGATGTACATGCTGCTGGCTGTCTTCATCCCCAGCCTCTCCCTTTGGCTCCTTCCCTGGGTATTATGCTCACCACTCCCCCCCCATACCACCTACTTCTCATCATTCTCTCCCTAAGTGTCACACACCTACCTGCTCTGGGCCCCATTTCTTCAGACCCTCTGAGTAGACCTGGGCTAGAGTCAGGACTCATTAGCAAACCTGCTGGGTGATGATAGCTAAATTATCTCATGTGAGCTTTCATTATCTCATCTCTAAAGTACAGGTAATTATTCCTGCCTCGTGCCACTTGAAAATTTATACATAAAATTATCCAATATTCTTATTGCCATACAGGAATTATGCAACACATGTTTCAGTGTGAAAATGTCAGAGAACATATGGTCCATGTTAATGATGAAGATAATAATAATAATAGTAATAATTTGGTCCATGTTAATATATGAAGATAAGACTAATCAGGTCTCTCCATCTCTTAGGTGACATTCATGTTTTTCATGTCACAAATCTCTAACTCGATAGAAAGAATCCATTTAAGGGCAAAGGCCATAATTTCTAATTTATGTGTGTTCTTATAATAGTTAATACTTCATTGTGAAAACAGTGTATTTTTATTTATATTGTAAAGATACCTCTGGGGAGTTCTTCTGGTCTAAAGTTATTGTATATATTCTGATCAGATGTGTGAAAGGAGGATTAAATTTTGGTAACCTGTAAGAAAATATAATTGATTGGTGATGCCCTAAAGCCTCTCTGAGACCAAGCAGCTGCTCTCAGGCTCATAAAGTAGCACTAAGAAGACATCTTAATGCCCTAGACTTTGGAGAAGTCTTGTGATACTCCTTGTGAAGGTAGTCACACACGCTGAAACTCAGTCTTAATTGCATTGAGTGTCTCTGGGCATTGATTTGGCAGCATGGGCTTCTCTTTTGGCTTCAAAGGGTGGCATTTAGATGGCTTTCCTTTTAGAACCAATACAAAAACCATTCTGATGGAGGTTATAAAAAATGTTTCAAATCCTCTTCAGAATTACAATAACTTTTGTTAGAATGAGGCACTGTATTTGGTTTTGGATTCTCCAGTAAGCTTGAAGAATCTTATAATTTTCCTTTCTGACTTGATAAATGACCTTCAAAAAAGCAGTTTGGCAAATTACCATGATGCTAGGCCATCATAGAGAGATTAGGTAGGAGCACTCACAACTGTGTATTTACCAAATCAGAAAACAATGCAAGTTGTCCTACATGTACCTTGACTAAATTTACTGAAAAACCATCCCTAGACAAATGCTAAATTGCTCTCTGGATATTTGAAGACTGTAAATAGCCTACCTAGAGTTTATGTGAGTGACTTGGACTGGCAATAAACAAAAGCTTCCCATAATTTCAATAAAGTGCAAATAGAATCGCAAGCAAAAGAAAGTAAATATCTGTTTAAGATGACCATATAATCAATATCTAGAAATTCAGTTATGACTGTTACTTAACACTTTACAACTGATTTAATTTTTAAAATTTGAGATGGCACAATTTTTAAATGTCAAATCACCGGTAAAGAGAAGTTTTCAACTAGAACTGCAGTAAATCATCTGTGTGCTGTGCAAAATGAAGAGCAAATAGTGTAATTGTGTCTGTGAGTGGGTTGAGAGGATGGCAATGTGAGATTGAGGAAGACAGAAATCTTGGTACTGTCTTCTACTGTACATAAGTCTTCCCCTTACCAGACAGAGATTTATCATTATACAGGGAGAACCTCTTTCAGAAAAATAAAAAATAAAATAAAAAATAAGCCATTTGAATTTATCTGGAAACTACATTTGCTACATAGAAGATGTTTAGTCTCATTTGTATATTTATTCATCACTTTTCACATGTAGTTTTGATTCTAATCTGACCATGAACTTTACAAACCGAACTTCTGTGCTGATTAAAAGTAACGACAGTGCATTTATGAAAGTCAGCAAATCCGTGATTCAAAAAGACACCTTACTAAAGGGTCAGGATTTTATATTAAGAAAGAATGTCTGAAAGCATGGAAGAAATGCTACTCTTTGGGTAAAGATATTCTATTGCTGTGAAAATCAGACATTAATAATTCATTTTTCATAGTATCTGCACTTCTGGCTCTTGGAAAGGCATAATAGTTTGAAAGGCCTACGGGGGTGAGAAGGAGCATTATGTGCCTATCTGAGGCACCCTTTAAAGTTAACTGACCCCTCTGTATCAGGGTGCAGGAAGCCACCCTTGAAACATGGAACAAAATTTTCTCCTATTTAAAATCATTCTGAATTAATGTTGTCTATAACCTCCAACTTTGGAAAAGCCTATATGGAATTAATAAAATAAATCAGAGAGAAGGGTTTGAAGAGTATACTTCGGGAGCTGTGTAAAAGAAAATGGTAAAGACTGTCAAGATGTTCCACCAGTTGGTTCCAATTATCAAACCTTCAAAAATATAAATTAATTATTATGATAGGCATGAGGGCCCAAAGATGAATTAGACCTAGTCTCTGGCCTGGAAAAGCTCACCATCTGGGAGAGGGGACGATCACTAAGAGTTCATCGTGGCTAGTAGTCTAAGGATGGAGATACATACAGGGTGTTATTTGAACAAACAAGGCAGGAAGTTATTCCGACTTGCCCAGGCCAGGAAAAGATGACATCTGAGCGGAGTCTAAAGGCAATGAGTAGGTATTCATCAGGAACTGTTAGTGTGTTCTGGAAAAAGGTTGGCATTGTAAAAGATGGTCCATGATTATGTAAGCAAAACCACTGAAAGAGAAAGCAGTGTGATGTACTGAGGAAGCTAAAGGTGTTTGGACTGCATAAAATATCAAGTAGGAGGTGAATAGAGATGAGACAGAAGATGTTAAGCAACAGACAGACGAAGGAAAGTTTTGTATGCCCTGTTAAGGAGCTTGGAGTCTATTCTTTAGGAATGGGAAACCCCTGAATATGAGCAGATGAGTGACATGCTTCCAGCAAAGTAGTGGAAAAAATAAGATACCATGTTTGTCAAAATATCCTATTAATATATCAACATACAGTTCATATTTCAGTAAGCCTCAGCTTCTTTTGTGGATAACATTTAAGTTACAGATTAATATTTATGGAATAAATGTTGCCTGTGCATATAAATCTGTGGGGCAAAAGAAATAAAACCATTAAGTAAACATCTAAGACAATATATAATTATGTGCATTATTTTTAAACATTCTATTAAGATAGTAAGTGTGAATTCCAAAAAAGGAGTGTTTCAAAAAAGGAGTTGAGACATTAGGGCAGCTGGAAAAATCTAACTTGGAAATTAAATTGAACTTAAGTTGCACAAACCTATAAATCTGTTTTGTTTCTCCACTTCTGTTAGAGAATGCAGTGTGATGCCCACCAAATATTGTCCTTGCCATACTATGTTTCTCCGGCCCCTTGCCATTAGGGAAGGCCATGTGATGAGTTGTGCCAAGGAGGACGAGGCAGTAGTGTTGCAGGCCACCTTTTGACTCAAGCAGTGAAAAGTTTTGGGGGAATTTCTAAGTCCTTTTTTGCCCTGTCGTGAAGTCTGACAATGTTTCAGGAGGTTGAGCCCCCAACAGTCTGGGTTTGTGAGTGACTGCATGGAGCAGAGCCCTTCACCCTGATCGCACCAGATAAACTTATGTGGACCATAAGTCAGAATAAACCTAGTCTGCCCAAATGCTTTCTCCATTCTTTCCCTCTCCTTCCCCTACTGTTTTGTGCCTTGCATAAAACCACCAGAGGGATCTAATGCTCTTCTTTTGTTCTGCACAACAATTTTTTTCCTTGTGGGCACCACTGCTTTCAGAAAATAGAAGACACAATATAAAAACAACAACAACAAAAGGCAAAGACAAAGATGCCACAATTGGACCAAACTTTAGAAAAATATTAGAGACAATAGATCAGGATTCTAGCTGTAGCTCTATCTGGGAAGGACTTGGGTGATTGTTTTATCTTACTTTAATTGGTTTTCCAATTTTTCTAAAATAAGCCTGCATTATTTTTATAATAAAAATAAGCCCTTTTAAAATTAAATTTTAAAAAATGATTTGGAAGATTGCCAGAAGTTGGTTCCCATGAACACCAAACATAAATGAAGTAGAAAAAAAAAAGTAGGTAAGAGTCACCTGACATTTTTAGACTCTAAATATATGTGTGGATTCAGTATATACAATTCTTTTCCCCTCTATTGTTTAAAAACATGATCTATTACAATATTGTAATATCAAGTTATAATTATTTTATAGTTTAAAATATTTAGCTTATTTCTTAGAACTAAGATTTACTTAGATACTGTGCTGCCTAAATTGTGTTTGAATGTACTGAGAAGTAAAACATTAGTCTTATTCATTTATTTGCTTCATTTTGCTTTTCTTCAATAAATTTTCCATATATGATACTCAAAAACATTCCAAGAAAATGTTATATTTAATTAGAAAGCCTTGATATTTAAATTATCTGCTTCTCTCTAGAAGCTAATATTAGAGGAAAAATGTCTATTACATCTATTTTTACCTACAGATTTAGCATTTGAACATATTTGTTGAATTTTTAAGTGGTTTTGTTTTACTAAATTTTGCAGGTACGATGAAAATATTGTGGAAAAATTAAATTAGTATACAATGTTATGGCGGAATGTTGATTGCTTACCTGTTAAGATATTCTAATTAGACCTTTTGCAATTTAATTCCCCATAACTTAAATCTTCAGATTTCATTTTGAATTAATGGCTTACTGAAACTGAAAACAATTTGTGTAGAGAAAAAATTTTAGCATATTTAAGATCTCAAGGATCTGGAATTGATTAAACTAACAGTATCTTGGCTGAAAATGCAATAGATATATAGCCAACATGAGGTGTTAAAAATAACTTTGATATACATTTTTTCTATTCTTCAATTTCATACGCTGCCTAGAACTTCAAATGTTTAAGAGCTTGATTCTCAAAACTGGCAAGGTTGGGAACCAGCCTGTAATTTACAAATAAAGCAACACCTTGCCCAAAGCTCTGATTTTTTTTCCACAATATTTCATCATTTTCTCTCAATAACATTAAATCAGGACATGTGATGTTTGTGTTTACTAAAATAGAGCATGTGTTTCAAAATAAATTGTGAAACCCTGCTTTATATTCTTAAATAAAATTCTACCTTATAATAAGTCAGTGAGATCGAGTAACATTCTAGTCCGTGATATGTCTACTAGAAATCTGAGAGTCTGAGAAGTGTAAATAAATGTATAAGGTCATGCAAAATCTAGGCCAGACCCACCCTGAGTGAAATTATCTTCATGTTTCAGGAACAGAGATCATACACGAGGGCTGTCATCATTGCCTGATTATTGTTGATTATCTCATTTATGTTTTATCATTGTTACCAAAAAAAATATATATATATGTTAAAAGCGTATGTTAGAAAGTGTGTATTTCAAAACCTCTCTATTTCTCTATTTTAAATGCTTGCATAGAGAAAAAGCATGGCCTGCTGCATTTCCAGTGAAAGCCCTCAATTGTACCATTACTCAACATTGTATCAGATCTATGTTGTGAACTAGACACAGTAGGCAGGAGAGGGGTAAGGAGAAAGGATGCCTTCACAGAATCAGTCTTAACCCTCTACGTTGTCTCTTCCATCCATCTACTCCTCCTCCTACTCCTTACAGATCATGAGCTCAGCAGTTGTCCTTTCTCCATTTACTGTCTCCGTGGCTTTCATAAATCACTTGACCCTCTGAGCCTTGTAAAATTGTAGTGACAGTATCTGTGTCATATTCCTATGTGTGAGTTAAAATGAGACAGTACAAGTAAATTGCTTAGAACAGGGCTTGGCACATGTAAGCACTCAATGTTTGTTATTATCATTAGTGGTGCTATTAATTTTAATGTTATCAAGGCACACACTTCTTTGTTTCTATTAGGCACTTCATGCTATTCTACCATCTTTTTTTTTTTTTTTTTTTGAGAAAGAGATACAGAGCAAGTGAGGGGGGCGGGGCAGAGCGAGAGGGAGACAGAAGCCCAAGCAGGCCCCACACTGTCAGCACAGAGTCAGATGCAAGGCTTGAACTCACAAACCATGAGATCATGACCCGAGCCGAAGTTAAAAGTCGGCTGCTTAACTGATGGAGCCATCCAGGCACCCCTCTACCATCTTTTATTTTGTCCTTACCTGTGTGCTGTGTAAGTGTCTATATCCATTTTGGAGTCACGAAGATCAGTAAGACACACTGCGTTCCAGACATGGCCTGTACTACACTCCTGTACCTGGCCAGTCATCATTTCATCAATGAGGTATTCTTTATCATTCTATCCAAATCTCCAAGTTACGAATTATTTCACTATATAGTTTGATCCCTTGGAATGAAGCACCACAGACAAGCACTGTGGATGGTGCCTTTGAGAATCAGGGTTTCCAGCTGCCTATTTGTCATCAGCATCTATTTCAAAGATTTACCACTTTGCTTGAGGCAACTGCCATACTGCCCCTTCAGCCTCAGCAAATGGTCTTGCCTATTTCGTGGAAGAAATAATAGAGGACATTAGATAATACTCTGTCCATCCTTTCCAAACAAAGAACCAATTACCTGTGTTACTCACAGCTTTACCTCTTTCCCACTGTCTTGGAAAGAGAGAGTATCTCCCTATCAAAACTAATGTGTTTTTTCTGAGCTTCACTGGTTAGCCTTTCCCATCCTCCCTAGACCTCACGGAAAAATATTACTTTCTTATTTTTCAAATGTATGATACCTTCAAACTCCGTTTCCTATCCCCCCCACCAAAGACTCATTCTCCCAAAATACTGGTCTAACTTTGCTTCTTCCATTTATTCCCAAGATACTTGAAGGAAGCTTCAAATTTGCCTTATCTTTCATACTCACTCAACCCTCTGCAGTCTAGCTTCATATCATAACGCTTTCTGTGATACTTCTAAGCACCATCTTCAATGGAGTGGACATGGGAGGTCCATTCCTTACATCTGCTACTGCTGATGACTTTTTATCCGCACCTCCTTCTGCCTGTAAAACATTGCTCATTGCTGATTTCTACCCTGCCACTCTCACAGCTGCATCTCACTTGCCCTTCTGCTCCTTAAACCTGTGCTTTCTGTGTTCCTCAGCCCCTTTTTGCACTCTACAAATTCTCCTAACGGTTTGCACACTGTATACTTTTCCACATTCACTGCATTACTATCCACCTGCCTCGAGTTGAGCACAAGCAAGGCCACCATAGCACTCACTCACATTAGGATGCCACACCTGGAGATGAACTCTGTTCAGTTTTCAGTAAAACAAGGCTGCTTAAAGCATATGCCTGGATAGGTCACCTTATTAGGAAAGAAAAGCAGAGCCGATTTAACTTGCCTTAAACATACACTCTACTTGTAGGCTTCTGCTAAATGCTTGAAGGGAAACTAACAGTATAGAGTAGAGGACAAAAAAAGCATTTCCTTTATGCAAATGTGCAGGACAAGATTTGATCACACATAAGTATTCAGAGTTCAGGGATTTCGAGGCTCCAAATAAATGGCTAATTTTTCTTGGCAAATGAAATTGAATTATTAAATTATCATACTGGTGTTGGACATTGTAATGGAAGGGAAAAGAAACCGTCTATTTATTTCCCCCCTCAAGGCCATGTTATATTAGAATGTTTCCTGCTTAACAGCTGCACCTGCTGGTAAGGACAAAAGATGCACGATAACTTGATTTTGTAAATAACTTACTGCAATAGGCCGAGACTTTGTGCCGTACCTAATGGGCATGTTGCCTCCTTCTCCTTTGATTGTGTTCCTTTTTTATATCACTTAAAAGGAAGAGGCTTGTCCTGTTGTGTGTACTAGCTTAAATCTGTTTTTGTTACTGCTGGAAATTATTTCTGTTGTCATCTCATCCATTGTCAGCCCACTGTCAGTAAGGCTTGTTTTCAGAATTTAGGGTGAGTTTGCTAAGTGAAACTGTCAACCTGCTCAAACACACAGTCAACTCTATTATTTGCAGTGTTAAAGAAATGTAGTCATTCCTTCACCAAAGTTCGTCTGGAAATAAAAGGAACACGGTTTTAGAAATGAATAAAAAAAAGGAATAATTTGTGATCAACCTAATTTTAGATAAATTTTAAATACATCTTTGAAGGAATACAATTTAAAGCAATTCTTTGATGTTTGACATGAGAGGAATCCAAGAGGGAAAAAAATGCTTAAAAAATATGAATGACACCTAATTTTTTTTTTCTTAAAACACTAGCATTGGGACCCAGAGCCTAGAGAGTATATTTTATATCCTTACATTACCGTAAGTGCTCAGTTTGGAGACCTAAAGAATCATGTGGCTCATCAGACATATGGAGAAAGGATCCTTACCATTCTTAAATGATAAAATATCATTAATTTTGCATGAGTATTATCGAGTGAATGCTGCATTCTTTTATTCCTTGTGTTCATATTTAAAACCAATATAATAATTTTTATGTAATCTATTTTTCTGTTTCAAAAAAAATGACAAATTCTGGCTCTAAACAAAGAAAAATGGATTGTGCAAGCTAGGTTCACCTCTCTTTTGTATTGCTTTTAAGTTGATCCCTTAAGGAGGGGCTGAGGGAATTGATAGAATCCGTGTATGGAAAGGTGGCCAGAGGTGCATGCCATGTCACAAGGTGTGAATAAGATGTAGTTACCATGGTCCTGCTGGCAAGCATATATCCCAGGCACCCAGCACCTAGTTAGTGAGATCTTATTCTACATGCCACACACAAGCATGCACACTTACAGGCGTGTCGTACGTATGACCGGGTATATAGGGGAAGAACAAATCTCAGGAACCATTGATATAAGACTCACTTCCTAATAATCCACCATCATGGTTAAATCTCAAAGATATTGTCATGATTGTCATGGGGCCTAAACACTTTTGTGTTCACAAGCCCCTTCCTCCATGAAACAAAACATTAAGTTATATTTTATTATTGCATGAGTGTGAAGACAAACTTATTAGTATGATGTAACAAAACACGTTTTGAGCTAAAAGGTTTTTTTTTATTTCCATCTAATCAAAAGATAAATAAAACATGTTCATGGGTATCTAAAAGTATTGTGAGCCCCAGACATTGCCTGCTATGTCAAATGAATAAGATAGCCCTGGATACCTATGAGTTCAGTTGATTTTGTAAATAACTTACTGCAATAGACTTATTGCTTATTTACTGCCAGATTTATCACTCTTACCTTGACTACTCACTTAAACCCGTGGATTGGGAAATGCCAATAGAAACTTTCTACTTACTCATATGATGTTACCTGAGATTTAAAACCAAATTTCTAATCATCCACAAATTAGATCCACCTCCAACTTGCATATTTCCATCATTGCTCCCATCTTTTCCCATTCTTTCAAAAATAAGAACTCAGGGGGTGCCTGCGTGGCTCAGTAGGTTGAGTAGCAGACTCTTGATGTAAGTTCAAATCATGATTTCACAGTCGTGGGATTGAGCCCTGTCTGGGTACTGCGCTGAGCATGGAGCCTGTTAAGATCCTCTCACTTCTTCCCCTCCCCTGTTCCTGTTCTCGCTCTCTCTCTCTCTCTCTCTAAAAACGAAAAATAATCTTAAAAGTAATAGGAACTGAGGAGTATTCCTGACTCTGCGTTTCCTCATATTGTATATTGAGCATTCAATTTGAATGAGCTATCTTTTTTGACCTTAGTGTACAATCCCCACCACCACCCTTCACAAGAGATTCAACACTTCACACATGAGCTTCAGCACAGGATTTCTAAAAGGTTTTCTAACATCTTTCCTATTATAGTTATTTTGTACATTAAGGCTGGATTAATTGCAAGAATCTCTAGTGTAAATAATATAAAAACTAAATATTTCTAATTTATGACCCTATTTTATAAACTGATATCATCAACTTATTTCTCTCAACTCCCCAGATGAGGTCTTCATTGGTCTGTGGCATGTTCCTTGACATCCACCACACGAATCACACCTGTTCCCACCTTGTCTCCTTCTGTTGAGCTGTTCTCTCCCCTCATTCTCCACCAAAAGCTTCTCCACAGTTTCAGATCCAGATTTAGTTCTATGCCCACCACAAGGTTCCTCCCAAGTACTCCATTTAAGAAGATCTCATCATTCTCTAACCCCTAGCCATTTTCAAGGCATACTATTACTGCTTACACTAGCCTCTCCTGTGTATATCTACTCACTTCCTAAGTGTCATGTTCATCACATATTTTGTGTGTTTCTACAGTGCTTAGAAGGGTACTAGTTATAATGACAGAGAGCTAATATTTATTTATTAGTACCTTAATTAAAACATTTTAATTAATTTTTTAAAATAATGATTATCCAAAATATTTGTAAGCTATAAAATTACCATAATAAGTAAAAATAGAAATAATACTGCTAGCCTTTTTTTTTAAAAAACCCTATATCCTATATATGTTGAGGGTTTTTTTTTTAATCATTTGTAGTGATTGTGTGCTGGTATCATATAACAAGGAACCCAGAATTTATCAATTATGTTGGATAGAAACCCAACTCAAACTATTTTAAGGTTGCTTCACATTCAACCTTTCCACAAATATTTGCCCAACAGCTCTTAAACCTCAGCCTGTTGTTGATTGTGCTGGGAACCTGGAGACGAACAAGAAGTGCTCGTCTTTCACACTCACAGAGTTTACACTCTAGTGGAAGGAGACATACAATGCCAAGTAGTATAAGTTCTGTGAAGGAAATAAAATGGAGTATGATCATAAATAGTAAATGGGAAGCATAGGAACTCATTTAGACTTAATAATCCTGTAGGTCCCCTCTGTAGACCACTCAAATGAAGTGTACATGACAAAAAGGAGGTGGGCAGAGGAAAAGTACAAGAAAATCTGAGGAAAGGAAATTATACCTTGAGAGAAGCAAAAGTGCAAAGTCCTTAAGGCAGGAATAAGCTTGACATAAGAGAATCAGAAAGATCAGACTGCGCTGAGGTCACGTGTCTACTCTTAGATCTTGCTTTGTGACTCGAGATATTCTTATTGACCCCCAAGTACCACGTGTCCACTGCTGTGAGAGGGAACAGCTCCCTCAGAGCCATAGCAGTGAGGAGAGTCTTCTGAGAAGGAAAGGAGGCAAGAGAAGCAAAAGAAAAATGGCCCTGCACATTTTGAAAAAAACAATCTAATAAGAAGCAATGAAATCTGGGTTCAGGATTTCTACAAAATAGAAACTCAACCTCATAGATCTTTTATTTACATGCCTATGTTTCATTCAAACATAGATTGTATAGATTTGAAAGTTACTCTTCATGAAAATCGGATCATTAGTCACCTTATTAGTAATCTTGTCGTCTTTCCAGAAAAAATAATACACCAAAAGTTTTGTGACTTATCTCCTGATTCCAGTTCTGTTTAGTACATTATGCTGAAGGAAGTACAGTGGTCATGCCTTATCTGTGGGGAGATACGTTCTAAGACCCCCAGTAGATGCCTGAAACCAAACCCTAAAGACACTACGTTTTTTTTCCCCTATGCATACATACCTATGACAAAGTTTAATTTGTAAGTTCACCACCATAATAGATTAACAAAATAACTGTTAGTAAAACAGAACAACTATAACAATATACTATGATAAAATGTATGTGAATGTGGTCCCCCTCTCAACATGTCTTATTGTACTCACCTTTCTTCTTCTTGTAACAATGTGAGATGATAAAAGATCCGCATGATGAGATGAAGTGAAGTGAATGATGTAGACATTGTGACGTAGTGTTAGACTACTGACCTATGATGTGTCAGAAGGAGGGTCGTCTACTTCTGGACCACAGTTGTCGGGGGTAACTGAAACCATAGAAAATGAAACTGTGGACAGCAATACCACAAATAAGGGGATTTGCTGTATTTATATTCTCGTCTTGGAATTTTCCCGTGCATAGAAAAATTATGTGTAAATTTGTCTGTTACTGAAGCAGCCTAGTACAGTGAGTAAGAGGTCAGACCATAGAGACAGACATTGTTTGTGTCTTAGTTCTGCCCCTTAGTATCTGTGTGACCTTGGGACTCTCTGCCTTACTAGTCCTCTCATCCTTAAGTAGTGGAAATGATAGTATTTACCTTATAATGTTTGTTGTGAAGATGAAGTAGAAAAAACTTATATAAAGAACTTAGAGGAATATTTGGCATGTAGTTAAGATTCAATAACTGTTAATTACTATTATGATTATTACTGATTTGAAAAACACTAGAAATTATAAAACTTCATATAAAATGGAAATCCCCAAAGAAATGCTATAAAATAATGGGATTGTTTTGAGATGATTAATATTATAGTGTTCTACTGTATTTTTCTTTTTTTTTTTTGAGTTTATTTATTTATTTTGAGACAGCACACAGAAGTGGGGAAGGGGCAGAGAGAAAGAATCCCAAGCAGGCCCACACTATCAGCTTGGAGCCCCATGTAGGGCTCAAACTCATGAACCATGAGATCATGACCTGAACCTAAACCAAGAGTCAGATGCTTAACGAACTGAGCCAGCCAGGTGCTCCCGAATATATTTTCACTTTTTATAAACCAATAAAAACACATTAAGCTCCAACTACAATATCCAAAATCATTATTGTGGTGCAAAAAATATAGAATAATATTTAGCTGGTTTAAAGCACATACAAACAATTGCAACTGAGGTTCAAAACTAGAGTATGAATGAGAAGTTTAATATTGCATGTGCTATTACACACAGTAATTTAGAAAATGGTTCTAACGCTTCTAAACCAAAATGAAGAAATACATACACACAAGGACAGAATGTGAATGGTACTGTGTATTGCTGGTATAAAAAGAAAGAAGTTAAAAATGTGTTACGATGCAATGAAATGTATTTTATTAGAAAACTGTACGTTGTCAATAATACCATTACACCAGGTGTTTTGATCTCTTTTATGAGTTTATTGGGATTTCTTTTTATCTAAAAACAGATAACATTTTAAGACGATGTGTGACACACTAATAATGCCTTGACCATATTCTTTCAGTACACTCTGTTAAAATATTTAACCAGTATTGGCCCAATAAAAGAGAGAATCTTATAATAGACTAATCAAATTTCTTTCCTTAGAAAGCTTTAATATAAATGTTTACAGCACTTGACGTATTCTTGTGAGAACATCAGTTCTCAGGTTCTTTACTTGATTCATTCATTTGTTCCTCTGCAGCCCTAAAACACACCAATTCATTTGGTACTCAGTAGATCTTGAAAGAATAAATGAGGAAGAGGATGTATGAAAGCGAATACAAATAATTTTAGTGTAGTAAGATCACTGGGTAATTCCTCTTCTTGTTGCTGTACAAAAAGAGAGAAGAATGAAGATGGATATTAAGGGCTTACTCGGTCACTGGCTTTAGGTATATATTGTGTCATGTTGCATCTCCGGTCCGGCTTGTCAGATTGGTGTCACTCTACCCCCATTGTCAGATGAGAAAATCGAGGCCTAGACAAAACATATGCCAAAGCCCACAGCTAATTAATGATTGTGCCACTGTTCACATCGGGGTCTGTACAGAACACAATCCATTTCTGTAACACCACATTGTGCTGCTTCCTTGTAATTAATGACATTAGGTGTTAATGTCACTATTTCCCCATCAATCTTCACTTTCAACAACCTTATGATATATAAGAGACTAAATACATATGTAAAATTATTTTTTCTGTGCATTTCTGCATTTTTATACTTATAAGCCAGACTATGAAAGAAATAAGTCTTTTGTACCAGTAAAAATGATCTCCAATCCTTTTTTCATTTCAAATTTAATTTTTAAAATTTCCTTCTTATTCCCCATTATCTGTCCCTCAACTCCTTTTCTCCAACTGAATAAATAAATAAATAAACACACAAACAAAAAATCAGGTTTACAGTAATGTCTAAGATCCTTGACTTTTTACTAATATTGACAAGGCACAGAATTGAACTTTAAATTTGTGTTTCCAAATAAACATCTAGTTATAAGGACTACATTGAAAGGAAACTAATGAAATTCCAAGCTGCTCTGGGGTGGCTGTTTTATTCTGATCGGTGGTAGATTGCACTATTGACCAAATGTCAGACACGGAGCGATACAATGATTGAATAAAAGTGTATACATAATCGGAGCAGAGAACTTTGCCAGGACCAGCTTTGTCGTCTTTCTCATAATACTAAAGGAAATTCTTTTTTTTTTTTTTTTCCCTCCTCTCTGAGTGCAAATAAATTTTTTCTTTCTGGGCCCCCTCTTCCTTTTATTGGTGCCCCCAGATAAAATAATGCAAGATGCCTTAGCCAGAGACGCTGATGAAATATTTTCAGCCTAGATATTAATCTGTTATCAGTTCTGTAGGTGTGAAATGTGATGAAGATGACAGAGAATCATGCTCTGCAGGCCTCAAGTAATTTGCACCAAAGATATTTAGATCTATCTTTGGACACTGCAGATCAGTTATTATGGGAGGGGAAAAGCCCTTGGGGAGTCTACCTTGAAACATATTTCAAATGCCAAGGGAGTTGCATGAAAATTGGGTAATGAATGAAACTCTGATTGCAGAAAAATCACTTTGGAATGTGACTGCTGCAGCACAATGTTACTGTGTGTAAACCTTAAATGCTTAACACCATGGACTGAGTCGTTTGGATTCTGTGATGCATGCTGGTCCCACTTTCTGTCTTTACTCTTCTTGCACCATTCAGTTAGAGATGAATAAATATTTGTCATAGAACCTGATGGTTATATTTTTTCCTTTAATTGAAAAAATGACCGCAGTGTATTCATAATATATGAGAGCCTGTAGACAGCTTATGATAAGTTCACCAAAGAAATTTTATCTTCTTTATCCCTATACCTCTGCATAAATCAAATGTTGTTTCTTAAACTCCAAAAGGTATTTCTGAATGCCTCTAAACTAAACTAAACCAAGTTCTAGACAAGACTGGGCTTCTCATTCCCAATAATCAAAATGGGATCAAGAGACATTATAAAGACTTCCTTCTGGAAAACTTATCTGAAATGGCCAGAAGTGGTTTACAATGGTAATCTGCCTGGAGGGGATGGTAGTGTTCTCATTCCTACTTTTAATTTAGAAATCTAGCTTGAGACAAAGAACCCATGGTCACTTATGTCACGTCGGCCCTTACCATGAATAGAAGTACGGGATCAGAAATCCTAACATAACTATGCAGACACGTCACATTAAGTTAAGTTATGTCTGTAGGAACTCAGCAAATTCTGCTGTTAAGAGTGAAATTGAAAATATGTTTAATAACGGAGATATAGACATGCTTTTCTATAAGGTCTTTTTCTACAAGATCTAAGAACTGTCTCTTTTCTTGAAGTCTGCCCTGAGTGAAACAGATAATTGTACTCCATTTAAATAAGTACACGTTTTTCTCACAACCCCTAAGAGAATTTCTTTAAATATTTATTTGTGGGGTGCCCGGTGCTCAGTTGGCTAAGCATGTGATTCTTCCTTTCGGCTCAGGTCATGATCTTGCAGTTCGTGAGTTTGAACCCCCCCACATCAGGTTCTGAGCTGACAGTACAAAGCCTGCTTGGGAATTTCCCTCTCCCTCTGTCTTTGTCCCTACCCCACTCACTCTCTCTGTCTCTGTCTCAAAATAAAGTTATTTGCATGACTGTTTATATGTTTTAGAGTATAACCTGTGCAGGGACAGAGAGTATGTCCTCACCGGTGTCTGGCCCATAATAAACGCCTAACAAGTGCTTGTAGAATGAGCACATTAAGGAAGGGAAGAAAGAACGTATGAGTTAAAGCAAATGGGGTAATGTGTAGGAAAATCACCAATGAAAGGGAAAATGCCTCTTTTGGCAGAGAGGGTGGGGTGAGGCGGGACTTGTTCTCACATGTTAGAAATGGCAAAATCGGAAAAGGAAGAAAACAAGGGAGACATTCGGAAATAATTTTCATCTGTTGTGGAATCAAAGGGTGGAATAGAGAGGGCCAAAAGTAGAAATATTGTACTCTTTTTACCTGCACCAGAAGGTTATCTACCAAGTGACATCAGAACTAAAGAAATTTACTCTAGGTTTTAGGGGTATATGAGCCAGTTGTATTCCAGAAAAGTGACTTTCATAATGAAGCCACTTCTGACCCTGGAAGTTCTGATCCAAGTCACTTCATTCCAATTTTCAAAATAGTGCACAGGTGGCTGCCAGCTACACCCATGGCACCAGCCTTCACCAGGCTTAGTTCAGAATGGTGAAGTTTGGCATGACCTTCCCCGAAATATCTTTCCCACATAGACCTAGTGTGTATCATGTATTTCAAAGCCATAGTGCACCTCAATGGAAACACCTCAGCTCCATAATAAATTCTCAGATGCCTCAGAGAAAGGAAGCTCATTGCTAAATGACACATCTTAAGAATGGAGGTTTGACACCACTAGCATATGTTCTGCTATTTTCTTTTCTGTCTTTGTTGTGCTGCTCTTGACCATTTCAGATGTGTAAAATTTGGTAAGGACCTCTGTCTGGTGGATGGACCCTCCCATTACACACCACTGTCTAGAAGTGAGTGCACATGTACTTTGATACCAGAAGAAAAATTCTGATCATGAACACACAGCAATATGAAAATAGAGAAACATTAGTGTTTGTGTTTCGTCCCCTTTAGAATCAGTCTTAAATAGCCCATCCAGAAATTCTTTCTATATCTAGATTCCCTCATGGCTTTAACCATTTTAGCCCTTGCTCCTGGATCTATTTCAGATCCTAGAAGGAGCCCTCAGGGGCCAGATGATATCACTCCTGGATTTCCCCTGGGAGGCAGAGATAGATCGTTCCTTACCTTGAGAGAAGTAGGTTTGCGCCTTCCACAGGGTTCCAAATGTAGCAACTGTGAAAAATAAACTAGACTTTGCTATGATAGCACAGTGTACAGTATTTGATAATATAAATTTGAGATAGTATTATACCAAATGATGCTCTTCCCACCAGGGGTGGAGAGGAGAAGGAATGAAGGGAATTAGAGTTGGATCAATGGGATTTTAATTTTTTTTTTTAGGAGGAAAGCAATTTTTTCAATTCAGAATTTCAGAGTAGAGGTGGGGGAAGCCTGAAGGTTTAAATTCCCAGAGGGTAGGATCTAATATGGATTCCTTTATACGCTAAAAAGTCACATAAATGGGACTTTTCGAAAACATTTTATATAAATGAGAATGAAAATGACAAGAGAGGAGACCATTTTAATTAGTTCTTGCAATAGAGATAGAGGAGGAAGTGGTGGAGAAAAGCTGAAATACTTTTATTTTATTTTTTATTTTAGAGAGAGAGTACAAGCAGGTTAGGGGGGCAGAGGGAGAGAGAGAAAGAATCTTAAGGAGGCTTCACTTTCAGCACGGAGCCTCACTGCAGGGCTCAGCCTCACAACTGTGAGATCATGACCTGAGCCAAAATGAGGAGTTGGACACGTAGCCAACTGAGCCACCTGGTCTTTCCAAAAAGCTAAAATGTAGAGAAGACTGAAAAATTGTTAGTTCTCTGGAGACTCACCTAAAGAGAAAAAAAAAATCCTTAAATTTTTCAAAGTAGATCTCTTTTTGCAAGAAAAAAAAAGAAAGCAAAATTGAATTGTCCACGGACTTAGGAAATTAAGACTTAGAATGGATTCTTCTATTAGGAAATGCATTTGTTTGCTTAATTTGTTATTAATTTTTAGTAGGAAGCCCTCACCATTCATGACCTCACCACAGACAACATGACCATTAGGTGAAAGTGAACCATGAGTAACTGGGGAAACATTCTTTTCGAATCAGAAGATCAAAAACAGGTCCCAGGTCCATCACTGAAATTGCTACATGTCCTTGGACAGTTTACTTCATCTCTGAAGTGTCAATTCCTTTATCCGGTGCTTGGCTGGCTCAGTGGGTAGAGCAGACAATTGTTGAACTTGGGGTGGTGAATTCAAGCCCCCCATTGGGTATACAGCTTGCTTTAAGGAAAATAAAGGCACAAAAATAAATAAACCTAATTTTGTAGGCTTTCTGATGTTCAAGTAAGATAATGGATATAAAATCACCAGGAAAACTATTATAGCATTTATTAACATAAACTAGTTTTTTACATTAAAATTTGTTTTTGCTTTTGTTTTTGTTTTCCAAAAGTAGATTATTTTTTCATACTTTTCTTAGGTATTATCACATATTTTTTGAGAATTAAACTACTTAGACAAAATAGATTTAATATTTTCAAATATTTCATTTTTGTGTAAATTATCTTGATAATTTACTTTATGATAAAATTCCCGACTTTTTTCTGTTTCCCTGAAACAAACAGGAAGTCTTAAAGACTAGCCAAGACCTTGAAAATTATGACCCCAACTAGATGGAAGACCTCATGGGCCATGTGTTGATTTAGTTTATCTACCAGTATGAATAATAGATCCAATCATTAGGGCTTACCTATTTTAAAAGCAGTTTTTAAACTTTTAAATCCCTACTTAGATGATCTCTGAAAAATGCCTTCTACACTCTGAGGAAATAAAATGCAGAAATGTTCACATTCATGAGACAATAGCTTTGAGTGAATGCTGTAAAATGAAATCTGCTCTTTCAGTTTTTCTTTCAAAGGAAAAATTGCATAAATAATACATTTGGGCCTTGCAATACCAAACAAGCACAATAGCTACTTTACAGCTTTCATCAAAATGAAGGCCATCTTTTTCATTTTATTGTGGAACCATTAATACAATATCATCAACTCTGATTGGCTGTAAGGGTCCAGGCTGGAGGCATCATGCCAGAAGTCAATGGAGATGCTGATATCACTGGGATATGGGATGGCACCAGCCCAGGGACTGGGGAGCTGAGCAAATCTGGAAAAAAGAAATAAAGACATCTAAAACTTTTCAAATTTCGGGGCATGGTCTTTTTCTGGGAGAAAGTTCAGGTTAAGACCTACCTTCATAATGCCCCCCAAATTTTCCTGAGAATCTCTTAAATAATGAGTGAATAATAGAGGTTTTCACATATAAACCATCTTCTTTGTTCAGTTTTTGGGATGTCTTTTGATAAAGTTCTATTCAAATTAGCCTTTTTACCAGTCTATCAGAGGCATTAAAAAAAAAAAAAACCTAAACCAAAAAAATGGGTAATATTTGATTAAGTCTATTTTTCTTGTTTCAGTTCAAACAGGGAAGATTTGTTAGGGGGAGGAATAAAAATAATGTCCAAATTAGACTTTCTAATTATTCTTGGATTTAAATTATCCTTGCTATTGTGGTCTCTGTCCCGTGACAACAGATAATTGAGAGCTGGCTGTAATTGACATATTAGGGTTTTCTTTTACTTGAGGCAAATAGAAGGACACAGTTAAACATTAGGTTTACCCTCTAGGTAAAAAGAGCACATGGCAGATAGCCACAAAATAGAGGTTTAAAGGGATTTACTAACTTTGGATAAATACAGTGCTGTAGAAGGAATTTAAAGAAAATTCAAAGCAACCCATGGATAACAGCCTTATGTTATATGGATTTAACACAATATGATTTAATTTTTTATACAGAGGAATTAAACAAGGTAGTATAACCTGTGATTTCCTAGCATTCTTGTTGATGTTTTAAAACAAAATTTAGTTTTTCTCTTTTATGAAAAATATTTCTAAAAGCCCTCTATATAATTAAATCTAATTCTTATTTTGTCTTTGGGAAATAAAAATATTGTAGATGTATAAAGATGTATTCCAGTTCAATGAGAAATGAATTAAAAACAGTCTACTTGACATTAACAAATGTGTACTTTGAGACTTCACTATGGTATAGTATTGTATACATATTGTGAGTATGGATTCCCATCCCAGATTGCTACTTAGTAGCTGCATGATCTTGTGCAAGTCATTTATCCCGTCAGGGCCTCAGTTTTCTGTTCTATGAAATGGGAATGATTATAGAATGTGTTCTATCGGGTTCTTGTGAGGTTTAAATGATCTAATACATATAAAATACTCGGAGGAATGCCTGATATATAATAAATATTCAAAAAGTGTCAGTTAGTTTTGCTACCCAAAGGCATTTCAGATGATAGCAGAGCAAGAGTAAATTAAGAAGTATAAAACAATGACCATTTTGTTGTTTCTGTCAGCATTACATTCTGGTAAGATTCAGGAAAATCCTATTTAGTTACAAATTGCAGCTACTGAGATTGACTGAATTAGATTTGAGGAATTTAAAATATAGTCAGCATCAAATATTTGTGTTTGCTTTTTTAACAGACAAATTAAAACGTTGGCAAGTGCCTTTTAATTTAATTTTTGATTCTTATCCCTTTGGAGACTACACATAAAATATTCATTTATCTTCAATTTCAGTTTGGTAATATATGCTTGGCAATTAAGAATTTGATGTGCTGAGAGATAAATGTATTTAGGTTAAATGGTAGTGCTTTGTATAAAGCCTACTTTGCAGGCATTGTATTATACTTCTTACTCTTTAGAAAGAGATGCAGCAAACCCTTAACTTTCAGAGCTTTGGAAATGCCAATATGTCCCTACCCTCTCCAATAAAATTGCTGACATTAAGAACTCCACCTTAATTTTACTGTTCAAACACAAAATGCGAAGCACGTAAATGGCTCACAGCTTACTCTTGATTCATTACATTGATATCACTGATTTGGTCAGGGTAATTCTAAGTTTCCCTAAGATCGGCCTTTGTTGTTGTGGGATACTGGTAATTAAGAATAAATAATGGATTAGGATTTTCCAATATGGGTGTCTTCCATCAAAATCCGCCTAAGTTTTCTCACTTATCTCCACTTCCCCAAAAATCTGAGCCCATTTATATAGAGATAGATGGATCTCTACAAATTCACATGCATATACAAATAAAAACATGTATAATAGTACAATGGCTTAAAACTAACATCGAAAAACAATGTGTCTTAGGTTTATAAGATTGGCATTACCTATAATTAATTACCAACTTTTTCCTTGTTATTATTTTTCTTTCATTATAATTTTTTCATTATAATTTGATAATTATTATAAGTAATTAAATTATAGGGGTGTCTGGGTGGCACAGTCGGTTAAGTGGCCGACTTCGGCTCAGGTTCCTGGGTTCCTGGGTTCCTGGGTTCGATTCCCGCGTCGGGCTCTGTGCTGACAGCTCAGAGCCTGGAGCCTATTTCAGATTCTGTGTCTCCCTCTCTCTCTGACCCTCCCCCTGCTCACACTGTCTCTCTCTCTCTCTCAGAAAGAAATAAAACATTTAAGAAAAGGTAATTAAATTATAGTATATTTGAATTAAAAAAACTAACATGGGAATTGTAATATTTCAGAAAATAATATGTGATTTTTTTCAAGGAATTAGTTTTTTCTGAGAATTGTATGGCTCCTCCGTTAAATCAGCAGGTGGCTTTTTGAAATAATTTCAGTAGTTCAAGAATTCCAATGAAGGTTTCCATTTCTTGGATGTAATTCTGCACATGTTGTCTGAAGCCTTTCTTACTCTTTGGCTAGAATTGTGTCAATTGGTTATCTTATGCTAACTAGAAACAGCAGTTGAAAGTTTTATTTCTTTGATTAATTTCAAGTGAAAACAATATTTATGACTTAATAGTATGACTTGTTTTGTAGGAAAACCCATAGTACAAAGATTGGGTTTGAGGAAAAGACAGTGGAAAATTAGAGACAATAAAAATAATTTTTTTTTTTGGTGTTAAAAAATTTGAGAAACCTAGAATGGGTTTCTAAGGCTTTTCCCAATTTTCTAATTCATTACAACCTATTGTTTGAACTTACCAGTTAGACTTTCTCCTCTTAATGCAATCAAGCTTGTTTCTTTTAAGAATGGTTATTTCTCAAGTTAGATATATAAACAGAATTTACCTTCCCCATTACAGGCATTATTCTATCTCAAGATATAACATAAGGGTGTTCTATGTAGAAATTAATAATATTAATGTCCGTGCATAGCCCATGGAATTGAAGATGTATGCATATTTGAATTATCACGTCTATTGGAGGTTTGGCTGTGAAGCCTATGATATCACTAACTTCATGAGTCTAGGTGCTCTGCACTGACTTAATGTATAATTATTTCTTTCACCTTTATATACAGCCTTCCTATTTGCACCTTCCATTATACCTATATACTCAGATATTTTTTAATTGGTTTGATTAATATCCAGACTTATGTAATGGAAATATTTTTTAAAAATCTTTGCACAATCAAATATCCTAAGGAAATAAGCTTTGGTTAAAAAAATATTCATTAAGGTTATTGAAATAATGGGATGCAATCCAAATAGCCAATGATAGTTTAAGAAAACTATTAGGCAGAATGTTTCCTATCTATTAAACACAGTATTTACTTTAAAATGGGTAAATATTTGTCATATTGTCAAGTGAAAAAGGGACTGCCAGATTGTATATCTAGTAGAGACACAATTATGTAAAAAAAAAACAAAAAGTCATGAATCAGAAAAAATACTGGAAAAAGGGCATTAAAATGTTAATGTTTCCTTCTATTTTTCTATGGTGAGCATATATTTCTTTGATAGTCAAAATTAGATTGCTTTATTTTTTAAAAACTTTGTGTATCTGCAGAAGTCACTAGAATAATATGTTATTTAGTATTTACATATTGGTAAACACATATCCAGCATTTTTTCTTATGTTTACTCTCTAAGGGCCCAATAAGCTAATTGATGCTTATCATTTTATAGCTGAGGAAACTTAGGAACAAAGAAGTTAAATAATGTGCCTTGATTTACTCATTAGTAGACTGTGCAACTGGGATTTAAAGCTAGGAAAAATGGCTTTGGTCTGTGCTATAATACTACTACCAATTTGTCCAACTGAAAAGGTTTTATATTCTAATTTTTTTGACTATTTAGTCATGACAAAAGTATAGATCGTATTACAGACACCCCTATACCCACTGAGCACTCACTAATTCATTGAAATGATACTGGAACATGGTCATTTAAATTAGTATAGTTCCCTTCAAATATATCAATGAGAATATATCACTTTCAGCTAATGATGCCATTCTAATTTTTTAAAATAAGAATAACTACTCTTTACTAAGATCTTAAAATGACAGAGTGCATATAAGTTTAACAAAATATGTATAAGATCTATATGAAGAAAATTTTGAACCTTGGTACAGAAAACTCAAAGAACTAAATAATTAGGGAAATAGTCCATGTTCATGGATAGGAAGATTAATATTGCCAAGATGTCAGTTCTTAGAGTCTTAAATATAGAAAACTGGTGGTTGCCAGAGAAGAGGTGGGTGGAGGATATGGGTGGAATAGATAAAGAGGATTAAGAACGCACTTATCCTGAAAACTGTATAGAATTGTTGAATCATTACATTTTTTTAGTGTTTATTTATTTTTAAGATAGAGAGAGAGAGAGGAGGCGGTAAGGGCAGAGAGAGAGGCGGAGATTCTGAAGCAGCCTCTCCACTGTCAGCACAAAGTCCAACACGGGGCTTGAACTCACAAACTGTCAGATCATGAGCTGAGCCAAAGTCAGATGCTCAACCAGCTGAGCCATCCAGGTGCCCTGAACTGTTATATTTTACACCTGTAACTAATATAACACTGTATGGTAACTATACTTAAATGTCTTTTCTAAAAAGATCTCATTTCTTTGTAACTGGTTCAGTAGATTCAACACAATTCCAATCAAAATCCCATTAAGTTATTTTGTGGACACCTGCACACTAATTCTAAAGTTTGTAAGGAGAGAGAAAACCAAGAACAACCAGAACAATTTTGAAGGAAAAGAACAAAGTTGGAGGACTGATACTATTCTACTTCAAGACTTACTGTGAAGCCACAACTATCAAAACAGTGCGGTATTGATGAAAGAATAGACAAATCCATGGAACTTTACAGAGAACTCAGAAATAGAACCACATAAATTTTGTCAACCGATTTTTGACAAAGAAGCCAAAGCAATGCAATGGAAAAAATGATAGTCTTCTCAACAAATTATGCTAGAACAACTGGACAGCCTCGAGCAAAAAAATTAATCCAAGCACAAACCTTCTACTCTTCACAAAATGTAACTCAAAATGGATCATAGATCTAGAATACACTGGGTTTATTGATGACTTTTGAGATATAATATCAAAGGCACAATCAATAAAAGAAATAGATTAGATGAGCTTCATTAAAATTTAAATCTTCTGCTCTGCCAAAGATACTCTCAAAAAATAAGAGTACAAGCCACAGACTCAAAGATAATATTTGCAAAAGATGTAAGTGATAAAATACTTTTATCCAAAATATATTAAGAATTCTTAGAGCTCAACAAGAAGGAAATGAGCAACCTGATGAGAAAAGTGGGCAAAGACCTAAACAGACACCTCACCAAAGAAGATATACATACGTCAAATGGACATATGAATAGATGCACAATAGAATTTATCATTAGGGAAATGCAAATTAAAACAACAGTGAGATATCTCTTTCTGCTTTTTTTAAATGGTAAAAATCCATAACACTGAAATCACCAAATGCTGGAAAGGATGTGACAAGGAACTCTCATTCAGTGCGGGTGGGAATGCAGAGTGGTACAGCCACTGTGAAAGACTATGGCAGTTTCTCATGAAATTAAACATAGTCTTACCATACTATTCAGCAGTAGCACTCCTGGGTACTATTTCAACCCAAGTGAATTGAAAATTTACATCCACCCAAAAACCCACACATGAATATTTTAACAGTTTTATTCATAACTGCCAAATTTTGTGGGGTTTTTTGATGTTTTATTTGTTTCTCAGAAAGAGGGAGAGAGAGAGAGGCAACGTGAACAAGGGAGGGTCAGAGAGGGAGACACAGAATCAGAAGCAGGCTCCAGGCTCTGAGCTAGCTGTCAGCACAGAGTCCGATGCGGGGCTCAAACCCATAAACCATGAGATCATGACCTAAGCCAAAGTTGGACGCTTAGCCGACTGAGTCACCCAGGCGCCCCTTTAACTGCCAAATTTTGGAAGCGACTAAGAAGTCTTTCAGTAGGTGAATGATCCAGGCAGTGGAACATTATCTAAAAAGATATGAACTATCAGCTTATGAAAAGACATGGAAAGACCTTCAATGCATATCATTAAGTGACAGAAGACAATCTGAAATTTGTATGATTTGAACTATATGACTTTCTGGAAAAGCCAAAATCTTAGAGACAGTAGAAAGATCAGTGGTTTTCAGGAGTTGAGGGAAAGGAGAGTTACATAAAGGAAGAGATTTTAGGCAGTGAAACTATTCTATATAATATTGTGATGGTGATTACACATCATATATTTGCACAAATCCATAGAATGTACAACACCAAAAGTGAACTCTAATAAATCATAGGTTTCAGGTAATAATGCTCGTTAATTGTAATAAATATACCATTCTGGTGTGTGATACGGATAGTCAGAGGGTCTATACATCCTTGGCAACAGGAGTATATGAGAACTCTCTGTACTTTTGATTCAGTTTTGCTGTGAACCTGGAACTGCTCTTAAAAAAAGTCTATTTTTTAAAATAGGCATCAGAGTATACTAAGATATTCATATATTTACTCATTTAGTTCCCCCAACAATCATATTAGTTTGAACCACTCTTTCCTGATACTACAGATGAGATCATTAAGATACAAAAGATTTATTTACCCAAGGTCATGAGACTCTACAGTGCATACTTGCAGCCATCACAAATTCAAAACATGTTGAAAACTTCCTGTAAGTCTACAACAGATTGTGTGTGTGTGTGTGTGTGTGTGTGTGTGTGTGTGTGTGTGTGAGTGTTATCACAAACAAAAGCAAGAGTCGTTTGCTTTTGGGATATGGATTTCCTTTTTTTAATGTTTATTTATTTTGAGAGACAGAGAGAGAGAGCACACGTGCACACACCTATAATGTAAAGAGGC
Source organism: Hyaena hyaena (assembly GCF_003009895.1). Lineage (NCBI taxonomy): Eukaryota > Metazoa > Chordata > Mammalia > Carnivora > Hyaenidae > Hyaena > Hyaena hyaena. The sequence continues at coordinate 1,429,865 of NW_024080879.1, read as the reverse complement.
AGAAAGAGGAGAAAGACTCCCAAGCAAGCTCCATTTTCAGCCCGGAGACTGATGTGGGGCTCAATCCCACGACCAAGTGATCATGACCTGAGCCAAAATCAAGAATCAGATGCTTTACCGTCTTGATCCACTCAGGCACCCCAGTATTATTTCCTTTTAATAATGAGAGGCTATTTGGGAAAAAAAAAAAAACTTCGTAAAGTTGGGAAATAAGGCTAACCAATGTTATCACAGATTAAATAACAGCAATAACCATGTGTTAAAGCAGAGTCACCAACTTGTCCTTGAGCCTAATTTGCCCACTGTGTATTATGCTTTTAGATACCCTCATGTGAGAAGGATATGTCACAAATAATTTCATACATCAGGTCACTCATTAAAAAACTGTGCCGGGGCTCCTGGGTGGCTTAGTCGGTTGAGCGTCCGACTCGCTTAGGTCGTGATCTCGCGGTTCGTGGGTTCGAGCCCCGCATTAGGCTTTGTGCTGACTGCCTGCTCAGAGCCTGGAGCCTGTTTCAGAGTCTGTGACTCCCTTTCTCTCTGACCCTCCCCTGCTCACGCTGTCTCTCTCTCTCTCCTAGAAATAAATAAAAGAACATTAAAAAAACAAAACAAAAAACTGTGCCCAGATTGTGATGTGGCATCAATGAGCTAAAAATGGGTTGTGGTTCACCCTCCTAAATGGTATGTGTTTTCTTTAGTCATCCAGTCCCCATCATCCCCTACTCTCTCACTGTCATTGAGCCGAGGTGGAAACTATACTTTATGATGGCATTTGTCTTGTTATTTTTCATCTACTAGAATTGATGAAATTTTTTTACATCCATTTCTTTATAGGAAATATAAGATAAGGCAAAGAGGGTCCCCTGTTTCATGAAAAACTGGAATATAAATTTATTTGTGGAAATGTTAAGCATCCTTATGTTTAATATGTCGATATTTCATATCTAGGTAAAAGACTACCACTTCATGGATATGAAAAAAAAAAGAAGAATTCTGACTAATATATGGAAAAATGTCTGGTTAAAGTTTAATTAATTGAAAAATACTGATATTTAAACAGGGCTTATTTTGAAATGCAAATAAAATATGTGGTGCTACAATGAAATGCAAATGTATATTAACTGAAAAAAATTGCTCTGGCATCAAAGACTTTTTACAGCTGATAAGTTCATGAAGAAATGTCTATAGAGGATAGCAGAAATCATGAGTCCAAAACAGAAACAAGTATTTGCAAATGTAAATCTAGCTGGAAATATAGTCCAGAGTGTAGAAGACAGACGTGAGAACTTTTGGGACAAAATATTGGAAAAGGTTTAGGTAAGTATATTCCAGTTTTCTATTGCAGCTGATAAAAGTCTACATATAAATAATATCTATTTGACTATATTATTAAGTAGTTCAATGATAAGCACAAATTATTTATTACGTGAGTAAATTCTTCAGAAGGTGAATGTAGTAATTTAATGTGTGGGCACAAAACAGGGTACTGCTTGTGGAGTAGTATGAAACTTAAATATAAGAACAGAATATTGACCTGTGTTTATTGTGTCATTGGTGAGATAACTCTGAACTAAAAATGTTAACATTGAAATGCATCATGAACAGTGTAATGAAGACCATCTTCCAGGCTTCAACCCCTGGAGTTCTGATGCTTTGCTTGATGAAATGGAGGCCCAGTTAATCGTCGTCTGTACTCCACAGGGTTAGTAGCATAGATATGACATGGTACTGAAGATACACATATACATACATACCTGTACACAGACATGACACATACATACAGGATTGAAAACTATTGCTGATCCTTGACATTCAGGTAAATTACCACCTGTCACCAGTTAAAACCCAATCAAAGACTTGGCTTTTTATTTTCAGTAGATATTTTAAGCATCGATGTTGTTTATATTTCTTTGCAGTAATTTTTGTACTAGATACACAGATTTGTGATTTGAGTAACTCGTTCTTAGAGAAATTTTATCCTTGGGAAATTAAAATGGCACCAAACTTCTGGCTCCTGTTCATATGCCTAGATTGTTCTACAAACACACAAGGGATTGCTTGAAATCAGAAATCCTCAAATTCTGTATTTAAAAACCAAATTCTTAAAAAAAAAAAAAAAACATAAAGGAGATATAACGAGTGAAGCATTACAAATGGTTGACTACTGAACCAGCATGTAATATAGTTTTACAAATCCAAATATGGTGACACTGAAAACCAGAACTTTACAAATTATAGAAACTCTTGTGCAAAGATTTTATACATGTTTGGAAGTAGCTGTATTTGAGAACATCTGTTTTCCATAATGAACTGAAGAAAACTAAGCATCATTTAAAATTAAAAGATGCATTACAACAGAATACACAAAACCCAATGTTGACTAGAATAGAAGAAAGTGAAACATTTTTTGGATCCAAACCAAAGGAGTAATGAATTTTTTAAAAAAGGAAATTTTAATCACTGAACTTTTTTAATAGTTCCTATGTTTGCTTCCACTTTAGCCAAAAATAAAATAAAATATCTGATGTTATATCTGTATAATAATATAGAATAAAAATAAATTAGGATTATATTTTTGGTGGTTGATTTTTTTTTTGCTCAATCATCCAATTTTACTCATTTTAATTGTTTGGCTGTCCTAACTCTACAGAAATGAGACATAGGCAGTTTGAAATGATGAGTTTTATTCTAAGTGAAAAAAATACATGCAGTCTCGTAACTTAACTCCTTAACAATACCACACAAATTTGCATATGAGTTATAATTTTAATGTCTTTATTTAATAGTCATACTTACAAAATTATAAAATAATGCGCCTTTGTTAAAATTAAAGGAAATTCTGGGAAAGCAAACTTATAAGATTCTTTGAAAATTTTTTGAAAGTGATTTTTTGTTCAGTTCATTTATTAACAATGATAATTAGAAAGGTGATAATATGTAGGTAGAGTTATAAATGTGTTACTAACAGAGCACAAGCAGCCTAAACACTAAATGTGAAGGCACTGAAAATCAGGATTCTATATAAATCTCAGAAGGATAATTGTAACAACTATCATGTAAAGAGTCTATCCATGTTTAGAAGTAGAATTTTTTTTCCTTATGTAAAAAGGTTAGATACTCTTCTGAGGGTGACATTATCTTCTCATTAAGAAGAACGAATTTGATCTTTGGCTCTAGTTAGTCTCAAAATTTACAATTTATTCTTCCTTTACATTGACAAATAATGTTAGAGTCTATATTTAAAATTACAACAATACTATATCTGTCAGAAGAGATTGTCATCTTTTCTCATATATAAACATTACCTCAATTATCAAGGTTATGACAAATTATATTTTAAGGGGTAACATTATCCATGTCTGCCAAAGATAAGTAAATTAAATGGACAGATAGATTAGATATAAAACGATATTAAGAGATTATGGAATTACTTCCCCCAAGATCTTTTAAAACAGTCCAGATACCCATCTGCCTACAATAGTTTAGGTAAAGTTTGCCTGAAGCCAGAAGGATGAAGCAGAAAGATAACCTCTAAAGGTTTTCTTCAACCATATTTTTCCTAAGATTTCACTCTATTGCCCTCGAACTGTACTGGCATCTTCTCAGTTTTCTGATGAAAAATCTGGGTAGCATAGAGTTTTTTCTTAGTGTTAACACAGTGTCACTCCAGCTTTTAAGTTATATTTTTCAATGTGAGAGAAAGGGAGCCACACTGGAAGTAGTAATAAAATTCAGCCTCGATGTATAAAAATTAAATATGATCAATCCATATAAATTTTATTACAACTTCGGATGGCAAAATTTTAAAACCCTATTTCATCCTTCATTACCACAATCTCATTGGCAAATAATGATATGATTCAGATTTTCAAATAGAATTTTTGTTTTCACCATATCAGTTTAAAAGCTTATTTTAAATAAACTGAGATATGGTCTCTTAATGATAAAAGGGGGTTGAAATATCTTCCCCATCAAAAACAAAAGGTTTAGGTATTCTTTTTCTTTTAAGTTTGTTTATTTATTTTGAGAGAGAGAGAGAGAGAGTGCTAAGCAGGCTCCATACTCCGTGGGAAGCCCCACATGGGCTTGATCACACAAACGGTGAGATCGTTCCAACCTGAGCTGGAATCAAGAGTGGTCACTTAGCTGACTGAGCTGTTCTGATGTTCCCAAAATTTCTAGTTATTCTTAAGTAATAAGTGAATGCAGTGCGAACATATAAACCAGGCAAATTGGAAACTTCCAAAAGTCTGAGGTGTGAGGGGCTTGCCATACACACAAGTGAATTGCACCCCCTTGGAATAGGGCACTGCATATCTACACAAGCATTGTGATTGCCCTGGAATGGCACTTAGATCATAGCCCTCTCCTTTGATAGTTGTTTTCATGTTGATTTATTATGGAGACTCTGAGAAACTCAGTTTTAATACGTGCTGGTTACTTAATATAAGAAATTCATTAATATTTCAAAACATAAAAATTTTGAAAGCTATGGTTTGTTGTTGTTGTTAAAACACCAAGAATATCTTTGCTTTTTCAAGTCTAGTCATTATGTTTTTCTCGTTAGTTATTCATTCATGGACGTTCTATTGTAAATTACTTGTGGCACTGACAATATTTTTAACTGGGTCAAAACTTTGCCTTTCCGTGAGTATTCTGATAGTTTTATTAGCTGCACCAGTAGGAGAAGAAACCACTATCTTCATAAAATATGTAAACATGGCTTATGTAATGACTATTTGCACAATTAATGAGTATAGCACAATTTTTTTCAAGTTTGAAATGATTTGTTATTATTCCGGACATATGGTAATTGTTGTTTAGGAATGAAGTATTTTTACAGCCAAGTTTCTTTATTCAATGGAAAGTTGCTCAGCAAGACAGTGTAAGTCACCGACTTAGCCTAGTGGTCTAGTTGTTAGGATTCATCTCCTTCTGATAACAAAAAAACTGTGGAGCATGAGTGAATTTCAGTGGTAAATATCATGTGATAGTAATACTCAGTGAAGGGACAGGTGTGAAGACAGTTTCCCAGAGGGAAAAAGAAAATCTGATTGATTTTCCATAAATCAGATGTTCAAAATTTACTTAACTTGAAAACAATAAGCTACCATTGTGACAGAAACCTAAGAGAATGTTGGCTAGAGAAAAATATGTAGGAACCACGTACCTCAAGAAAGCATGGTACCATTTAAAAAATGTTACAATTTTTACATGTGCTTTTTCTTCATTAGAAGAAGAAAATATTTGCATTTCACAAAGAATACCTACGTGACCTGTAATACAAACTATGCGTTGTCATTTTAAAATAATAAATAAAATGTGATAAAGGATGGATTAGGTGTTTTTACCAGATTTTCTTTTGCTAATCCTAATTTGAAGAAGATAAATTCCATTATACTGTGCATGACTGTATTTCATCATTTTGAAAGCAAGAGAAAGAGATGCCTATAGTAGCTTATATACAGCTGCCAAAAAGGCTCACATAGCCAGAGCCACTCATTGCCTCGTTTCTCTTTCAATTATACTGTAATCATTTAATGAAAAGAAACATTTATCACATCTCTGATCTAATCCAAGAAAAGACCAGTTATATAAGTTTTATGCTTTTTTTCATAAGATATTGAGTATATTTATATGACTCATTGCAGCTACTTTACTGTTTTCAAATAATGCATACATCACTTTGTACAAAGAATCCAATAAATTAACAATATATTCTGGCCACTACTCAGAGGAAAAAAGTCAAGCATACTGCAGCTGTATAAATCATAAGTCCAGTTTAACATGAATTAAATGCATAAAATCCATCAGTATCTCTGGAATTTTGCCCAAAACATTTGAAAACCACGAATAAAGCAAATGTGATGGAGTATGGTCTGTGAAAGATGCTCTTTTCCTTCATGTTTCAGAAAGATAATAAAGCTCAAGTCAAGTGATAAAAATAGTTTAAAATTTAAGACTTAGAACAAGTCTGTTTAGTAAAGTTTGAAACCGGCAAGAGACTTAGCCATTCTATATTTTTCATTTTTTGTCGTTAAAGATTTCATTGTAGTACCTGTAAAATGTGGGTATGTGCTAAGAAACATGCAGTTTATAGTACTTGTTTCAAAACCGTCTGTGTTTGAAAACAATGTTTGGCACAAGAAATCAGCAAAGACATAGGAAAAATATTAAAATCACTGTGGGAGTGACAGCAAAAAATGGAGACAGATTCTTCCAGTTTGATCCTTTATGATGCTTTTCTAGTTATTGAGTATATAAATTTCAATCCCTTAATACAACTGAAGGGAGAAAACATGATTATCATATCACTCAAAGCTTCACAACTTTAAATTCAGCTCTGATATAAATTTAGTCTGTATAAAATGACTTTTAATATTTTGTTCCTTAACAGAAGTATTAAATTTTGTATGATTAAAAATTTAGTTACTCCCTCTTCCTTAATTTAGGTTTTTATTTGCTATTATTGCCTTTCCTAACCCAACTTGGCAAAATTATCTTTCTGTATTAGGGCAAGAGAAGTTTTAAAGCAAAAGGTAGCATTAGCCATGGCAGGTGATTAGACTTTAAAAGCAATCTTTGCTAAACTAAATAATGTGAAGGGAAATTGTTGTGACCACTTTAGCTTTTTCGCTCTACAGACAGGCATCCATAATGTTTCATAACAAAAGAGAATAAAGAATATATATATAAATAGCCAGACATCATTGGAATTACTTGCTTTTAGAATTTGTTTCATAGAATTATTAGCTTGCCAGAAGGCATAGGACCAAAGTGAAGGATTCCTAGTATATCAGAGCCCTAAAAGGAAGACATTTTTCACCCCATGATTATAAAGAGACTCTAAATTGTTTCTAAACAAACAAACAAACAAAAAACAAACAGGCAGGAAGACCCAGCTTCTCAATAAAGAAGATTATATGATGAGCTGAGACAGAACCAGACACAAGTTGGTAGTGAGCAATTTGGTAGTGAAGTTCATTTAGATTTCTAGTGCTAGAAAGTCTTCAATGGCTACAGGTAGTTGATGGTATTTACAGAAGAGATTTGGATACAAACAAATGACAGTATCTTCAGAAGAACTTCCCTCTTTATCATTCAGGAGTAATTGTTCAGTGTTGGTTTAGAGAATGGGGTGCCTTTTATTGATTGAATAACCAACACCTTTCATCTCTTTAAGATGAAGATAATCTTGAAGAAAGTGCTCTCAAATTTTAGACACTTTGAATATCTTATTTCTTTAATATATTTAAGATTTCTTAGTTCTTAAAGAGTCTATTCTGCTTTTGATACATGTGCTTGGGCCTCATCAGTGCTAATGGGAATTAACAACAAAATGGACCCTTAATCATTTATCATACATTATAGAAAGGCATGATTTGTGGACTTGATTAGAGCTTTAACTGAACAAGATATTATGAAGACGTGATTCTCTTAAACATGTCCATTGCAATAATTCTGCTGGAAATTTATTATAAAAAATTTCTTCTAGATAATCCTACTGCTGTGATCATTATTTAAGCATAGGAACAAAATCCTATAAAAACATACAAGGTATTTGAATACTAGTTGTTTACGATAGTAAAGACACGTATTCATAGCTCATTCAACATTCATTTAGCCTTTACTTGGTATACATCAGTTCATAATACTTACTGGTTTTGAAAGTGAAGTTTTCTTATTTGTCCAGAAAGCATAGTGTGAAAAGCATTTTCACTTGGGTTTTTTTTTTTTTTTAGCTAAGTTTGAGGTTTTTAACAGATAAATACTTTTAGAAAGCCTTACCATTTGTATGACACACATTTATAAATTCAAGCTGAGAAAAATACTAATCTATATAAATATTCCGTAGGCAACACAGAATGTGTATTCCTTGGAGCAAAGCAAAGTGAGAACTGGGAATTTTCGTGAAGTTCAGTTATCCTGATACCGATTATCTGAGCATATTCAGTTTCCAAGTGGCTTCTTGCTGTCTTTATCTGTACTGCTTGTCTCCACCCAAACGATACACCGTTTACTTCCCTGAAGACCTCTCTGCTCCCTACCAAGCTATTTTATTTTACAGCCCCAAGTTAGACGTTTTTACCGTTGCCAGCATGTTTCTCGCTTCCAGTCTTGAGTTGCAGTGTTACTCATTGTGGATATTATACCACCATCACACCTTGATAGAAATGAGTTAGGTAACAAATACAGATTTTAGATGATCATTAATTTGGTGGTTTAAGTTTTTGGGGTGTCTGTTTTTGTGCTTATTGAGGGAGTGCAATCTGACATAAGTTTACACTATTAACTTGTTTAACTCCTTTTAAATCTTATTACAAAAGAATTATGCTTTCAAAAAGAAGCAAGAACAGGGGCACCTGGGTGGCTCATTCAGTTAAGTTTCTGACATGAAACTTAGGTCATGATCTCACAGTGAGTTAGTTGGAGCCCTGCGTTGGGCTCTGTGCTGACAGCTCAGAGCCTAGAGCCTGCTTTGTATTCTGTGTCTCCCTCCCTCTCTACCCCTCCCCTTCTTGTGCATGTGAGTTCTCTCCCTCTCTCTCTCTCAAAAATTAATTGTTTTTTTTTAAAAAAGGAGCAATAATACAACCTATATTTGGATTTTGGGAATTCTGTTATATAGCCAAAAGAAGAGTAACTTATCAGAAATATGTATACAAATTGCTATTAATTATGAATTATTAGTTTGTCTTATCAGAAGATTGGGGAAAATTGAATTATCTTTTAAATGAAACAAAAATAGTGAATGTCAATAGCCAGAAAGAAAATATAATATAAAATTCAGTAGCTTTCTCATGTACAATTACAGCCAGTTAGAAACCTTAAAAGATCTGGGGGCGCCTGGGTGGCTTAGTTGGTTAAGCGTCCGACTTTCGCTTAGGTCATGATCTCAGGGTTCGTGGGTTCGAGCCCCGCGTCGGGCTCTGTGCTGACTGCCAGCTCAGAGCCTGGAGCCTGTTTCAGTCTGTGACTCCCTCTCTCTCTGACCCTCCCCTGCTCACGTTGTCTCTCTCTCTCTCTCCTAGAAATAAATAAAACATTAAAAAATTAAAAAAAAAAAGAAACCTTAAAAGATCTCATTGATAACAGAAACAAAACACACAATTCTCAGTAATAAATTTCACAAGAAATGTACAGTATCTATCAAAATACTACTAAAAAATATACTTAGAAATACTAATGAAAATTGAAAGAATGTACAGATAAATGTTTTACCTAACTGAAAATGTAAAATAGTTTAAAGATGTCATATCTCCTCCAGATTGCTTTATATATTGGAAATAATTAGAAAGGTCTAATCAAGTAACATTGAAACTTCTATAATTGATTCTAGTAATTATCAAAAAAACTATGGTTAAAATGAAAAATTTTAGAAAAAAATTAGAAAAAAACTAATTATAATGAAATAATGATATTAAAACATCCTAAAATCTATAAAGTATAAAACACATCTCACTATCCAATAAATAAAAATGTGGTGATTGATAAATAATATAATAAAAATTCGTCAATAAGATAGATAAGCAATTTGGTAGGTAAACTGAATGGTATGCATAGAAACAGATCCTAGCGCGTGTTATATTGTATTTTAAGATACTATTGGGTATCACAAATTAATGATCATTTAATAATTAGTGTCAACATAACTAATTATTTAGAAAATAGTCATAACAAACATTTAGTTAAATTAATAGCTAAATGGAGTTAGCCCTTTTTAAATACAACAAAGTGTAGATAGTTAGCATCAGGATAATAATAACTTTTTATGCAACAAAAAATAATAGAACACATTAAACACGAAAAAAGTAATAAATTTTAGTTGGTTAAAATCAATAATTATTATGTGCCAAAGTTATTAAATGCAGAACTAAAACCAAGAGGCAAATTAGGTAGATTATTCTTAATATCATTCCAGGTAGCAAATATTTAAATACACCACAATATTATATAATTTAATATGAAAAAGATAAATATGTAACAGGAGATTTGACAGAAACAAGGATATTCCATGAGAAAAAATAAATTATTATTAAATATATGAAAAAATAGCCTAAGAAACCAAAGACTACAAATTAAAATAAAACCTCATTATACTTCATTCATTAGAATATAGTTTCTAAAATGATAAAATTTAGAGATAAAGATGCAATAAAATGTTTGCTTTGACAGTGTAAACTGGAAAGAATTTTATGGACAGAAATTTGACCATATGTTATACTAGTTAGCTGATATACATTAGTATCCTTAATTCAGTAATTCCACATTAAAGCATTTATCTTGAGGAAATAATCAGAGCCCCCACCTGATTCACACACATGCACACATAGTTACTTTATTATTTTAAAGCAAAAAATAAGTATCTTCATAGTGTGATATACTAGGAAGCATGTAAAATAGTGTTTTTAAAATATTTAATGATATGAAGAAATGCTCAAAGTATGTTAACAAAGCATGCTATACAGAAGTATCTATACCATTAAATAAATTGTAAAAAGGAAAGAACAAGAAGGAAAAGAGGAGATTGAGGGAAAAAAGAATGAGGAGAAACTGAAAAAATATTTTATAATTTATATTTATTTGTTTCACTTAGTGAATGGTATCATGCAAAACAGAAACTAGAATCTATTGTTTTGTTTATTTATTTACTTTGAGAGGGGAGAGAGACACAGAGATAGAGAGAGAAAAAGAGAGAGAGAGGGAGCACACTCATGCACAGTAGAGAAAGAAAGGGAGAGAGAATTCCAAGGAGCAGAATCTCAGCTGACAGCTCTGACCCTTTGTCGGAGAAGGGGCAGCGGCGGGGGTGGGGGGGAGCTCCCTCCCTCTCATGAATGAGATCTCAACTGTGAACTCATGACCTGAGCTGGACCTGAGGTCAAGCATTAGATGTTTAACAGACTGAGCCACCCAGGTGCCTCTGAAATAAGTTGGGTTGTTTGTTTGTTTGTTTGTTTTTCTGAGAGAGAGAGACAGCATGAGCAGGGGAGGGTCAGAGAGAGAGGGAGATACAGAATCCGAAGCAGGCTCCAGGCTCTGAGCTGGCTGTCAGCACAGAGCCGGATGCGGGACTTGAACCCAGCAGCCGTGAGATCATGACCTGAGCTGAAGTCGGACGCTGAACCGACTCAGCCACTTAGGTGCCCCTGGAATAAGTTTTTTAATAATGCACAAAAGTAATTAGAATAATGTAGCAAGCCCCCCGCATACCTTCATCCAGTCCTCATAAACATCATTTGCTCCTATCTATCCCCTCCCTAGATATCATATAATGTCATTCATCGGTATTTCAATATATACTTCTAAAAGATAAGGACTTTTAAAAAACTAACTATAATGCCATTGTCACATCTAAAGTGTAATAAATTGTTAATATTATCAAATATCCTATCAGTGTTCACAAATATGCATAAATGTCCATTCTTTAGACATTTTCTAATATGAAGGTCCATAAATTGCAGTTAGTTGGTATGTTTAAGTATCCTGTTTGTAATCTGTAACAGGGTGTTCTAACATCAGCACAGTTGACACTGGGGGTGGGGGGCAATGACTGTTGTAGAGGAGACTGTCCTGTGTACAGTTGGATGTTCAGCATCATCCTAATCCTCTATCTAGATGCCAGTAGCACTTCCTGAGTTGTGATAACCACAGATAACTCCCAACTGTCAAATATCCAATGGAGGTGCAAAACCATCTGCACTTGAGGACCACTGATCTACAGACTCCTTCCTCCATCCTCATCTCTTTTCCCCCTTGCAGATTATTCTTGGAAGGACTTAAAAGGTTTGTTTGTGTGGATTGTCCCCCAGTCGGGATTTTGCCAGTTGCATCTGCCTGGTATAATGTAACACATAGTGCTTCCTCTCTATACTTTTGTACACTGTGTTGGATTTAGAAGATGGATCACATCACAGATGACTGGAAAAATTATTTCTTCCTCTCTTCACTGACAAAATCAGGTCAATCGAGTCCTTTCCTATCAAATCTCTAATTCTTTCAAATTTGCCTACTTTCTTCCTTCTCCCTAAATTACCCCAGTTCAGGCCACAGTAATCTCCAACCTGAATTAATACCCCATTCTCCTAACTGGTCTGGTTTTTTTTTTTTTTTTTTTCTTCAATCTTAGTCATATCCAGTCTCTTCTTCACAGAAAAGCCTGAGTGGATCTTTCTAAAGTGCAAATCTAATTATGCCAAGCATTCTTCTGCACCTCTTCGCAAAAACACCTAAAACACTCCAGTGACTCTCCATTGCCCTTTGGGTATTGTCTGGATTTCTCCCTGGGGCTTCTTATGTACTTTGTGATTGGATAACCTCTTATCTTTCTAGTCTTTTTCGACTCACTCTACTTCGATATAGGTTTCCATACTTTCTCTTCAATATAATTCATAAACAACATATGCTCTCATTTCTGTGTGTTTAAAAGTTTGTGTAAACAGTAGCATATTGTTCCTGTTCTTTTGCAACTGAACTTTTTTAAAAATTTACTTTTTATTTCATGTGGAGTTAGTTTTTTAACTACTGCCTAACAACCCATTGTTTAAAGAAAACTATCTTTCTACTTCAATATTTTTATGTTTCTAAATACTGGCATGCAGTTGCTATTCAAAAAATGTTGACATGCCTAAAAGCTAAAGCTAAAAGAAGCAGTTACCAAAAGTAAATATTATGAAGAATCAAGGATGAAGTATAAGAAAAAAGAAAGTGTTATACTTTTCAAGTTTTATACTTGAACTTATCTCTTGCATTTAGAGTTTTCTGAAAGAAAATCTAATTTTAATAAAAATTCGCAAACTTTTATCTCTTCTTTCTGAACCAATGACTCCTAAATAACATTCTATATTGCAGTATGTATATCACTAAGAAATTTCCAATCATGTAATAAAATGCAAACAGAATTAATTTAGATCTATAGCATTATAATAAACATTTGCCAGATAGCAAATTTAGAAAGAGTTGGACGATATTTTTGCAAACCCAAATCAGTAATAAAATTTGGAACAACTTCAAATATTGGGATATCTTTATTTTTAAAATATAGCACATTCTCTCCATTCTTCATTAACAAAAGTGGAAATAGGTCAGTCAATAATCACAGTCAAAGAATGTATGAATAAAATACTTTGGGAAATGTCCTCATTGACTATCCTTTAATCCGTTAACATAAGCATTTTCTATAACCTCAACTATCTTTAACTTCTCATTTAGTTACATGTTTATCTCTTAAACATACAAAAATGCAAACATAAATCACAATGGAAAAAAAAATAAAGGATGCTTCTTTAGCATCCAAAACAGAAATTATTAGTGGTTTATGAAACCATAATTTAAGTGATAAGGTAATTTTATTGAATAAAATAAAAATCATTAACAACAAAAGGAAAATAGAAAGAGATAGTCACATGCTAAGTCTTTTAATATTTTTTTAACTCATTTAAAATAAGCTGAAGTAGTAAGAAATTGGTGAAATCTCACACAAATTTCATTTGGCAGTCTGGTAAACTTTTATTTTTTCTGAACTTGTGGAGAGCATCCACTCAAATCTTTTATGTTTTATTCATGTGTTAGACAATCACTATTGACAATTAGTATCTACTAATTCCAGATCTGTTGACTTAAGAACTCCCTTCATTTACTTAGATTTACTTGACTTTATTTACAGAGAACACTTTTGAAAACCAAACACTTAACCACATGCCCAGATTGAGGAAGGTTTAAAGAGGTAGGTCTCACACATGATTGAGGGAGAACAGAAAATTATCAGCATTGTGGATAACTATTGAATAAAAGAAGAGATTATAGATGAGTGATAGGTGATAGATAACAGATACATACATACATACATACATACATACATACATCTATAGATGATAGAAATAATCTCTTTCTAAATCAAGCTCTTCCATTATTTCACAATTATTTTAGGTAGAGGAATTATACAAAATATTAGGGAGTCCTTCATTCAATTGTCAGTATAAAAACATAGCCCAAATCCAAACCCTAAATTATATTTGATATTCCAACATGTTATCAGTGAGTGTCTCTGTGCTTCTGCTGATTCTAGTATTGCAAATAATTTACCTATTTATTACCTATTACCTACCTTATTGTTGTAAAATTCTGTTATTTATTCTGTGCCTTGTTTTTTGAGCTCACTTGGCATAAATGTATAAGCAATGTGCATAATTTCTTCATTTAAAAAAACTAACACATATAGCTGCTCTTGAAGTAATTTTTACTGCAAATGATATTTGTAGATTCGTAGGCCAGCTTTAGTTAATATTTCCAGATATTTTAAGAGTCCCGGCAAAACTGAAGTAAGTATTATCAGTTAGGTATTTTGACATCAAAGCACCAAATTTCTGAAATTACATTTTTAAATGGAGAATAACTTTGGGGTGGGAAGATGATTGAGAGGAGGCTGATTGATGTGTTCCTTGAAATTAAAAGCAAATAGAGATACACTGAACATTAGCCTACCATAAGTTGTCAAAAAAAAACCCTAAAATCCCTACAAAAAAATCATTTTTATTTCATTGAACCCAGGTTCATCTCTCCTCTGTTAATTTATTTTTATTTGAACTGTATGCACTTTCTCAAAAGTTAGGGGGTTATATTTAGTATCCAATTATCTATCCAATAAATAGTGATAGCACTAAATCTACAAATGTATTTTCATTCAATAGAATACCTTGTTTCTTATTTCAAAGAAAAATTATGACCATCAGGATCATCCTTGTCAAATTTCTTTCTCCACAAATGTTCCTGTACACTCCCAGTCTCACCAAATGGGAGTGGAGGTTTTCCTCTTTATCTAATTGTGCCCTTGACCTTTTCCATTTCTCTGCCTTCAAAAACGTGTCTACCGTGCATTCCTTCCAACCCCTCTGACTTCAATCTCTTCGGTTCTATAATACCATTCTTCAATTCCTTCAAGCTTCTCCTGCTAAAAAAAAAAAGACATAATTATTTTGAAAGAAATATTCTTCCTTTTATCTGATATATATGCCATATGATTTCACTCATGTGTGGAATCAAAAAAAAAAAAAAGGAACGAATGAATAAACAAACAAAGAGCAGAATCGGACCTATAAATACAGAGAATAAACTGATGGCTGCCAGAGGGAAGGAAGGTAGGGGGGTGGGCAAATTGATGAAGGGAAGTGGAGATACGGGCTGCCTGTTATGGAATGAATAAGCCACAGGAATAAACGGCACAGTACTGGGAATGTAGTCAGTGATATTGTAGCAGTATTGTATGGTGACAGATGGTAGCTACACTCATGGTGAGTAGAGTGTAATTTGTAGAGAAGCTGAATCACCATGTTGTACACCTGAAACTAATGTAACATTGTGTGACAACTATACTCAAAGAATTTTTTTAATCTGATGTACTTTAAAACTTTTTAATAGCTTTTACTTTTACTCAAAGTTCTTAAAATGTTGGTTTCACACTGGCTGATTCATTTCCCTATAATTCAGTTTCTCCACTACTCCAATGAAATTATTCTGACAAAATTTTTTATAGCATTCATAGAATAGAGACCCTATAGTCCTACCTAAATATGTGTCAGCAGCCTTGACCTATCTCTTCTCTGAACTTCAAGATATATATTGAACTTATATATTGAACATACAGCAATATAGAACTCATCCTAAATTCTAAAGCTGAATTTAATAAATTTCCCTCCAGACCTGTTTTTTATGTTTTCTCCCAATCAGTCCCAACATCCTTTGAGTTTATATTCAATAAGGGAAACATTATTCTCCAGCTTAAGGACTCCCCTACTGGTTGGTAGGGGAGTAAAGAAGGGAGGTTGAAGTTAGTAATGTGAGAAGAAAATATCACTACTTCCTCACCCCAACCGTACATTGGCACTACCGGGGGAGCTTTCAGAAAATCCTGATGCCCAAGATATTCTGATGTAATGTTTTCACAGCATCCACTCCGGGCTGCATATCACGCTACTCACCTTGGACAAAATGTTGAGCAGGCCAGGTGATGCCTCTGTCCTCACAGTTTTTAGTCCATGAATGGAAACAATTAAACAGGCCATCGCTCTTTAGAGTCACAATCACTCTAATAGAAACTATACAGATGGCTGTCACAGAACATGCAGAATACCCAGCTCAGATTCAGAAGGTTAAGAAAGGCCTCTGGAAGAAGTGACTTCTTTTATAGGAGATCCGAAGGAAGAGCCAAGCAAAGGTGAGAAGAGTTGTCTGGGTGGAAAGAACAGTATGTTAAAAGCCTTGAAGCAAGAAGGCTTGAAGCACATGACTCAATGAAAGAAATGAAAGAAGTTCAGCTTGTCTAAAACCACGTACAACTGGGAGAAAAGTGAGTAGAGCTGAAATTGGACAAGTAAACAAGGATCATATCAACAATGGAGTCTCTAGGGAAAGCCATTAAATATTCCTAATGAGGGGTAAAGTTATAGGTTCATCTGGTCACGACTTTGACAAACATGATGGTAGGAAGAAACTGAAAACTTTCTGTATCATTCATATTTTAAAAGTCTTTTTAATGTTTTTTTCATTTTTGTGTTGGGTCAGAAATACCCATGCTATAATCCATGAAGTAGTTAGCCAGGAATCATGAAATCAGTAAATTCTCCTAAAAGTTAGCCTTTTTTGTCTGCTTCTTTATTACATTGTCCTGAAAGGGCCATGGATCGATGAAGGAAGTCCCAATGGATTACTAGCTACCATGTCCTCAAGCCAATAACCTGGATGGGATTATAAATTTATACCTCTTCACCCTTGAAGCCACATATACATCACACACAATTCCAAACACCGGGTCCTCCATATTTTCCTTCTAAATATTTCTGGAATTTACCTTTTTGTTTTCCTTCTTTTTACTACTTGCATAGTTGTAGTAGGCAGAATAATGGAGCCTCAAAGATGCCCACATCCTAGTCCTCACAACATGTGAATTTGGGTCACCTTACATAGCAAACAGTGCTTTGCAAATATAGTTAAGGTAAAGGGGCTTAAGAGGGGGCCATTTTCTTGGATTATCCGTGTAGGCCCAATTTAATCACATTAGTCTTTGAATGTGGAGAACCTCTCCCAGCTATGGTAAGAGAAAGAGATGTGATGGCAAGAGTAGATTCTGAGAGATGGTACACTGCTGGCTTTGAAGATGGAAAAAGTTGAAGATTTTCTCCTGGAGCTTCCAGAAAGAAACATAGCCTGCCAACACTTTGATTTTATTATTTTTTTCTTTTGTTTTCTAGAAAAGTTTTAGGTTTATAGTAAATTAAGCAGATAGTATGTAGTGTTCTCCTAGATTCTGTTCTCTCTCCTCCTCAAAATTTCCTGTTAGTAACATCTCTTGCATTCCTGTGGAAATGCGTTATGATGAAGCAAAGTCCATTGTTTACATTAAGGTTGACTCTGTGTGGTATAGCTCCATTGATTTTGATAAATGTATAATGTCATGTACTCACCATTAAAATATCATAAGGAGGGGCACCTGGGTGGCTCAGTAGGTTAAGTGGCCCACTTCGGCTCAGGTCATGATCTAACCAGTTCATGAGTTTGAGCCCCACATCAGGCCCTTTGCTGCCAGCTCGGAGCCTGGAGCCTGCTTCAGATTCTGTGTCTCCCTCTCTCTGTCCCTCCCCCACTCACACTGTCTCTCTCAAAAATAAATTAATATAAAAAATAAAATAAAGCATTATAAAGAATATTTCACTGACCTGTAAATTCTCTGCGTCACATCTATTCAGCTCAGCCCTTCTCCCTCTGAAACTCTGGCACCACTAATCTTTTTATGTTTCTATAATTTTGTCTTTTCAAGGGGCCCCTGGGTGGCTCAGTCAGTTAAGTGACCGACTTTGGCTCAGGTCATGATCTCACGGTTCGTGGGTTTGAGCCCTGCATCGGGCTCTGTGCGGACAGCTAGCTCAGAGCCTGGAGCCTGCTTCAGATTCAGTGTCTCCCTCTCTCTGACCTGCCCTTGGCTCATGCTGTCTCTCTCCCTCAGAAATAAATAAAACATTAAATGTTTTTTTTTTAATTTTTGTCTTTTCAAGAATGCCGAACACTTGAAATTATACAGTATGTAACCTTTTTAGTCTTGCTGCTTTCACAAAACAATATGCATTTAAAAATTTCTTTTAGTAGCTTGATAGCTCACTTCTTTTTATTGCTGAATGATATTCTATTGTAGTGGTGCACAGCAATTTGTTTACTCATTCACCACTTGAAGGGCATCTTGGTTGCTTTCAATTTACAGCAATAATGAATAAAGCTGCTACAAATATTCATGTGCAGTTTTTTTGGTGTGTGAATATAAGGTTTTAAATACCTAGGAATACATGGCTGTATCAGTTGGTAAGAATACATTTAGCTTTGTGAGAAACCACCAAACTGCCTTTAAAGTGGCTATTCTATTTTGCATCCCTACTAGAAATGAATAAGAATTCCTGTTGCTCCATATCTTTATCATCATATGATATTATCAGTTTTTTGTTTTTTGTTTTTTGTTTTTGCTTTTGTTTTTGTTTTTAGGCATTCTAATAGGTAGGTGCTAGTTTGTCATTATTATTTAAATTTGTAATTCCTTCATGATATCTGATGCTGAATATCTTTCCATAAGCTTATTGCCATCTGTATATCGTCTTTGGCAGGCTGTCTGCTCAAGCTTTTTCCTATTTTTTAAGTGGGTTGTTTGTTTTCTTACAGTTGAGTTTTAAGAGCTCTTTACATCTTGCATAAGACTTTTATCAAATATGTCTTTTACATTTTTTTTAATGTTTTATTTATTTCTGAGAGAGAGAGAGACAGCGCGAGCAGGGGAGGGTCTGAGAGAGAGGGAGACACAGAATCTGAAACAGGCTCCAGGCTCTGAGCTGTCAGCACAGAGCCCAACACAGGGCTCCAACCCACGAACGATGAGATCATGACCTGAGCCAAAGGACACTTAACTGACTAAGCCACCCAGGCACCCCCAGATATGTCTTTTAAATATATGATTTGTATTCTCATTCTCTTGAAATTGTCTTTTATACAACACAAGTTTTTATTTTCAAGGAAGTCCAACTTATTAATTTTTTTTCATAGATCATTCTTTTGGTGTAGAATCTAAACACTCATTGCCAAAACCAACATCACTTAAATCTTCTCTGATACTATTTTCTAAAAGATTTATACTTTGCATTTTACATTTAGGTCTATGATCCATTTTGAATTAACTTTGCTGAAACTGTAAGGTCAGTGTCTAGGTTTTTATTTATTTATTTATTCATTCATTTATGTGTTTGTTTGTTTGTTTATTTGTATGTAAATGTCCAATTGTTCCAACACTATTTGTTAAAAAGACTGTTTTGTCTCTATTGATTGCCTTAATTCCTTTGCCAAAGATCAGCTGACTACATTCCACTGTGTCTATTTGAGGGCTAACTATCCTGTTCCATTACCTATATGCCTCTTCTTTCACCAGTACCATATTGTCTTTTATTTTTTTTTATTTTTTTAAATTTTTTAAATTTTTTAATATTTATTTCTGAGAGAGAGAGAGACAGCGCGAGCAGGGGAGGGTCAGAGAGAGACACACACACAGAACCCGAAACAGGCTCCAGGCTCTGAGCTAGCTGTCGGCACAGAGCCTGATGCAGGGCTCAAACCCACAGACCATGAGATCTTGACCTGAGCTGAAGTCAGACGCTTAACCAACTGAGCCACCCAGGCTCCCCCATATTGTATTGATTATTGTAGCTGGGTAGTAAGTTTTGAAAGTGGGCAGTAACAATTCTCTAACGTAGATCTTCTGCTTTAAGATTGCATTTGACTTATTTGGAATCTTCTGCTTTTGCGTATGCACTTCAGAGTCAATTTGCCGAAACATAAATTTCCAAGATTTTTATTAGAATTGTTTGTATGGATAAAGTTGGAAGAAATAACATCTTAATAATGTTGAGTCTTTCTACCCATGAGCATGCTATATCTCTTCATTTATTTAGTTTTTGACTTCTTTCATAAGAGTTTTATAGTTTTCCTCATATAGATATCATGAATATTTTGTTAGATTTATACCTAAATATTTCAAATTGGAGGGCTAATTAAATGCATTATGTTTTTAATTTCAAATTCCATTTATTCATATCTGGTATATAGGAAAGCAGTTGACTTTTGTACACTAACCCTATATCCTGCAACCTTGCTATATTCATTTTTTAGTTCCAGGAGGATTGATTGCTGTTGATTCACTGGGATTTTCTGTATAGACAATCATGTCATCTGCAGACAGACAGTTTTATTTCCTCCTCTTCAAAGTATTGTGTACTTTTATCTTCTACTCTTGCTTTATTGAATTAGCTAGGAGTTCCAGTATGATGTTAAATAGAAAAGGCATTCTTGGCTTGTTTTTAATCTTTGGGGAAAAGCGTCTAGTTTCTCACTGTTAAGTATGATGACAGCTTTAGGCTTTTTTAAATGTGTTTTACCCAGCTGAAGAAGTTCCCTTCTATTCCTGTTTCACTGAGAATTTTTATTATGAAAGGATGTGGATTTTGTCAAATACATTATCTGAATCCATTGTTATGATCAAATGAATTTTCTTCTTTAGCTTGTTGATGTGGTTGATTGCATTAATTAATTTTCAGGTGTTGAACCAGACTTGCTACATTGAATAAATATCACTTGATCATGGTATATAAATCATTTCTTAGATTATTGTTTAGATTTGCTAATATATTGATGAGGATTTTAATGTTCATGAGAGATATTAGTCTGTAGTTTCCCCTTTTGTGTAACTTCTTTATATGGGTTTGGTATCCAGTTAAAATTGGCCTTCTAGAAAGTTTTCTGGAAAAAAGTGTAAAGAATTGATATTATTTCGTTCTTATATATTTGGCAGAATTCACTAGTGAACTCATCTGGGACTGGTGCTTTCCATTATGGAAAGCTATTGATTTGATTTCCTTAATACATATGTGTCTCTTCAGATTATTTATTTTTCCTTGTGTGAGGTTTTATAGCCTGTCTCTTTAAAGTAACTAGTTCATGTCACTTAATTTAACATATTTATAGGTCTTATAGTAGTTTATAATGTTCCTTTATTATCTTTATTAATGACCATAGAAGCAGGAGTGATGGCTTCTCTCTCATTTCTCATATTAGCATATTATGTCCTCTCTTTGCTTCCCTTAGATTAGCCTGGCTACAGATTTATCAACTTTATTGATCTTTTCAAAGAACCAGATTTTAGCTTCATTTATTTTCTCTACTCTTTTCTTGTTTCAACTTCATTGTTATTATGATTTATTTTAATATACCTGCTTTATTTTATAATGCTCTTCTCCCTCTAGTTTCCTAAGGCAGAAGCTTAGATTATTGATTTTAGGTCTTTCTTCTTTTCTAATATATATATCCAATGCTATAAATTTCCCTCTAAGCACTGCTTTTGCTGCATTCCAAAGATTTTTATAAGTTATATTTTTATTTCACTCAGTTCAAAATACTTAATCTTATTTGCAATTTCTTCCTTCGAATCATGCATTATTTAGAAATGTGTTGTTTAATCTTTGGGATTTTCCAGTTATCTTTCTGTTACTGGTTTCTAGTTTAATTCCCTTGTGTTCTAAGAACATATTTTATATGATTTCTAAACTTTTAAATTTGTTGAAATATGCTTTATGGGCCAGAATGTGGTTTATTTTGGTGAATGTTCCATGTAACCTTGAGAAGTATGTACATTCTGCTGTTGCTGGATGAAATCTTCTATAAATGTCAATTAGATCCTTTTGATTGATGGTTCTGTTCATCTCAATTACATCCTTACTAATTTTCTGCCTGCTGGACCTGTCAATTACTGATAAAGCGATGTCGAAGCCTCCAACTAGAATAGTGGATTTGACTGTTTCTCATTGCTGTTCTCTCAGTTTTTGTCTCATGTAATTTGATGCTCTGTAGGGCACATACACATTAAATATTGTTATAGATTTTTTGGACCTATTTGTCATTACATAATGCTCCTGTTTATCTTTGATAATATTTGTTGTCTGAATTCTGCTTTCTCTAGAATTAATTTTAATATTCCACTTCCTTTGATTTGTGTTGATATGGCCACTTTTTTACTTTTAATTTATCTGTGTCTCATACTTAAACTGGGTTTTCTGTAGACAACATAAATTTGGGTTTGTATCTATTCTGTCTGTCTCTGCTTTCAAATTGGTGTATTTAGACCAGTCACATTTAAAGTAATTACTGATGGAGTTAGATTAAAATCTAACTCATTTGTAACTTTCTTCTGTTTATAACACTTCTTTTCTTTCTTTATATGCCCTTCTTTCCCTGTCTCTTCTGGTTTAAATTGAGCATTTTATATAATTTTATCTTCTCTCATCTCTTAGGATATCAGTTGTACTTACTTTTTTACAATTTTTTAGCATTTAGTATTTAATATTTATGTGGTTTTTTTAATTATTTACCTAAAGTTTGCAGTATACATTTACAACTACTCTCAGCCCACTTTCAAATAATAATATGCCACTTCATGGGTTGTGCAGTTTACCTTATAGATGAGCATTTCCTATTTCTTTCTCCAGCCCTTAATAACAGTCTTATCATTTATTTCACCTAGCCATAAGCTATAATTACTCAGTACATCATTGCTATCATTATTTTGAACAGTCATATATAATATCCAATATTAAGAATAATGTTAAAAATGTTTGTTTTGCCCTTTTTTATTCCTCCTTTAATGCTTTTCATTTCTTTACATAGACTTGAGTTTTTCTAATCCATCTCATTTTTTTCTCTAAAAAACATCTTTTAACATTTTTTACAGGGAATGTCTATTGGCAACAAATTCCCTGTTTTTGTTTTTCTGAGAAAGTTATTATTTCTCCTTTACCTTTGAATGATTACTGGATACAGAATTTTACATTGATGAGTGTTTTCTTCCTTTCAACATTTAAACATTTGACTCTACTCTCTTCTTTTTTACATGGTTTGTGATGACATCTTAATTTTAAGCCAGTGAGACCTGTATCAGACTTCTGAACTACAGAGTTGTCAGATAAATAAATTTGTGTTGTTAAAAGCCACTAAGTTTGTGGTAATTTGTTATGGCACCAATAGAAAAACGAATACAATACTTCAGATTTTCAATACCTTTTAACTTAAATAGTCTCTAACTGATCATTTTATCTCAGGGCTTACCCTCTTCAAATCCATCTTCAACACTGTCAGAGAGATTGATCAAAAACTAAAATTTGACAGTGACATAAGAATTTTCTTAAACTCTGTAAGCTACAGTATAAAGACCAAGTACCACAACATGAAATATCAAGCCCTCCATGACCTGGGCCACCTACCTAGTTAGCATCCATTTTCATCATACATTCAAATTTTATCTTCCTATAGTACCAAATTGCTTACAGTGTATATAAGGTACTTTTAATAAAGTAAGTAGAAATATAATCTGGTTAGTTTAGCAAAAATAGAATTTATAAATATGGTTGTAGATTAAGAAATAAAAAGCCCTTGGATGGTTAGGATCTTCTCTCTAGACAGTTGGCACAAAATGACTCGGTACCAATACCAACTACCATCTGTTTTCATTTATCTGCTTAAAGCTTAAATTCCATAACAGAGAAGAGTGGATCAAATTATCTCATGTCAAGAGCCCTTACTTTTCCTCTATCTCACTACCTCCATAGGCCATTTCCATTACCAGGGACAATAGGGTAGATTGGCCTGTACCCTTGGCCAAGAAACTGAGATACTAACCAAAAGAGAAAGGAAGAAGAGCTACTGGCTGGATAAAAATAAGTGTTCTGTACATATTAAGTGGTTCACAATTTTATGTCATTCCCACCCTTCTTCACCTAGAAGGTATGAGGTTCTCTGTAAAAGAAAACCATTTTTCTGTAGTCACAACAATTTTGGCACCAAATATGTGGGATTTCTATACCAAGCAATTCTCTGATTCTCTGAGAATACCATCTGGGTCTCTTACAATGTTTTTCCTTCTGACATTAACTACTCAGAATTGCCACAGAACCCAGGTTAAGGGCTGAGTCCTACAAGACTGCCCCCACCATAGACACCAATTGCAAGATCAGGCCTCCCATACTTCTGGCTATTACTCAGGGGTTCCTGAGTTACATAATTGGGTTCTATAATTTGTTACAGTACCTCTGAAATCTGGAATTCAGAAAAATATTCTTTACTATTACATAGATTATTATAAAGGATGCAATTTAGGAAGAGCCAAATAGAAGAGATGCATAGGACAAGATATGAGGAAGGAGAAACTTACACACCTTCTCTTGGCATGCCACCCTCCCAGCACTTTGATATTTTCAGCAACCCAGAAGCTCTTTGAACCCTGTCATTTAATGCCTTGATTAAATCATTGCCCGTTGGTAATTAGCTCAGTCCTCAGCCTTTCTCCACCTCCCTGCAGGGGTCAGGGGTGAGGGTGGAGAGACTGAAGGTTCCAACCCATTAATCATCCCTTGTCTGTCTTGTAACCATCCACTATCCTCCATGTGTCACCTCATTAGTACAAATTCAAGTTCGGTTGAAAAGGGTTAATTACAAATAGCAAAGGATGCTCCTTTCACCCATATCACCCAGGAAATTCAAAAGGTTTTCAGAGGTCTCAGAAACCTGGCATAAAAATCAAATAAATATTTCTTATTGTTATTATATCACAATATCACAGCCTGAACTCCTTATATTGACATTCTCTACATATGTATCAGTTTATCCAGCTAGGCTTTAAGAGTAAAGTTTTTTTTTTTTTTTTTATGTTTATTTATTTGAGAGAAAGAGGGAGGAGGGGAGGTGCAGGGAGAGAGAATCCCAAGCAGGCTCCTTGCTGTCAGTGTGGAGCCCAACGCAGGGCTCAATCCCATGAACTATGAGACTGTGACCCGAGCCAAAAACCAAGAGTCAGATGCTTACCTGACTGAGCCATCCAGGTACCCCTAAACCTAAAGTTTTCCACAATTATTTTACTAAATTAGTAGTAAACTGATTTTCATCCCTCTTTGCATCCCTCCATCTGCCTCTCTATCCCTCCCTTCCTCCTTCCCTCCCTTCCTCCTTCCTTCCTTCCAGACTTCTCTTCGTGCACAAATATAGTCTCAATCTCTGTGCGCTAGAGTATACTTCTGGGGTAGAGAGCATTAGACATTTTTCAAAAGGTTGAATAGGCATTCAAATAAATCTTTCTAGAATTTAAGGCACATAGAACCCTCAGCTGACATCAGGATTATAAAATCTAGTAGTAAAGACAAATGTGTAATCAAATAACACATTAGAGTATACATATTAGATAAAAAGCAGATCACAAAAGTGCCCTCCCTAATAAGCATAAGCAACATTTAAATGTTAAAATGTAATAAAAAGTTTACTTACAGCATTAAAACATTTATAAAGTCCGACTTCATGCCATACTCTCCAAAGCATATACGGTATTACTTCCATATCTGACCAAACAACAACAGAAATACCATTAATTATGGGAAATAATGCTTTTCAAGACATCAACCCTCAAACAACAAAGTTCAGAGATCCTGAAGAGATGGGATGTAAAAAAGGTGAGCCCTATAATTCCCCAGTTTGCTACTGTGATGGCCTATCCAGGTTGCTGCATAAGCATGGGGAGCCCTGGCAGAACCTAACAGGATCTGTGAAGTGAGCAAATGGAATCCAGGTAGACCAAGGGGGATAGACTTCAAAGGGCAGAGTACCAAAGAGGAAGAAGCTATACTCAGAGAAAACTCTGATGACCTCCACAGGATCCCCCTCAAGTATTCGGGTGAGTATTTGCGAACCCATGCTTGTGAAGAAAGTACCCAAGACTGGAAGAGAGTGGGGGAGAAACACCTTACAAAGAGCCAGAAAAAGTGCCTATTCCCACCAGAGAGACTGAAAACCTCATAAGCTTTGAGTCACAGGGCAGGGTACACAGAAGGCTCTTCCCTCAATAGTAAGGAATAATTGCCTTGAAACTAAGTGCTGTTCCAGTACCAACTAACAGATAAAAAAACAATATCTAAAAAGGATCAAATATTTCAAAAATAACAACTGTGTCCCAGAACAAAGTCAAGAATATTTATGGGAATACAGAAGAATACAGTACCCAATAGGGTAAAATTCACAATGTGTCTCAATCAAAAAATTATCAGGTATGCAGAAAAGCAAGAACATAAAACTCATAAAGAGGAGAAAAATCTGTATACTGTATATTTAAAAAATTATGTAGATAAGGACACCTGGGTGGCTCAATTAGTTAACCAACTGACTTCGGCTCAGGTCATGATCATGTAGTTTGTGAGCTTGAGCCCCGCATTGGGCCCTGTACTGAGTGTAGAGCCTGGAGCCTGCTTTGGATTCTGTGTCCCTCTCTCTCTACCCCTCCCCTACTTGTGCATCCTCTCTCCCTCTCTCTCTCTTTCTCTGTCTCTCAAAAATAAATGAACAATAAAATTTTTAAGGTATGTAGATAAATGTAAAATATTTCAAAAAACCTAAATCAAACATCTAGAGATGAAAACAACATAGTATGCAGTAAAAGGTACAATGTATGGGATGAATTACAGTTTAGACATTGCAGAAAAAAAATTAGTAAACTTGAAAACATAGGAATAGAAACTATAGAAAATGAAGGACAAAGTGAAATGAAAATTTCCAGTTAAGAAATGGGCAGAAGATATAAAATGTGCAGAAGAGATGAACAGACACGTCTCCAAAGAGGACATCCAGATGGCCAACAGACACATGAAACGATGCTCAGCATCCCTCCTCATCAGGGAAATACAAATCAAAACCATGATGAGATACCACCCCACTCCTTTCAGAATGGCTAAAATTAACAACCCAGGAAACAGATATCAGTAAGGATTCAGAGAAAGGGGAACCCTCTTATATTATTGGTGAGGATGCAAACTGGTGCAGCCATTCTGGAAAAGAGTGTGGAGTTTCCTCGAAAAGCTAAAAATAGAACTACCCTATGACCTAGCAATTGTACTACTAGCTATTTACCCAAAGGATACAAAAATACTGATTCAAAGAAGCACACGCATCCCAATGCTTATAGCAGCATTATCAACAATAGCCTAACTATGGAAAGAGCCCAAACGTCCATCAACTGATGAGTGGCTAAGGAAGATGTAGTATATGTAAATGTTAGAATATTACTCAGTCATCAAAAAGAATGAAATCTTGCCATTTGCAATGACCTGGATGGACCTAGAGTGTTTTATGCTAAGCGAAACAACTCAGTCAGAGAAAGACAAATACCATACAATTTCACTCATATTTGGAATTTAAAAAAGAAAACAGATGAACATATGGGAAGTGGGGAAAGAAAAGAGAGAGGAAAATAAACTCTTAACATTAGAGAATAAACTGAGGCTGATGGATGGAGGTGGGTGGGGGATGGGCTAAGTGGGGGATGGTTATTAAGATGAGCACTTGTTGTGATGAACACTGAGTGTTGTATCTAAGTAGTAAATCACTGAATTCTACCCCTGAATCAAATATTACACTATATGTTAACTAACTTGAATTTAAATAAAATTTTGAAAAAAAGAGAAAAAGACAAACAACAGTTCACCAATGAAGATAGATAAATGGCAATTAAGCACATGAAAAGATACTCAACATCATTAGTCACAGAGAAATGTAGCTTAAAACCGTAATGAGATACTACTACATACTTTTTGAATTGCTAATATTAAAAAGACTGGTCATGCCAAATATTTATGATGATATGGATGAAATGGCACTCTCATACGCCACTGATGGGAATGTACATTGTTACAATCACTTGGAAAAGTTTGACTATGTTTTATAGTTAAACTTACACACCCACCATATGATCCAGCCATTTTTGCTCCTGAGTTTTTCCAAAGAAATAATTAAAGTAAATGTCTAAACCTAGGCTTCATATGACGGTTATGGCAACTTTATTTATAATTACAAAAACATGGAACCACCCTAATGTCCATCAACACATAACTGAATAAACAAACTCTGTTTTATCCAAATCTGGATTACTCAGCAATACCAAAGAATAAAATATGGATGCATATATAATAACTATAATAAAATAATAAGCAGAGGAATAAACCACTAATGCATACTATAATATCAATGAATCTCAAAAGAAGCATGCTAAATTAAAGAGTACATTCTGTGCAATCTCATTTATAAAAGATTTTTAATTAAAAATCTATTAAGTAGATATTAATCTATGGTGATAGTGGTTGTCTAGTAGTAGGGGAAGGAGATGTTATGGAGGGGGCAGGAAAAAGGGATTACAAGAAAGCATGAGAAACATTACTTTGGTCAATGATAGAGATGCAATTTTCTTAATTATTATGATGGTTCCATGGGTATGCACATATGTCAAACTTACCAAATCGTGTTCTTTAAATATGTACAGTTTATTGAAAGTAAATTCTATAAATTCAGTAAATCTTTTTATAAGGTAGTATACATTGAAAGATACAAAACATTGTTGAGAGGCTAGACATAATTCTAAATTTACCCTTTTACCTACTCCACTCCAATCCAACCCAGAGACAGGTCAGAGGGGAAAAAAAAGGGAAAGAAGATAAAGTCCTGGGAATTCTATTAATACAAGAAAAATCTAACATTTGGAGGAGAGTATTAAGGGGCTTAGAGGAAAAATAAATGGAAAAAATTCTCACAGAATACACATCTGTTTGTCAGCTCTGGAATTCAGCAGCAATTATAGAATAACTTCTATAACTCATGTTTTTGGTGTAGCCAAGCAGAGCATAAAGGCACCATGAGAAAAAGAAGAAACATAAGTAACAAGATGTTTTGAAGGAGTAAGAGAGGTAAAGAGGTACCAAGTGATGTTTCTCTCCCATCTGCTACACTCCAAGGGATTAATATTGCTGTAGTCTCGTTCTCTTTCAGTACTCTTAAATCTCTTGGCACCATTTTTCCTGAAACTGGGGTTAGGTTAGTAAGAAGGTAAGAATGGATAAGCAGAGAAAGGGAAAATGAATTGCTTTTGATGGAAGCAATTCCTTTGGGGTT
Source organism: Hyaena hyaena (assembly GCF_003009895.1). Lineage (NCBI taxonomy): Eukaryota > Metazoa > Chordata > Mammalia > Carnivora > Hyaenidae > Hyaena > Hyaena hyaena. The sequence continues at coordinate 1,400,816 of NW_024080879.1, read as the reverse complement.
CCACACTGTAGTAGTGGAATACTTTTAAAAGGCTCCCAAAAGGGTAAGATATATTCTCAACAGAGTGGCATGAATGTCAAGAGGAATTGAGTTCCTCAAACTGTACATAATGTCAAATAATGACCAAGCATCCTACTATGTACTTAGGATTTAGAAGAATGTGCTGAGCACATAATGTTAAGTCATCAAATTATGTATATGAAAAATCAAGAGGTCTCATATAAAGTAAGAAGGAAGTCAAACTGGGTTTCAATGGAGGTGACCATGTTGAGCACCAACATGTTAAAAGAAATGTCAGATATGCAAACCATAACAGTCAAAATAAGGTGGGGGAAGGAGAAGGAAGGGAAGGAGAGGGAGGAAGGAAAGATGTAAGAGACGGGATGGGGGACGCCTGGGTGGCTCAGTCGATTAAGCATCAGAGTTCAGCTCAGGTCATGATCTCACAATTCGTGAGTTCAAGCCCCCTGTCTGGCTCTGTGCTGACAGCTCAGAGCCTGGAGCCTGCTTTAGATTCTGTGTGTGTCTCTCTCTGCCCTTCCCCTGCTTGTACCCTGTCTCTCTCTGTCTCTCTCACTTAAAAATAAATAAATGAGAGAGAGGATAGAAAATAATGAATAAATTATAACTAAATATAAGGAAGAAATTTCCCATGAGTGCTTCCTTCTGTACTATTACCTAATCAGAACACAAATTAGGTATTTTTTAATCCAGAAAGATTAAATCACTTAAAATAATAATGAAATAAGAGGGTAATTTTAGAGTTAAGAATACATGTTGAAGAACACTATTTTATAATTAAATTTAAAAGAATAGAGAAAGGTTTTTTAACCTTTTTACCTATGGACTAAGGATGAAAGGGTTTTATTAGGATTCTTTTTGACTTCTCTTTTCCTTCTCTATAAACACAAAAACTCATACTTTGAAAATGCAATAAAATGTTTAATTAGATGCATAGACAAAGGCAAAATCCAAAATGGGATCTTAAACCAAAGGCTTCATATAATCACAGTAAACTCATAGAGAAAGGAAACAAAATGATTAAAACAATTACAGAGAAGATAATACATATGGACTACAGTATGATCCAATCTAAATAATCCTGGGTTCCCTAAAGGGAACAACATAACAAATGGAATAGGAAATGTTTTCAGTAATATAAGACAAGAAAAATGTTTGACGTGAGAGAACTGAATATGCACTTTACAAGGAGATATTGTATTCCAGAAAAAAAATATCACCAATGAGAAGGAAGAAAATGATAAACAGTGCAAAATATAATATACTCCATTAGTGCAAAGGAGAAAAGATTAAATCCTACCAGTGGAGTGAGAAGACTTCATGGCAGAGATACCATTTGAGATGTGCCTTGAGAGCTACGTTTCTTTGGAAGATTATAGTAAGGAAATATGCAGCCAATAGCTTAAGCAAAAGTGAGAAATTGTACAGACTATTTAGTGAAACTCCCAGAATGGAGATTGACAAAAACGTAAATATGAAAGTGGAGCATAAGAGTAGAAGTAACAGAAAACTTATCCAATGGGCCAAAATTGATTTTCATTTTGAAGGCAATAGGAAGTTGCTGGTACTTTTTGAGTTAGGCTTCAACATATTATTTATTCCAACACTCAGTTCCTACCTATAAGCCAAGAATTTCAAATAAAAGCTATCACTAATACTTCAGACTGGTGGGCACCCGGATGGCTCAGTAGGTTTAGTGTCCAACTCTTGATTTTGGCACAGTTCATGATCTCACAGTTGGTGAGTTTGAGCCTGCCCTTGGGTTCCTCATGCTAACAGTGCAGAGCCTGCTTGGGATTCTCTCTCTACCTCTCTCTCTGTCCCTTCTGCACATGTTCTCTCTCTCTCTCTCTCTCTTTTTCTCTCTCTCTCTCTCAAAATAAATAAATAGACTTTAAAAATATTTCAGAATAAATTTTACTTCCCTTCCCTAAAATACTGTGGCAGAACTTAGCCCATTGGATTTCAACCTGGGCCATTTGGCAATGTCTGGGGACATTCCTGGCTCTCACCTGGGCAGAAGGTGCTATGGGCATCTACTGGGTAAGGGCCAAGTATGCTGTGATTCTTGCTATAATGCAAAAGACAGCCCCCCTCACAAGGAATTATCAGGTCCTCCATAGTTCTAGTCTAAAGCTAAGCTAACCAGCAAAACCAAAACAAATGTGTATTGATTTTATCTAGAGATATTCAAGCAGTTGCAACACTGTTGGATCCAAGAGATTCTAAGGGTCTTTCCTCACCATCCACAGACTCCTTAGACCAAAACAGAAATCTCTCTCTATCCTCATTCTATCCAAAAAAAAACCCAGTGTCAATTGTCCTGGCATACTGCTCTCATCCTTGATACCCAAAGATACTGACCAAATAAGCTCATTTCTATAATCTATCCTCTTTTGAATTTCGATCTGATATACTTGTATCCTACTTCCTGACAACTAATTCTGCTACTGCTGCCTTCTCACCTCTTTCCTCTGTGCCCTCTGGAATCCTGTTACCTCATAAACAATTATTCTACATCTTCTACTTCTTTACAAAATGTTCATATGCTTTCCTATAGCATTGACAAATGTCCCAAGCACCATGAGAGCTAGAAGGAGAGACGACATTCATCTTAATTCCTAGTTCTTCTTTTAAGCCATAATATCTCCTTCTTGTAATTACATTTTAGGCTCATGACACGTGGCTACATACCTTCAACATTTTTTTTTATCTGTCATTTATGATCCTCTTGGTCACATACCCAAATTTATTAAGAACTCTGAACCCCTTATCACAAATAGAGTCATAATCCTGAGTATTAACAATGTTCTTGTGCACAACTTACCCAATAGCCCAGTCCCACAGACCTCTTCGATCCCAGGAGGTACATATCCGCTCATTTAGCAACCCACACACAAAGGCATATCACTTTGAACTGCTCTTCTTCTGAGCAAACAAACAACAAACATCAGAATCCCAGTTCTTTACAGCTACATTCGCTAAGTTATCTAGGTAATATAGAAACCAACTCTTGCTAATTTAAGCAGAAAAAAACCCCACTATTGGAAGAAAATTGATGAAGAGAATGGTTAGGCAGGCTGGAATGCAGCTGTGAAAATGGTGGGACAGAGGAAAATGGTGAGTGTCAGAGCTGCAGCCATGATCACATCAGTTAACAAATCAGTAAGGGCGCCAACGCCCTACCAAAGCCTCCGATGGCTGCGGCTGAAGCCTGATTCACTGCCACTCTCCCCTAAATATTGGACGTCATTAATGCTACTGCCAAAATGGATTTTCTGTCATCTTCTGTTCTTTGCAAGACTTGTTCCTTGTTCAAAATTCAAAACAAGTGTGTTTTGTGCCACCACGCTTTCATGCAAAACACCCCATCGCTTTCTTCTCTTGGAAAGCTCATTTTTCAAAATCTAGCTCAAAGGGCTCCCATGAAGCTTGTCTGTCCCACCCAATAGAGTTAATCTCTCCTTCCTTGGTGTCATCTATGTACATAGCCCCTACATTACAGCATTTTAAATATTTTATGGAAATTTGTGAGTCTATATTTCCTACCAAACAGCCAGTGCCTTGAAAGCAAACACTTTAATTTATTCATCTATGCATTCTCTAGCATAGTGTCCACCACATTGTACGTGCAAGAGTAATTTAATACTGAGAAGATCCCCTCCTTTTCATTTTCACACAAATATTGAGGACTCCCTAATATGTTATATAAAGAATTTCCTTATTATTTGGTGAATGGATAAAGCTGAGTTTTAGATTAAAGTTGGAAGATTGTTGTAGACCAAGCTGAGCTATCCCTGTGTGTAGGCAGAGTGGACTCAGGCTTAAAGGCAAGTCCCTCTGATATCACCCCCACTACCTTTGATGAAAACCCATCTGTTTTGGAAAGGTCTCTATTAAAATACAAATGTTTACACATGCAGTTGGTAACTTAATCGATAACATAGAATAGAACAGGACTTGAGAACTTGAAACAGAACAAGGAAAGAAGGATAAGAAAGCCCTATGGCTTGAGTCCTGTACAGAGAGAGGAGGTGAATGTGAGCAAGCAATCCAATGGGAAGGCCCACGTCCACAAAAAAAGCACTGGGTAATCAAAGGAACACCAGAGCTTAACTTCATCGGTGTCACAGTTCTACCTAGGTCAAGCCAGCCCTAACCAAAGATCAGTGCCAAATTTGGGAGCGTACAAAAGAAATTCCACCCAGTCTCTTGAATTTCTAAAGTGAGGACACATTCACATGTTAAATGTTAATATAATAATTTCAGTTTTCCAGATTGCTTTTTAATAAGACAGAGAATGAAATAAGAGATGTTTATAACTGTCAGTGAAAACTTTAAAATATAATATATTCTATAACCCTAATGGAAATGAAAACGCAGTAAGAACATGATTGAGATTTCAAACAATGGCAGAAACTGGATTTGTGATTACAGGGACTTATTTTTAAAAAGAAATCGTAACTAAGCAATCATAGAGGTTAAACCCTCAGCACTCTCTGCCCTTCTCGTTACTCTGCGTGTGGTATACCAACTTGGAAGGGCAAAGAGGAAAATCTACACAAAGAGTTTAAAAAACAAATGTGAATACCTTTCTTTGGCACTAACTAGCTCTAAGAATAATGGACAATTTAAAAAGAAAACAAGACAGTTGTCTTTATTTTGATTTTTTTCAGTCTAGTATAATTAACATGCACTGTTACATTAGTTTCAGGTACGGAATATAGTGCTTCAGCAGTTCTATTCATTACTCAATGTTCATCATGATGCCTGGACTCTTCCTCCCCATCACTCATCTCACCTCCCACGTCATCCACATCCCCGCTGGCAACCACCAGATTGTTCTCTATATTGGGGAGTCTGCGGGGTTTACTTTTTTTCCTTGTTTGTTTGTTTCTTAAATCCCACGTATGAATGAGATCGTATATTTTTCTGTCTTTAAATCTTAATTACTCTCTGTAGATATCTACTATGGATTTCTGAACAGCAAGAATTATAAATCCATGACCCCTTCTCAAAAAATAAAATAATAAGTGGGTAAACCCACTCATAGATAGACTACAAATAATAAAGGCTGGAGAAAGATCAGAAGATCACTACTTAAACCTAGTGATAATTAAAGCAGAGGCCAGGATCTGCTTTATAAAATGGATCTAAACAAATTAAATGCTTTAAAAAATCTTGTCTGGGTATACTTTTATTTGTATTTATGTTAGTTTTCATCTACCTAATAATGACAAAAAGAGTAGACTTTTTTCATAGCAATTAACACAGAATATAAGGGAAATAAGTTTTGAAGCATCAAATGAATAAAACATTAAAATATAAAAGTTTAATTAAAGTTTAAGAATAAGTTTAGAGTTTAGATGTGTTTGGGTCTCGAAGTTCGAAACTGAGGCCCACATAGAAGGCCACCTATTCATCATCACCCAGTTGTGAAGCAAGGACTAATCAGAAACTCTTGGGTCTCAGACTCATGCTTTTAATTCGAGCAAACTACAGTCTGCAAATTAAATTATAACTGCTCTCTGGATGGTTTGTACTTTTTTTAAAGTTGAAAAAAACTAAAAAGTATAATATTTTGTGGTACATTAAAATTATGTAAAATTTGAACTCCAGTATATATGCATGTATATATATGTATGCATATATATAAAGTTTTATCAAAAAACAGCCACACCTAAGTCATTTGTGTATTGTTATGCTTGCTCTTACACAACAAACAAGAGCTGAGTAGTTGTAACAAAGACAATTGCAAGTCAAGCTAAAAATACTTACCTGACTCTTTACAGAAAAGGTTAGTTGACTGCTGTCTCAAAAAATGAATTTAAGAAGTCAGTCCTGAAGCCACCATTCTGATTTCACCAGTCAAAAAACGAAAACAGTACATTTCCAATTAATCAATCTCAGATTTTCAAATGTATTCAAAAGCACATATATGCTTATTTTCTGTACTACTTAGGACTGAATCGTTCTTTGTTTTAGGCAAATTGATTTGGCTGCATGGAATAAAGACCCATTCACATGAACTTAAGCAAAAGAGAATACTAAGGATACACCTGGAAATCAAGGAAATCCAGAATTACAAGACATCATTGAAAAGGCTTTACAAGGGCTGAAGCGAAAGGGTATTTCTGAATTGTAGCGGGCTCTCGCTACTTTAGATGCAAGCAATTAAGGACCTTTTTCTGGGGCGCCTGTGTGGCTCAGTCGGTTAAGTGTCTGACTTTGGCTCGGGTCATGATCTCACAGTTTGGGGGTTTGAGCCCCTCGTCAGGGACAGCTGGCTCAGAGCCTGGACTTGCTTCAGATTCTTTATCTCCCTCTCTCTCTGGCCCTCCCCTGCTCACGCTGCCTCTCTCTCTCTCTCTCTCAAAAATAAAACATTAAGTAAAAGAAAAGAACCTTTTTCCAAGAGCTCTGTCGTCCTTGATACAGCCATACTCCTCAGGAGTATTTCTTTTTCTCCTAACAACAACTGGCTTTGTGGATTTATTTTCACTCTACACTACTTGAATGGTCCCATACATGTGCTCTAGTCTGATATCAGCTTTCACAAATTGGTAGGTATAGCAGTTGTGATTAGCTGAGTTGATTCTTGAGGCGTTTAGTAACCTAAGTACACAAAAATGCATAGGTTTGGCTTAACCACACTTTATTCTAACTAATGGGCTCCTGGGAATCCTGTGATCTGGCTTCCCTAAAATCAAGAATTCACAGTTTCAGTCATCCATGGTTCAGAAGATGGCAGCTTAGGAATAATTCCATCAGGCCATGGGAACGGTGTTTAATGAGAAACCGTGTAGGGTTATTATCCCCCAAAATGTTTCCTCTTGGTTTACATACATGATATTTTTCTCTATAGCTAGATTTTACATCTCTTTAGGAAAGAAATCGCTCTACTTCTATATCCGTGATTGTATTTAATAGAACTTATTTATGGATGCTCCACTTGGTTGTGGCATGCATGATTATTTCTCAGCCACTATCAGAAATCAATCAACAGACTTCAGATTATTCAAAACTAAAAAGATTTAAAATTAACAATCATGAAAATTCATTAGGTTTGTCTTTAAGTAAAATATGAGCATTATGTGTGTTCATTTTTTTTCCTGAATATGTAGGTATCAGAATCAGCCCTCTGCTTTGGTTCAAAAGAGAGGTTTTTATTTTAGTGTTTCACATTAGAATGGAAAAACTTATGACCATAAGAGTGTAGTTTTAGAGAAAACAAGGATTCTAGAAATAAGTTGAAAATAAGTAAATTCAGAGAAATATTATACATACTAATGACTGTTTTTTTTCTTCTCAAGTGCAAGAATAATAGCAAATAAGAAATTGACTACCTGGGCTTATCACATAGGATATCTCAAAATTTCAGAATTCTTATCTTTGGTGGCCCTGAATCTAAAGCTTTTCTTTACAATCAAAGCTTTTGGATTATCTGAGTAGCTCAGTCCGTTGAGAGTTTTACCCTTGATCTCAGCTCAGGTCATGATCTCACGGTTTGTGAGTTCAAACCCCACATTGGACTCTGTGCTGACAGAGCAGAGACTGCTTAGAATTCTCTCTCTCCTTTCTCTCTCTCTGCCCCTCCCCCACTCATGTGCATGCACTCTCTCAAAATAAATAAATAAAACTTTAAAATATAAATAAAATAAATTCAAAGCTGTCAATATCAGTGAATAAGTTTGCAAAACGCAGTAAAATTTTATAATGCAACTTAACAAAGGATTGATTAAAGCAAATTTTTTTGACTTTGCAAAATTGGTGACCACCACAATCCAGAATTTGTAGCAGATAAGGTGAAGAGTTTCATATATTAAAACACTAAGATAAACATTTCAAATACTGTTTCCACCAATCAGGATTAAATCTAATTATCAAGTTAAAAAACTAAATATAATTTTACAATATTACATATTTATTTTCTCTCTATAATTCATCATTTTTTTTAGAAAATCCAAGGAGATTTTTACAGGGTATAGCTTAACTCAAGCCCATTTGACACTTCGTATTTGTACTCTACCAAAAAAATTCAAGATAGTGGTAGCAAGAGCATAATAAAAAATTAATCTAATTTCAGCTTTTAAGACAGGGTGATTAGATGCTTAGCCAAGAAACAATGTCAAATACTTAAATGCCTGTACGTATAACAGAAGATTTTTTTAACTGATTAAGATAAACTAGAATAATAAGTTATCCCACACAATGTTACAGTTTCTGAAATAGAGGATGCGCTCATCTATATTGTAAATAATAAAATTGATCTTCCTTTAACAGAGCACTAAAATATATGACAATAGTGATTATATGTCTATTCTAAAATATCACTTAAATGTATCCATCTTCCTCTGACATATAAATAACACAATATAGCATTATTCTTCCTAAAAGAAACTGACTATTTGAAAGTTCAACATATGGGGAAATAATAACATGCCTACAAAAGTAAAGGAGAAGCTCTTATGATATGACATTAAATTCTAGATCTAAAGTTGTTCTGGGAATAGTTATTTACACTGCTGGTAAATTTCATATTAGAGGTCCTAGTCTATTGAGTACTTTGCTCGTATTCCCATCATAAAAAAAAGGAAAAAAAACACATAAAACAAACACTTCTCTAAATACAAAAATCCTGTCCTGGACTTCTAATATCTCTTTGTTTAAAATCCCCACAAACTGCCTCTATCTGTAATGAAATATCTATATATATTCATAACTATCTAATAATTTATACCATTGTTCTGCTGGCTTTATTTTACTATAAATTTTATTTAAAAAAATTTTTTTAAACCCAATTTCTTCTAAGGGAGAGCTGATTTTTTTAGAGGACTTGGATACAGAAACTCTGTGAGCGGTTCATAAAATATTATCTTATTAAATGCAATCATATTTTAATACTGAGTTGGACATCAATTATTTAAGTCAGTCAGTTTTTTCAGTTGGCAAATATTTATCTTAATGTTAATATAATATCATACTGCAAAGGAACATATGCTACATTAGTGGACTATCAGGTCCTTTCCTCATTGTGTAAATTTGGATTTATCATCCATCATTTCCACCTCCATCCCTCACTTCCCTTCTACAACATAACTACCTATAGGGAAAGACCAATTTCAACACAGTTCACCACTTAGAGGATACTTGTCTTAATGCTCTCTCTACAGGTCAACAAAGGACTCCATATCTATGTAAGATATATGTATATAATCTACTAATATGTGTACTTATATATTTTATATATAAATGCATATAATACCAAATAATTTCATCTAGTATTATAAAATATTAACTCCAGAAGTTCTTCCTTCGACATATAATTGTCATCACAAATATTTAAAATAATTCAATATATGTGGCAATTTTTGTGATTATTCACATCAAAGAAAGTCTTAAGCTAAGCAAGAAGGAAAAAGTATTGCAAATTTATGTGATAATAGGAATTGTGGCCGTACTGAACTTGGTAATCACTTTGTAACATCATGTGTATGCGTGTTGAATAAAAACAAGTTTGTCATCACACCTCGTAGATGACTTCACTTGTCTACTTCCTACCACTTCCTATCTTCTTACCACTGAGGTAACAAATGAAAGAAGTAGTTACTGCCCTCCCCCCCCAAATAATTTCTTATTCTGCACACATAGGCAGACATTATAAATACATTTTTCTTTCAGGCAACAAAAACTTACATCCTTCCCAGTCCCAAAACTTGGTGGAAAAGCAGAACAAAATGTGGGTTCTGACACACTGCATTTGCTTTTGCCATTAACATTAATATTTGTCTGCTTGTAGGAAGGTCAAATACTAGAAAAGTAAATAAGTGAGAGACCATTAAAATTTTAAATTTACTCCATACCTACACAAAATCTAACTGAATGAATGAACTGCCTCTTGCTAGTGACTTTGCGTGACACAATATTCAGTGTGAAATCGCGGGGGTTTCTTGGACACTCTCTGCTGTTTCAGTTCTAACACACATATAATACTATTGTCCACAGAATTTAAAATTTCCAAATTAGATGTCAGTGTTTGAATTAAAATATTCCCTCCAATTTTTGTATTTTTTTAGGAATCGGGGATTAAAGAGGAGTGTTAAAAATCAAAAGAGAAGGAACAAGATGGAGGAAGGAGAAGAATAAGGCAAAATCAGGGAAAGCATTGTCCATTGGGACAACTATCCATCAGGGACCTTTATTTGGAATCCTGAAGAGTAGGCCAGAACACAAGGCTTTTGTTTGCATAGACATTGTTTTTGGTGACAAGCACTTTCCCTGCTAGCTAACTATAATCCGGATCCATGTTATTCTTTTACAAACCGGTGGTTTCTATCCTAGAGTTACAGCCCCTGGGGATGTCTTCTCTTTTAAGCACAGTTTGGAGATATGTGTGCATAATATTTTTTTCTCTGCCATTCTAACCTCATTTTTGACACCTGACCGGTTTCATGTGAAAGTAGTGATGTCTGTTTTCAGGGAAAATAAAGGTCCCCTAACATTATAACATCGTAAGCTGAGTCCCTTGTCTTTGAATTCCTTAGCCAGATGCTCTGTGTAAAGTTTCCAAGATATATATCGCTTAAAAACGGTATTCTAAGGCATTATACATTGTTTTTCTTAGGACCCTGAGATATATAGTGTTTATTGACAGTTCCCATTTATGTGGTTGACTCATGATTTGGGAGCCAACTGTGTAGAACTGGTTAGCCAGTGAATATGGACCCAAGAAAGATCTGGCCCAAGGTTCATCTAGTGGGATGCCTTTAGGAATTGATGGTCCCTATGGACAAAAATATTAAAATATAGAGATAGAGATTGTTGGTCCACTGTAGTCTGTCAGAATAAGATGATGAGAATCTTCCTTGGAAATCCTTAAAAACCAAAATCTAGTCTGTGTTGGGACTGAATCACAAGGAGATACTCTAACCTGATCTACTCCCAGACCATGAGATGCCTGGACCCTGATAACAGATCTAGAATCTGCATAGTACAGTGCCAAGATTTTGGTCCTAGAGTCAAACGTTTGACTCAAATCTCCAGTTTGTTTTTTAAAAAATGACTCTAGTTTTTTATTCAGCTTTATATAGATATAATTGACAAAGTTGTAGGCTATTTAAATTTTTCATCGTGCTGATCTGACATGCATATACATTAGGCTCCACATATAACCACAGGTATTGCCTTTAACAATTTAAACTCTTAGACTAATATTTTTATTTTATTTGTAAAATAAAAATTAGGCTCTTCTCATATAGTTGCTGTGAGGACTTAAGTAAGGCGATCTATAGAAGCATCACAGAAGCTCACAGATAGCTTTCTCTCCTCTCCCCTCCTAACCTCTTAATGAATTTCCCTAGAGAGGTTTAGGAAAAACTAGAGAGCCAGCTACCATTTTCAAGAGACCATGAAAAGAAAATGTATTAATATGTTAGGGGTGTGGACACCAAAGGAGGTGTGCAGTCTTGAGGGAAAGACCTAGAACCTAGTGTAGGTTTCTTTCTTTCTTTTTACAATCCTCATAGTAAGGCATGAAGTAAGAGGGGATAAGTCTGGAGAGGGAAATCATTTATCTGAGAGTGGCACTGAAGGGTTCTAAAGAGAGTAATTTAGTCAGGTTCAAATTTTAGATAGATAATTCTGGTAACAGAATGGAACACAGATTAGGGAATGGAAGCAAGAGTGAAGGCAGAGAGCAGAAAGTTTAATAGTTCACTTGAGGAATAATGAGGGTCTGGATGAGAACAATGACAAAGGAACAGACAGACAGTAACATCTGGACTTGGTTTGGCTAGTCTTGTTGTGATGCAGGAAATGACAGGGAATATAGGAAGAGAAGATTTAAAGGAGAAAGTAACAGAGAAGATATTACTCAAGACTGAAAGGAATAAAATGTTTTTCATTCCACCCACTTAGTTTAGGTGGATTTAGACTTTAAAGATTCCTTGTTTTAAGCAGGAAATGATAGCTTAGAACCTGAAGATTATAGTTCAACTAATAGTTTAAGGGGTACAATATATGCCAGTAATTAAAGAAAGCACAATATTTACATATGATAACATACCACAGAAAAAATTTCCATATGTTTGAGATCTAAAACTAGGAAATCTCTGATAATAGACTTTTTTCTTCTCATTTGTGAACTTATTTACACAGGAATAAATTAAAGAGTAGATTACATTTAATTATATATTAGAGGCTTCCTTTTATTTAAAAAAATAATATTTTTATGGAATCTGGACTGATCTGGAAATTTCAGAATTCAGTCACTAACCATAGAAGAATTGAGCACTTAAATTATACAGACATAAAAATGTAACTTTAGTCATAAAACATTCAACCATTTTGTGAATGGTTGGGACTAGGGTAAACTTGGTTACCACATTATCCACTTGAGCTTTACGCTGGAAAAAAACGTTGTAGTTCAACATGCTAAGGTATGCTATCTCTTAAGTCCAATTCATATACTGATGTCATTAGTTAGTGACCTAGTTTTTTTCCATGCCTGGTCTAGGCATTAGAATCAAGGCGCTACTGTACCACTCAGATACCACTTGGTCCAGAGCAACTTTGAATGAATACAAAACCTTCCTTCCTTCCTTCCTTCCTTCCTTCTTTCCTTTCTTTCTTTCTTTCTTTCTTTCTTTCTTTCTTTCTTTCTTTCTTTCTTTCTTTCTTTCTTTTCTTCCTTCCTTCCTTCCTTCCTTCCTTCCTTCCTTCCTTCCTTCCTTCCCTCCCTCCCTCCCTCCCTCCTTTCTTTCCTTCTTTCTTTCTTTCTTTCTTTCTTTCTTTCTTTCTTTCTTTCTTTCTTTCTATTCTTTTCTTTCTTTTCTTTTCTTTCCTTTCTTTTCTTTCTTCTTTCTTTCTTTCTTTCTTTCTTTCTTTCTTTCTTTCTTTCTTCTTTCTTTCTGTTAAAGGATCATGAAAAATCTATACAATTTCATCTTAAAAGCTATAACCTAATTACAGATGGTTTGTCTCGCTGGTCTATATGTCTTCATATTTTAAAACTATATCCTCCCCTATTGCCAGTCCTAGATTTTATTAAATTTTTTAAAGAATTGTCCTATGATACATTCTAGTATTTTTGGCATATTTACCTGGTTCTATTATACTCGTTAGATAGAAACATTCTAAACTTGGGTCTCTCAGGTTTCAGTTTTAGTAGTTACATAGGAAAACTTACATATGTTTAACCTGTATGGTTGAACTGTAACCATGTCTTTTAATTTAGTGTGAGTCACATGAATATGAATTCATTGATACCCTTAGATATTTGTAAAGAACATATAAATTTGTAAAATCATGTGAAAAAACTTCAAATACTAAAAACTTCCTAGCATAAGAAAGCAAGTGCTTGAGAAGGTTCTATTGCATCAATTTTAATAACATGCATTATTACCATTTTTTAAAGTTTTACCACTAAAAACATTACTGTTTCTTTCCCATGCAATGAATTCACTCAAATACTGTGTGAACAGTTATCCTGAGAAACAAAATTTGTTCTACTCACTTATATTGTTTTATTCCAAGTCTCGCTGAAAATAAAATTGATCACCCAGCTAAGTTACGGTCACTATAATTTAGTTGCCCCTTACAGTTATATCTTAAATGTCATCTGCACTGCCTCAAATATAAAGGACAGAATAACTCTTTGCTCCTTCCTCTTTGACCTTGTTTTACTACAGCTTAAAACTTTCAATTAATCACACTCATTTATTTAAAGCTTTTAGGTTTAATATAAAGCAGAAAACCAAACCACATAACCACAGTGACACTAATTCAATGGGTCATTGAATCACTAACTTTGCGAGAGAAACAAATCTTCAATGAACTACACTTGGCATGTCCCTTATAAGAGCTTCTTTGAAAAAGGAAGACAATATTTTTGTGTCATATTTTAATTGCAGAACCTAAAGAAAAACCTATAGTGACAATGAATTTTTCACCTTACCCCAAATTTCAAAGTAGATTCCTGAAAATAATTTTTTACATCTAGAATAGGATTTCATTTGTTAAAAAAAGTAATTTCTACAAATTTCCAGAAATGTATCTTTATATAAAATGAGATGAAGCTGTAACTGAGAAGCAATTAAAATGTGACACTAATTTGTGTAGCATTGTAGTCTGATTGATTAGCACATTCTATTGGGCTTCAGTGCTTATGATGGAGGAAGTCCCAAGGAATTCTGAGCTTTCACCTCTCAAATCCTCAAGATTTGTTAGAATTATGGTGTCATTGACAGAGTAAAGAGGTCACACAGAGAGGTTAACTTAAGGACAAAATGCTGTAACTTTAGTTTGTACTAGGTATGCATTCAACTAAGAATGCCTAATAAGCAATTCAAAATAATAAATACTATTAAATAATGTCTTAACTTAACAAAGCACTTTTATAATTATCATCTCAGTTGTTCTCCACAGAAGTTCTATGAGTTGATGGTTGGGATAGATATTATCATGATCAAATTCATTTTGTAAATAAGATTTGGGAATGAAAAATATCGATTTGAGAAGAATACAAAATATTTTGAACTTCCTGTCTTTACACTACTATTTTGATGGGTGAATATTTTGAACCCTAACTTTGACATTTTGATACTTTAACTTTCTCTTTATGAACATAAGTATTTTAACATATCTTTTAGGATAAATATTTTAGGTTAATTTTTAGAATAAGTCCATTAAGACAACTTAATTCCATGATCAACTTGTTACATACTGTGGTTAAATAATTTCCTCATTTCCATGGTCACTTTTCTTCTACTGAAAATTTTTAATTTGGATCAGTTAATTGCCATGTAAATTTTATTTAAAAATTTTTATTCATAAACCAATTTTTCATATCAAAACTTTTTTAAACATTTATTCATTTTTGAGAGGCAGAGATAGAGTGTGAGTGGGGAAGGGGTAGAGAGAGAGAGAGAGAGAGGGATACACAGAATCCAATGCAGGCTCCAGGGTCTGGGCTGCCAAAACAGAGCCTGACGCAGGGCTCAAACTCACTGAGCATTAGATCATGACCTAAGCTGAAGTCAGACACTTAATCAACTGAGCCACTCAGGCGCCCTTCAAATCAAAACTTTTTAATGGCTATATTTTCTGATGTTTTGGTTTTGGTAATTATTCTACCAAGATAAATGTTCCTGGAAAATATTATAGCTAATATTTCAGTAACATATTATTGAATTGTATTATCCATTTTTAGTTAAATTTTATCATGTGCAGCTATATCCTTTCTTGGTTTAATTTTTTGTTGGTGATTTGTAGCCAGTTCACTTATTAGGGACCACTAAAGCCAAAATGCCATTGGGGATTAAATGGTAACATCAAAATAGCTTGCTTTTCATTGGATGCTGTCTGCATTTAGGTGATAATTATTGTGAAGTCTGGAGTAATACTCATTTTAGAGAGCAAAAAGAAAAAAAAATAAACCAGGGAAAGATTTAGAGATCACTAAATTTTAAGACTCTCATATGAGAATCTTTAGGAATCAATATTTCAACAGAGTATATTTTCTACATTATCATACTTTCTTTATGTTAAAAAGTAATGAGTGAAACCTACCCTTTTCAACCAACCAGCATGAAGCCAAAGTCCTGAACTGAATAAGATACAAGAAATCATTTCATTGGTATAAAGAATTTCAGATAGCCAATTCAACATTGAAAAATTGATGGAACCAGCTAGAATTTGAAAAGATGCCCCCTTGGATTGGTGAGCAAAATAATCTCTCTACAACTATATTCAAATTTTGTTAGACTATCATTCAAAACATTTAAGGCCTTAGACTTGTTTCTTCACTTCTTACAGTGTAACGATTCCATACATTTTTAAAAAAACATCTCATTGTTTAGCAACATTAATGGCTTATTGATATTTAGTACACGGAGAGACAAAGTAACTGAAAAAATTAATGCAAAAGATGCCATGAGAAAATAAATTTAAAAACTCTTTGCTCAAGGGCACCTGGGTGGCTCAATCCATTGAGCATCCATCTTAGGCTCAGGTCATGGTCTCGCGGTTCATGAGTTCGAGCCTCACTTCAGGCTCACTGCTGTCAGCACAGAACCTGCTTCAGATCCTCTTTCCCCTCTCTCTCTGCTCCTCCCCTCTTCACACTCTCTCTCTCAAAAATGAATAAACATTAAAAAAAAATCTTGTGCTCAGAAAAAGAATAACTTGAAGGAGGAGAGCAAATGTTTTAGAATCAGCCAGACGTATACTCAGGTGCTTCCTCTGCCGTATGTGTTAGTGTGAGATCTCTTGTTCAAGTTATGCTCTCTCTCAAGCCTTCACATCCCCATTTATTAAATGGAGATAATCATCACTCCTACTTCACAGCTTCTCATGAGGATTAAGTAAGATAATGTGTACAGAGCACTTAGGCCAGTGCAAGCTGTACAACAGATATTTAATAAATGCTATTTAACTGCAGTTTATAACAGTGTAAGTTGAAATGTTTTAAAATGCTTAAAGCACTCCTGAAGCAATAGTGTCGCATGAATTGTATGTGTGTGATACGATCATAGATATTGCTCTTTATCTATCAGTATAAACATGGTCTATAAAATTTAGCCAATGTTGCTATAAAATACCACTGTCCTACATGTTATAAATATATATATATGCTTGCGGAGAAGGACTATAGAAATTATTATGCAGACATATTCTGGTAGAACTGACCTCATATTTTAGCTATAGCAAGTGATACTGAATATTTCCTATATTGTGTTTTAAATTCAGTGGTTTTCAAGTTATCATTCTAAACTCGATATGAGATCTTAGAAAGTAACTATTTTTGATATTCATTTTTGTAAAATACAGCATGTGTGAATTGTACAAGTCCTTAGAAGGATTTTTGCCATTTTTAAGTAAAATAAATTGTCAAATCCTGTTGCCAAGAGTAGATTTTCAGTTCCACAGTGTATTACACAATATTTCTTAGCCTTTATATACATGGAGAATTAGTGTAACATCAAGAAAATCAAATTGAGATGACAGCATGTTAAAGGAAAAGAAATGAAGACTTTACAGGGATCAACTTAATCTTATAGTTTCTATATTAATTTACTGTACTCTTAAAGAGTTGTAAAACAATACTAGAATTAGAGGTAAATATAGGCAGCGCTGAATTTTTAAATTATTCCTTGGGAAGTAATTAGGTTGCGACAAAAACTAAATCTCGCCTGTGTTAGCAGTGAAACATCAAGGCCTAAAAAATATATTTGTAAATAAATCAAGAAATAAAGAACAGATACAGTAAAGAAAAGGAAAAATAAACTACTGAAATAGACAAATGTATTTGAAATGGTCATTTCTGATTACAGAAAAACCTATTCTGCCCATGAAGAAACCAGTCTGAATTAACGACACAAATAATGATAATAAACTAGAGACTCTAAAAAGAAATGCAGATATATTACTTTCAAACTCACACTGTAAATTTAGCTGCTAATAAAAGCACTTCCAAGTAACAGACTTTCATTGCCATTGCATACTTTAATAAGTAGGTGGGAATCATTTGAAATTAGGTAGACCCATTTGTATCACACAATGTGTTAAAATCTTTAAGAACAGCTTGGTTAAAAGCCTCAAGCAATCTTGTTTACACTATTAGCAAATCCTTGCTCCATAGATCATACAAAAGTAAATTTCAGCCTAGCCTAGTTCAAATTATCATAAATTCTGAATTATATTCAGCATTTTAAAGCTGGAAGGGACCTCAGAGATCTTCCAGTGAAGTCTATAATAATGAGGTTTTCCAGGCTGTTACATCTAAAACACATACCATATGTATAAACAAATTTTAAACATTGCTGACTATTTTCAAAAATTGTTACTTCAATATGGTATATCTTTTCAAACTTATCAATAATTTCACATGATATTCAGGACTGTTTTGTTAGGGTGGTTTAAAATCATAAGCAGTGTGTTGCCTTGTTTTTATTTGCTTTATCTTTTGGTTTTCTTGTCCCACCCTGGTCTAGAAAGTTTAGGAACAGTAATCTCCATGCTAACAGCCTGAATAGACAAAATAACAAATAAAAGAGCCAGCAATTTCGAGAAGTTGTAAAAAGTGAAAACAAAACTATTACACAGATCTGAAATCACTAGTGGTGGGAGCCACCATGTGGCTTTCTACACACATGAGAGAAAGCTTAGAATTTCATTCCTGTATTCTGTTCTGCTTAGGTGTATTTTATATTATGAGGAAATCAGTGATAAACTTACATGCAATACCACTGAATTGTATACTGCAATTTCCACGAAACTGGTTCTCTTCTCGCCAGCCTCCTTAATTATATATTCTAGTTCTTAAAGACTTCTCTGGAACTTCATGAGAAAATTATCCAAATATGCCATGACTTCTCGAACAAAGAAAGCAGGACTTCTGTCATTTGGGCACCATCTGCCCAGTCACCCTGCTCCCTGATGTAACTGAGTTTATTCATCCATTCAATAAATAGTTATTGAGCAGCAACCAGGTGCCCAGCATGTGCTGTGTTGCCAAGAGGAATACAAAAGAAATATCAAACACAGTTTCTGACCTCAAAGAGTTTCATGACTGATTGTGGAGCAAAGCACACTTTTGTGAAGCAGCTAAGTTACACTGCCTAACAGTGTGCAATAGCACAAATAGAGCACGTTTCTATCATCCTACAAGGTTCTATAAGACAGCTCTGTGTAGTATTCAGTGCATAGTAAAGCGACCTGAAGGAACGGGATGACTCAAGGTGAAAAGGGAGCTCAGCTCAAATCATAGAAAACTTACATTAAGGATCAGTGACCCAAAGCAGAAATAATTCCTGTGCGGAATTCCCATTATGAGTCCAGAGCAAATTTCAGCCCCTCTTGAAGCTCATATATATCAGATAGAACTTTGCCTCATCAAGAGGATGAACCAATTAGCATGAGGGACGTAGGATATAAGAAGTTAGGAAAGTGAGGACAAGTACTAGCTTATGAACTAACTTACTGGGAGATGCTGGGTGATTCGTTTGCAAGAAGAATAAAAGAAAATCTAAACTAAATAATTGGAAGGCAAAAGGTACTAATAAGAGCAAGAGGGAGATTTTGGAGGGGTTCTGCATATGACATTACTCAAGCTTCCCTGTAATGTTGGAAAGGTACAAAGCCTGGAAAGAAAAACAGTACGAAACGTATCTTATATTCTATCTCTGATGATCAGGAATTATGGAGCACCCCTTAGCTTCTACCACTTTAAGTCAATATAACCTCTCTTTTTTTAAAATCATAATATTTGCAGATTTATGCAAAGTAACATCTAGTTCCCGTTTTTATTACTGGGTTCGAATCAGTGCTATCCTGTAATACCCAAGGGCACATAATCCATGGAAACACACTCTGACCATGTTGTCTGTAGTGACTGCTTGTTTTTTTTATTAAAAAATAAGCAACTACAGGACCCATTTGGGTGCATTAGAATCTTAATAACCACAAATCAGTATTGACATATTCATCACAATCCCTGGCACAACTGCCTGATAGATGAGGGAATTTGGATTATATATATTTTTTTTACATATTTCTAAAGCTACTTAAAGAATTTTTAAGGATATGTCAAATTTTAGAGCTAGAAGAATGTTAAAGAGCAATTTGGCTCAAGACATTAATTTTAATAGAGAAAGAGCTTAAGCCTAGAAAATTTAAGTGACTTCCCAAAAGGTAGCTCAGTCGTAGCTCTGTGTATCCTATCTTCTAGCCCAAAAGTTCTATTTTACTACACTATGATATTAGCCATGATATTAATTTTAGTAGCCAGTACATTAGAAACAGTTCAACTGTCTGTTCAAACCTTGGCTATTCAAATAATGTGTCATCCCAATCATAGTCATTAATTTTTTAGCCATAAAATGTATATGTTCCCCAAAATATTTCTAGGCAATTTTATAAATATGTACACATCTTTTCTTTTTATGCCTTTACCTAGAGAAGTAGTATTTGGGGGCACCTGGGTGGCTCAGTCGGTTAAGCGTCCGAATTTGGCTCAGGTCATGATCTCACGGTTCGTGGGTTCGAGCCTTGCGTTGGGCTCAGAGCCTGGAGGCTGCTTCTGATTCTGTGTCTTCCTCTCTCTCTGACCCTCCCCTGCTTACACTGTCTCTCTCAGAAATAAATAAAACATTAAAAATTTTTTTTAAAAAAGAAGTAGTATTTAAAGATGAATGATCAGCTGTAAATGATTGGCCAACACAGAAATAGATCTAAATTCTTCCCTTGTGGCAGGCTATTTTACTGGTGGCTCTTAAAGGGCCACACTCATAACATTCACTTTCTTGTATAGTCTTTTCCCACTTTAGGCTTGGTGATGTGGTTTAGTTTAAACAATAGGCCAGTGACAAGTATAACACAAGCAGAAGTGTGATGAAACCCAAGCTAGAGGGGAGACTGATGGAAGAAAGACCCTGGAGGATGAGAAGCCATCTTGGATGTTCCAGCCCTAGCAAACTCCTAACTGAATTAACTGAATACAGCCACATGGGTAACCTCACAGATCTTAAGCAATTTACAACAAAAAGGCAAAAAAAAAAAAAAAAAGAGTAATCTATGTGAAGTGATAGGTGTGTTAATTATCTTGATCTTTGTAACCATTCTACAATGTATATCAAATCATCACATTGTACACTTTAAATTTTTTGAACATTTATTTTTGAGAGACATAGAGAGACAGAGCACGAGCAGGGGAGGAAGAGAGAGAGAGAGAGAGAGAGAGAGAGAATATGAAGCAAGCTCCAGTCCCTGAGCTGTCAGCACAGAGCTTGATGTGGGGCTCAAACCCGCAAACCAAAGATCCATGACCTGAACTGAAGTCTGACGCTAACCAACTGAGCCACCCAGGTGCCCCGTTTTCCTTTCTAATTTTTTAACATTATTTATTTATGAGAGAAAGAGCACGAGCAAGGAAGGAGCAGAGAGAGAGGGAGACACAGAATATGAAGCAATGTATACTTTTAATATGTACAATTATACTCATTCCTCAATTACTCTTCAATAAAAATAAAAAAAGAAAACCACCCAGCTGAGCACAGTCAAACCAAAGTTGCTTTTCAGTTTCCACCCTCTTATAATATGATAGTTATGTTATCATGATAAAATCTTGAAAGTATTATAATGTATTTTTTCCTTAAACTATAATTCTGAAGATAATCCGGAATGCCAACTCCATACTTTTAATAACTATGTTCCTTAGTTTCACTAGAAGAACAGCTTTGATATTTCTTATTGGAGGAGAAGTAAAAGTAGAATGTTCCTTCTATGAACCAACTAGTACTTTCAGACATTATTGGATATTTTTTTTACCTTTATAGAATTTAAAACTTATAGGAGCCCAAAAAGGACTTACAAAGAGCTTTTAATAAACAAGATTTTTAGAAGATAACATTCACCTCTATATCCTAGTGAAAAGAAGTAAGTGCTATAATCTTGAGGAGCAAAAGTCTTAATATATGTACTTTTTGCCTCAGAGTATACTTTATCCCATCTGGCTAATCATCATCTTCATTATTAATAATAACTTGTATCATTCTTCATTAGTCTTTTGAACTGCTCATGTATAGTTCTGTTCATCATTTTTTTCCTTATATGAATTTGAATTGCTTTATATGACTTTTTTATATGAATTCTTTATTTGAATTTCTTTATATGAAATTTTTCTCTATTTGAGTTGTTGAATTTGAATTTCTTTATATGAATTTTTCTTTATATGAATTCTTTATTTGAATTTCTACATATGAATTTTTTCTTTATTTGAGTTGCTCTTTATTTATATGTAATCCTAAACAAAGAACAGAAAATTAAAAGATGATATTTCTTTATAATTTTCCCTTATTGAAGTCTTAAAACTATCTGACCTGGGCTATATTATGATATTATATGATAAGATATTATATGATATGATATATATTTTCCAAATTTAATGCAGCTTCTAAAGTCAGTTAGACAATGAAACTGATATGTTAATAGGCAATCCTCCAAAAAGGGTTATATGATCAAGCAAATTGGGAAAATGCTTTGTATTCTATAGATCCAAGATTAATGTATTAAAGACTCTGAGGAAGAAACCATGTTGATTTTGGTCTGCAAACTTACATGGCTACAGAATTGGTTTTTTTGCACACTCACTCATGACCAGTGCGTTTTCATGAAACTGAAAATCGTAAAAGTCAAGTGGACATCTTTGTTTCATTCTCCCCAGAACTATCTATCAGCTACACTTTGGGGGTAAATATCTCTCAGTATCTGATGGAAAGTCTTGCATCTCTTATTTCATCCTCTTGATTAATTCACTCCTCTCTCTCCTCCGGTTTTATTTCTCTGGCACTAGCTCTAGCAAGCTCATCCTCCCTCTCAAATTCATCATTGGTCAGCATAAGTGATTCCAAACAGGATGGCCATCGTAACTGTCAGATTTTTTGGAAGAACAAAACAAAGCAAACAAACAAAAAAGAGGTCTGGGGCAATCCCTTCCCTCAGATTCTGAGTCCGCAAAAGTGATGTAGAAAGAGGCCATTTTAGAAAGTTCTTGAAATAAGTCTGCATGTAAACCTGGATGACAAACAACTAGTCTGGCTCCAACTCTCACTGGCCATAAAAAGAAATGTGTTTGAAAGGAGAAGCTCTTCACAAAGAAAGAAAAGGAGAATTAACAGCTAAATCCAATGATCCTGAATTATATCCTTGATACGACAGGAGAGAGGTGGGCTGTGAAGAACCCTAATGGGCCAATTGATGAATTTCGGACTGTGAATTATATAATAGTATTTTATAATAATGGATACTATATAGACTGTGGATTAGATAATAGTATTTTATTGTGTTGTTTTCTGATTTGATATACAGAACACACACTAAAGTATTTAAAGATGAAGGGGCATGATGTTTCCAATGTGTTTTCAAATATTTGGAGGAAAATACAAATATGCATGTGTGTGTAAATATAGATAGAAACAGAAGAGAATGATAAAATAAATGGGGCAACATAAATAACTGGTGAATTGGGGTAAATGTTGTATAAGAGTTCCTTATATTATCCTAGCAAGTTCTCATAATTTTAAAATTATATCAAAATGGATTTTTTTAAAAAGTTCCACTGTAGCTAAATCTAAGCAATCTCAAATTTCTCACCAAAAAAATGTAATGCTGGGCTATAATCTGATTCAGAGTAATCAAGAAAATAGATGTAAAAAAATGGTTTGGAATCTATTCTACCAACTGAAAATTTTAAAAGTGGGTTTTTTTAACATATGTTTAAAAAACATATCTCCATATCTTTATGGAGGATAATTATACATTTAAGAGCTAAACAATATAGGTTAAACTAATTACAGATATCAAGTGACAAAGATTGTTTCTTTTGTGAAGAAATAAAACCAAGAAAACATGTAAAATACCTTTTCTGGAAATCGATGAAGCAGTCATAAATTAGACAAGTAATGAAGTAAGTATGTGATTTGAAGTCAGAAGATGCAAATTCAAATTAATTTCCTACAAGTGTGGGCCTATGAAAGAGTCAAATAACCTTCCTGAGCAAGTTTCCTAATCTGTAAAAAACTACTCACAACACAGGCCTCATTAATGAGGGGAAAAGTAAAAACGAAAAAAATGACAACACATTGCCTTATGTGGAGCAAACAGAAACTCTGTCAAGCATAATATCTCAGCCACGAAAACGCAATGTTCTGGCCATCTCATAAGTGCGAGTTAAATCCTAGGCTGTTGGACCTAACAAGAGATCCCATCTCAACTGAGGTGAAGAATGAGGCACAAGAAGTATGCTTCGTGGTGATGAGGAAGGGGTGAGTTGAAGAGAAACAAATGAAAGAAGTTCTGGTTTATAGGGTCACTGTACCAAAGATTTATTGAAAGGAACCCTAGTTATTCCCATCCAAATAGAGAAAGGAAATAATACCTACACATCTTTTTGTGCTTTTGTGCCATGAACCTTCCATCTTTGGGCTTTTTAATCTGATTCTTTAGATTAATTTGGAGCAATATTTCAGATAATTTATTTTGAAAAATTATATAAATGTTATTTTTCTGACAACTACATCTGAAACCATACTTTAATGCCTTTTATACAAGAAATGCAAATTGTTTAGAGGTGAAATCCGTAGGTCAATATGTTATCCTTTCAAGCTTCTTAGACATTTTTTATTGTTTTAGAATATTTGCATATACAATATCTGAAGCTATCTGGATACATTTTTCCTTTGTGAATAATCCTTTCCTTTTCCACATACTTGGATACTTGACAGTTTGTTTCTATTTTATTAAAATTGCATTTTAATTCCAGTATGGTTAACATGCAGTTGTATATTAGTTTCAGGTGTACAATACAGTGATTCAACGATTCTATACATTGCTCAGTGTTCATCATGCTAAATGTACGCTTAATCCCCTTCACCTATTTCACCCGCGTTCCCCATTCTACTCCATTCTCATAATCATCAGTTTTTTCTCAATGGTCAAGAGTCTGTTTCTTGGTTTGTCTCTTTCTCTCTTTTTTTCCCTGTTTTGTTTTGTGTCTTAAATTCCATGTATGAGAGAAATCATATGGTATCTGGTCTTTGACAGACTTATATTGCTTACTAGTATACTCTCTAGCTCCATTCATGTTGTTGCAAAGTCAAGATTTCCATTCTTTTTTATGGCTTAATAATATTCCATTATACACATATACACCACATCTTCTTTATCCATTCATCTATCAATGGACACTTGGGTTGCTTCCATATTCTGGCTGTTGTAAATAATGCTGGCATAAACATAGAGTACATATATTCTTGTGAAGTAGTGTTTTCTGTATTCTTTGGGTAAATAGTAGTGCTGTTATTGGATGGTAGGGTAGTTCTATTTTTAACTTTTTAAGTAAACTCCACTCTGTTTCCCACACTGACGATACCATTTTACATTCTCATCAATAGTACACAAGGGTTCCTTTTTCTCCACATCCTCGCCAACACCGGTTGTTTCTTGTGTTTTTGATTTTAGCCATTCTGATAGGTGTGAAGTGATATCTCGTAGTTCTGATTTGCATTTCCCTGATGATGAGTGATATTGAGCACCTTTTCATGTCGGTTGGCCATCTGTGTATCTTCTTTAGAGAAATATCTGCTCATGTCTTCTGCCCGTTTTTAGTTGTATTACTTGTTTTTTGAGTGTTGAGTTTATATAAGTTCATTATATATCTGAAATACTACCCTTTATCAGATATGCCATTTGCAAATATCTTCTCCCATTTAGGAGGTTGTCTTTCAGACTTTTTTGTTTCCTTTGCTTGCAGAACTTTAAATTTTGATACAGTCCCCATAGTTTATTTTTGCTTTTGTTTCCCTTTTGCTTTTGTTTCCCTTAACCCCGACAAAAATGTTGCTATGGCCATTGTCACAGAAATTACGGCCTGTGCTCTCTTCTACAATAGTTATAGTTTCAGGTCTCACATTTAAGTCCTTAATACATTTTGAGTTTATTTTTGTATATGGTGTAAGAAAGTGGTCCAGTTTCTTTCTTTTCCATATAGCTGTCTGGTTTTCCCAACATCATTTGTTGAAGAGATTGTCTTTTCCCCATTGCATATTCTTGCCTCTTTCATTGAAGATTAATTGACCGTATAATTGTGAGTTTGTTTCTGGACTCTGTCCTATTCCACTGACCTACGTGTTTATTTTTGTGCCTTTGCTAGTACCATACTGTTTGGATTACTAGAGCTGTGCAGTATACCTTGAATCTGAAATTGTGATACCTCCAGCTTTGTTTTTTCTTTTCAATGTTGTTTTGGCTATTCAGGGTCTTTTGAGGTTCCATACAAATTTTATGATTATTTGTTCTAGTTCTGTGAAATATGCTTTTGGTTACATTGATAGGGATTGCACTAAATGTGCAGACTGCTTTGGGCAGTATGGACATTTTAACAACATTTGTTCTTCCAAGCCATGAGCCTGGAATATCTTTCCATTTGTGTCGTCTTCAATTTCTTTCATCAGTGTTTTATAGTTTTCAGAGTACAGGGAGGAGACAGTTTTTTAATTATTAGTTATTTACCTTGGAATTCAAATTGGTTTTCAATATGAGTTTTATAGACTACTTTTTGTTTGTCTTGAGTTTAGTAATGTTAATCAAATCTGCATATTCGGACCAGTCAGTTAAATTTTTGTCTATTATACTTTTTTTTTTTTTAACCCTATCTGGTAGGTCCATTCTCTCAGCTATGTCGGTGCCTATTCTTTTTTTTTTTTTTTTTTTTTTTACAAATAGTTTATTATCAAATTAGTTTCCACATAACACCCAGTGCTCATCCCCACAAGTGTCCTCCTCCGTGCCCATCCCCCCCTCCCCCCCACACCCATGAGTCCTCAGTTTCTGTCAGCATTCAAGAGTCTCTCATGGTTTGCCTCTCTCCCTTTCCCCCACCATTTCCGCCCTTCTTCTCCCCCTTGGTCCTCCGTCAAGTTCCTCCTAATCCTCCTATACGTGCAAACATATGATATTTGTCCTTCTCTGCCTGACTTATTTCGCTCAGCATAACACCCTCAAGGTCCATCCATGTTGCTACACGTGGCCAGCTTTCATTCTTTCTCATTGCCATGTAGTATTCCATGGTATAGATAAACCACATCTTCTTGATCCATTCGTCCGTGGATGGACACTTAGGCTCTTTCCATGTTTTAGCTATTGTGGAGAGTGCTGCTATGAACATTGGGGTACATGTGCTCCTATGCCTCAGCATTTCTGTATCCCTTGGGTAAATTCCTAGCAGTGCTATTGCTGGGTCATAGGGGAGTTCTAGTGTTAGTTTCCTGAGGAACCTCCACACTGTTTTCCAGAGGGGCTGTACCAGCTTACATTCCCACCAACAGTGTAGGAGGGTGCCCGTTTCCCCACATCCTCGCCAGCATCTAGAGTTCTCTGATTTGCTCATTTTAGCCACTCTGACTGGCGTGAGGTGGTATCTCAGTGTGGTTTTGATTTGTATTTCCCTGATGAGGAGGGATGCTGAGCATTGTTTCATGTGTCTGTTGGCCATCTGGACCAAAGAGGCCATCATGTCCTCTTTGGAGAAGAGTCTGTTCATTGTCTATTATACTTTTATTTACTACTTCTCCTTCATGTTTTAGTTCCTTTTTAGGGAACACAAGGTAGTCACATATTAAAGTTCCCTTTTAGATCTTATCAATTATCATGTTCTCTTTCATAATTTTAATCTCTTTGGCATCTTCTTATACATTCTAAGAGAGCTTCTCAAGTCCATACTCCACATCATGGATTCATGTTTCTGTATTATCAGTACTATAGTTCAATATCCTCAAAGCCTTGTAAAATGTGGGTTTGAATTTTTGTTATGCATTTAGTTTTATCGAAGTTTTTCTTTAACTTTCTCTCTCTTTTTTTTTTCAATGTTTATTTATTTTGGGAGAGAGAAAAAGAGCAGAGGAGGGGCAGAGAAAGAGGGAAAGAGAATCCCAAGCAGGTTCTACGCTGTCATCACAGAACCTAATGAAGGGCTCCAACTCACAAACTGTGAGATCCTGACCTGAGAGGAAATCAAGAGTCCCGAGGCCTAATTTACTGAGCCACCCAGGTGCCCGCTATCTCTCTTTTGTAATTCATTCTATTCTTTACTCCTTGCTAGTCCTGCCTAATAGAAGCTCATTCTTCTTGGATTTTATTGAGAATTAGTAAGTTTCAGAATGTTCTCTTGAATCTTGTAAGACATTAATTTTAGAAATATACTCTTCCCTTGAGTCTTCAAAGTGGTAATTCATTTCCCTTACTCCATAGTAAGTTTTTGTTGTTTTTGTTGTTACTTTTCATTTTGTTTTTCTGATCCTTACAAATTTTTTGTATGGAGAAGTCCCCAAATTCATTGATTCTCAGAATATAGGATGGTTAGATTACCCTTAACCACACTCTGATAAATCAATAACAACAAAATCTCCTTCTCAGATCCATACTTAGAAAGAAAGTTGACGTGCCCAGATTGTAATATGATTTTCAGTTTCTAGTAAGCATTGGCTTAAGTGAGGTGGTGATATCATTTTTACTTCCTGCCTGTTCCTCTTAAACTCTGAGAAGGTATAACAGACAGCAACCTAAGAGTCCCTCCATCCACTGTATCCAAGATATTTCTGTCGTTGGCTTCAGAGCTTTGTTTTTGAAGAAAGAAGCAGCTGGTATGCAATAAGCAATCAGTGGTCCACTTGATAGCTCTTGCCCACGTGTTTCTGAAAAGTGAGAAAGATGGCAATTGGGAAGGTGGGGAGGTCTGAGAATAACTTGTGAATAACTCAAAAATCAACACATGAATCATCTTTTTCATTGGTTGATGTATACTCTGGATATAAAGCCTTGGGAATAACACAAGGAAACTGTAAAGTATCTTCCTACCTTCTCAGGTGCTCTTTTCAAGATGAAACCTAAGAATGCCAAGAAAATTGACCTACCATTGGTTAGCAAAATTCCTCCCAGGTTCCATCCTTAAATTTTTTGAGACTTGATTCAATGTTTTGTCTTTCTAGTGTTTTCTTATGTATCTTAAAACAAATTAGCAAAACTTACATGTTCAGACTATTTTGAATAAGTTACTTGAGATTTTTTTTTACTCTTAAGGGTTTTTAAGGCTTTTATCTTGTACTAATAACTAATAAACATCCCCTGGTAAACATGCTTAACACCATAAACCTTCAAATATCTTAATGTTTCTACACATCACAAGATACTGTTGTGATTCTAGTTTGTATTGAAAATTCTATTGACTTCCATTTTTTGTCTCCCAGAGCAAGTGATCTTAAGTCATGGTTATTTCATTTAGATCAACTATCCTTTGACTATATTCATTTATGATTTTTCCATTTAGTTATTCATGCAGTAAACATTTCTTAAGTAGTTATTATATGCTAGGCACTGTGATAGACCCTACAGATACCGCCTCCAAGAACTGTAATGTGAAGACAGATGACAAGACCTTTCTGAAGGTATACATAGTGTGAAAATATCTAAATGGTAGTATCTAGTAGCATCTGATTTTAATATGCTTAGGTTGTCATTTTTAACAACACTTAGATTCAAAATCTCACCTTAAACATTATCTTCAATGGTTCAGTCAGTTGAACCTCTGACTCTTGATTTCGGCTCAGGTCATGATACCAGGGTCATGGGGTGGGGCATGGAGGCTGCTTAAGATTCTCCCCCTCCTGCTGCCCCTCTCCCCTGCTCGTACTCTCTATCTCTAAATTAATTAACTTAATTAATTGATTAAAACATTGTGTTCAGGACTATGGAGTCATTGTCTAATTCAAATCATTTAAATCAGCATTTAACAAATGTCTATTGTAAGATACTACGTTTTGCACTATATGAAATGCAAAATTCATGAGGTCAAAACTTGAATCCTCAAAGTTTTTAGCTAGGCCATGTCTTAATCTTTTCAAGCTGCTGTAACAAAATATCACAGACTGGGGCGTCTGGGTGGCTCAGTCGGTTAAGCGTCCAACTTCGGCTCAGGTCATGATCTCACGGTTCATGGGGTCGAGTCCCGTGTCGGGCTCTGTGCTGACAGCTAGCTCAGAGCCTGAAGCCTGCTTCTGGTTCTGCATCTCCCTCTCTCTCTCTAACCCTCCCCTGCTCACGCTATCTGTCTCTCTCTCACTCAGAAATACATAAAACATTTTAAAAGTTAAAAAAAAAACACCAAAATATCACAGACTGGGTAGCTTATAAACAACAGAAATATATTTCTTACAGTTCTGAAAACTGGAAGTCCAAGATCAAGGTATCAACATGGTACATTTTCATGAGGACCCTCTTCCCGAATCATAGCTGATGCTTTGCTGTGTGTTCAGATGAGGCAAGGGATCTCTGTGGAGTCTCTTTAATGAGAACACTAATTGTGTTGAAGAGGGCTCTACACTCATGACCTCATGAAATGTTAGGAATTCAACATTTTGGTGAGACACAACCATTTAGAATATAGCAAGGGTTAGTTGGTTAAGTGCCCAACTCTTGATTTCGGCTCAGGTCATGATCTCATGGTTCATGGGATTGAGCCCTGCACCAGGCTCCATGCTGACAGTACAGAACCCACATGGGATTGCCTCTCTTCCTTCTCTGTCTCCCCCTTCCCTGCTCGCTTGCTCGCTCTCTTTCTCCAAATAAATATTTATTTTTAAAGAAAAAGAACATAGCAAGCAGGTACAGACGAACTATAATTAACTTCCAATAAAACACACCAATGTTCTAGAAGTACAGTGCTAGAGAAGATTACCATAAGAATGACCATTCAAGAGTAAAAATATTGACCTGGGCCTTATTGAATATGATAATAGTTGGTACCATTTATTGAGAAATGTATATATGCTAGTTACTATAGCTTATAATGTTTCTTGTACATTTTCTCTAACCTTGGAAAATGAGAATACTTTTAACTTCCCATTATCTATATCAGTTCAGAGGGCCTTTCAGAAATGGAATGACATTTTTGAAACTTTGCTTGAAAATCTTTATACCCATTTCTTGAGGAGGAAAGAACGTGGGAGACACTGGACAATTCAGTACTAGGAGAGAGACAGGAAGGACCATGATCTGCATTAAATTCAGCTCCTTTGACGGATTGCATTGCCTATCCACTTGGCTCTCAACCACATATAGGCATAAACTTTCCAACCAGTATGCAGACTCGTGAAGAAATTGGAGGACTATAAATTAAATGTCATCCTCTCCTGAATTGTATGCATCTTACCTCTGAAAGAATTTAACCAAGATAAACATATTAAATTCGTCTCTGAAATATGAAGAGGTGACAAATATTTTCCATGTAAGAATTAATAAAAAGCAAAAAACAAAAAACCCTCTGGATCAAAATGAAGAGGAACTAGTAATGGCCAGAATTATGGTTAGCTCAGATTCCTAAAAGACACTATCACTGCAAATCCTCCAATAGGTTTTCTCTTAGGAGTGGACGATGATTCTGTTCAATGTGTGGAAGACAAACAGAAGTATGCAATAGTGAAGGAGAAATTTGATCTAGGATACAAAGTCACAAAACCTGTAGGTGTGGCAGAGGGTTAGTGCGTGATTACCTAAGAACAAGTCTGTTGTGATGTCTATAAAAGTAAAAAATTAACAAATATTTTGGAAGATCATTTTCAACACTGGCAACATTTAAAACTTGAGTTTTGTCATGCAGTGTAATTTAAGCTGAGAACAAATTACTCTTATGGACTGATTCAGAAGAAATATATCAATCCTGTGTTTTTAGTTTGGTTGTGATTTTGGTTTTGGGTTTCCTTATAAACTGAAGTAAATATTGCCTACAACACTATCATTTCTCAGATTTACTACACTTTAGGTCACTTTCAGTGAAAAT
>NW_024080879.1:1201911-1364411 GCF_003009895.1 Hyaena hyaena | reverse complement strand
TATTCATGGGGAGGGGGTGCTTTGATTTTTTTCTAAACTAGAACGAGATTAAAACTGA
Source organism: Hyaena hyaena (assembly GCF_003009895.1). Lineage (NCBI taxonomy): Eukaryota > Metazoa > Chordata > Mammalia > Carnivora > Hyaenidae > Hyaena > Hyaena hyaena. The sequence goes on along the minus strand of NW_024080879.1, from coordinate 1,364,353 downwards.
TGGTGCTGAGAAGGAAAAAAGTTTTTTGAAGTTCAACAGTTGAATCTTTCTTGGCCCTTAAAACATTTCAGTCAGAGTCATTCAAATGTGGACTGTTTTTAAACTTGACTTTTGACAGGGCTTTATAAAATCTGGTGGGGATGCTATAATAATTACCAGAAAGAGAGGATGACTTTGAAGTTTGAAAACTTAGGGGAAAAAATAAGATATTTTAAAGCTACCAGTGGCCTTTACAGATATAAAGAGGAGAAAAGGAAATTGGGGAGAAAGAACCGATTTCAATTAGGAAAAAAAAAAAAAAACCTGCCAAGGCCTCTAAAGTAAGCCTGTGAAGACAGGGCAGTAATGGTGAAAAACTCTATGGCTCTCTGAGTTAGTTGTGCAAACATGTTTCTTGTGCTCTTGGGTGTTTTTCATTCTAGCATGTGAACTTCAAATTGCAAGGTGTTCAAGGAATTGCAAGAAGTATATCAGTGGGGGTGGGGGGGTGCAGTACTGGTTATATCAGTGGGGGTGGGGGGGTGCAGTACTGGTTATATCAGTGGGGGTGGGGGGGTGCAGTACTGGTTAAGGAGAAACAAGTTCGCAGTTTGGTTCTTGGGCCACCGGCGGCAGGGAGGAAGGGGGGTATGCCAGGCCCCGGACCCAGCTGGACCCAGCTCGTGTGGCAGAACTGCCCTGCTGAGCAGCGACTTGAGAGAGTTCATGAACGGACGTCAGAGACCCGGCAACTGCAGCCAACCCCCCCCCCCCCAGACATTTCTTAAAGAGGACGGTCGTGTGTTTTTCCAGTGTGTTCTAGGAGCAGTTGGATTCCCTTGCTTTAGTTTAATTTCCATAACCGGTAGCTTCCGAAATGGCTTTGGAAGACAGTTCGCTTTAAAACGTGGCCCCCTGTTCCAAAATGCCCTGGCTGTTTTAGGAACCCGGCCCCTCCCTTGCAGAGCTCTTCCGCAGGACTTCTGGTGGACGGGTCCAGAAGGTAGGGTCTTGCCCAGCGACCCCCGCAGAGGTCACTTTCTGTGCGCGGCCGTCCCCGGCGTTCCCGAGCAGCGTATGCCTGCGGCGCTGCCGACTGCACTCGCACGCTTGTAAATTTTCACCCTGGGAAATTAGCAACAAAGCCCGATCTGTCTCGTGGCTGCTTTGCACTTTCCGAGGGCGGCTGTACTTGACTGAGCTGCACAACAGGCACAGAGAGCGAGAGCGAGCGAGGGAGCGAGGGAGGGGGGAGGGGAGGGGAGGGGAGGGGAGGGGGCGAGAGGTAAATAGTCTTAAATCGGAAGGGAGCTGCTTCTCTGTGGGCTCGACGAGCGCTGCCTGGGCTCCGCCGGCTCCGTAATAACTGAGTGACCTTTTCTTTCGCTGTATTATGTCTGGCTGGGAAGGGATTGCGTTTCGCAGCTGAGCCGGGGCTCCCTCGCTCGGCTCCCCGCGCGCTGCCGGGGTAACTTGTCTCGAGCCAGGACGGAGACGGCCTCGGACTGCAGTCGCCTCCAAGAACACCTGTGGCTCGGATGCGGTCCACACCGCTACTTGGCGGATCCTCCAGGACCTCATTATTTTAAACTTAAAAAAATAGAGACTCCCTCCCCCCTCCTTTTTTTTTTTTTTTCAAACAATGCTTCTTTTTGACCTTTCCCAAGGAGAAGCACTACAAAGCAGCCACTGTGCTTTCTGAACGGCCTCCCCCTGTATCGCTCAATTGAGAAGGTAAGTGCGGCAACTGTGGACACACGCGTCGGCGTTTGTGTGGTGTGTGTGTCTGCGGGTGCGCGCGTGCGTGTGCGGATGTGGGTATTTTTTTTTTTTTTTCTTCCCCAGCCTCTGCTAATGAGGCATAAACTGGGGCTGCAGCCCAGCTCCGCACTGCAACTTTCGCTCGGGCTGCAGCTCTGCTGAGACGGTTTTGTTTAAATCATGTGAGGCTTCATTATTTTTACGATGAGACGTGAAGTAGATGCAGGCGGCAGACGTGGAGGGAAGGAGGGAGAATTCCGGCTCAAGTAGGACTCGAGTGGGTAATAGGCAAAGTTCAGGATGCGCCGCGGCGTTTCCACACCCCTTCCTCGCGGGAAGAGAGGGGCAGGGAGAGTTTGCAATTAGGCGAGGTGCGCTCCGGCCTGGCCCGCAGCAGCCGAAGTCCGTCCTAGGTGGGCTCCGGACCCCCTGCTGCGGACTGGCTGGAAGGCACAGCCCCCTCCCCCAAGAGTTGAAATCACTGTCTTGCGGGTCCTGTTGACACTTCTGCCTCTCCCCGCTTATCTGTGATAAGAAAATGTGGTTCCGGCGGGATGGAAAAGTGACTATTTGCAGGGGGTGGGCTGGGGGTGAGCCGGGGTGCGGTGGGGTGGGGGGAAGTGGCCGGGAGAGACAGGTTCCTGGGAACCAGGTGCCCATGTCCTAATAGGTGGCAATGCAAACTGATGCAGCACGTTCTTACGGGGGCTGCCCAGACTGCTGTTAGGAAATACAAGTCAGATTTATGATCTTTTTCATATTGAACATGATATGCTATGCTAACGCCGCATGTGACAGTTTAATCAAATCCATTTGTTACCACGAAGCGAAAAGGGGCCGCTGGGATTTTAGGATTACGGGCAGAGTTAGAGAAGCATGTGGCTTTGTCATTCGCCATCATTTTGCACACTGCCACACGGCGAGGGGCTCTGTGTGTGCGCTCGGTCTCGTCTGGCCGCCCTCGTCCCTTCCCCCACCCCCTGCCGCCACTCCGACCCGCTCCCAAAGTGGCTTCACAATAGTCGGTCCTCGGCGGTGTAGGCTGCGCACCAGGTCCACCCTCGAGCTGAATCCAGGAGACCCCCTTCCACTTCTCCCTTGGGCTCGGTGCTCCATGCGAAGCTGCTGCAACTCAGGCACGCCTAAGTCAACTCATGCAGAAAAAGGAGAAAAGTTTTGGTAAGGTTACAATCTATCGTAGATGCGCTTTGCCGGCGCTCGGCACTCTCGGCTGCTTGAAAGCTTTCCTGCTCTTGCGCTGCTTTGTGTCTTTTTTAAAAGATCCGAAATATTATTGTCGTAACTGCTTTGAAAGACTGCTGCTTAAACCAATTAATCTTGCTAGGTGCAACAAATCCTGCCACATTCTTTGCAAATCATCCCTGTGTGGCTGCAAAGAGACAGCCACAAAAGGCTAGAGCCTAAACTCCGCAAGGGATTCTTTGTTAGAGTGTATGGATGTTTCTTATTTTTTTATTATTATTATTTTTCTTTTGCATGTGAGCTGCATCAAAATTGAACTCAGTCTTGCAAATCTCTTGTTGGCCTTTGCCAAGCACTAGCACTTTGCTGCCATGGTAACTGTAATTAAACTGATAAGAGTGGAAAAATGTCAGTATCTCTGAGCCTTGCAGCTGCATTGGAGAAAAAGGGAATCAAATTGGTTCCCAGCTCCATTGCTCAAAAAGGGGAGGGGGTGGTGGAAGGATGGGGAGGGGGTTGGGAGTTGAAGGGGCAGAACAGAGTTAAGCAGCTCCAGCGCCTGAGATCTGGGGACATCTATTTGCATTGTTGTCCCTTAGGAGGCTGCAGCCTGTAGGGATGCTCTGGGCCAGTGAACAGAGAGAAACAAGCTTTTAGGCCCAATCCAGTTCTCCAGTCGGGTCTGGGGGCCGGGGAGAGGATGAAGATGGGCAGGAGGAGAGAAAATCTTTTGTTTGGTACCTCTTGGCAATCGAAGGGCCACGTTGGCCAAATTCTTTTAATCTGTGTCACTGCTCCCAGCTGCGGAACCTGCATTCCCATTTTAGCATCTTCCTGAGGCACCTCATCTCTGCCAACCCCCTTTATGTATTCCCTCTTCCTGTTCCTTCTCCCAAATTGTTCTCTGTGAATCTTCCGACAGGGACAAAATGTTTTCCGTTCACTATGTACAGTTAGTCCAAAAATATAAAAGACTGTGTCTAAGTGCTGCAGATCTTTGATTATGATGATTTTTTTTAAACCCCTGTGTGTTGTGGAGTTGTGGTTACTTTGTTGTGTTAACTACTGAAGCTGAGACCGCGCGGATGAATGGCACAGAACAAGGGGACATAATGGAGGCAATCAACCGTTAGGCCGCCTCACAATGCAATCCAGGCAATTAAAAGCTCACCAGAGTTTAAATGAAATGGTTCTACTTATTTCTGCACACCACACTGCACAGGCTATTATTTATGTCTTTTTTTTTAATTATGATTTCCCTTAAACTGTCAAATAACTCAGAATGGCAGGGTCTCAGAGGCAATAAGAATTTCCCTCAGAACAATTTACATGCCAATCTAAAACTAGTTATGAGTCCTGATGTGCTATGAGCAACTTGTGAAATGTTTCTCCGCTCGGAACGCATAACTCTACCCAGTCGTGCTCCCCTGGATGCTGAGGGGCAGGGTGGGGAGGGGAGCTGCTGAGGCTTTGTGCCTTTTAGGTACATGGCAGTGTGGTGACTACTAAATAGTTCTTTTTCTACAACTGTTAACCTGCAGAGTGTTGAAAAGATTTCCTTTTCAAGAGAAAGGTGATGATGTTCTCTAAAAGGAGGTACCAGGATGGAGTGTAAAATATCAAACTCCTTCAAGCCCAAGGCCAAACAGAATGTAAGAGTTTCAGATATTAATTGGCCTCCGAGTGCTAAATTAAAATGTCAACACAACGAAAACATTTTGTGAAGACAAGCAGGGTAGTGTTACTTGTGCCAAATGTTGGTATTCCCTATCCTGGTTGCAAAGCATTTTGAATAAAGATAGCTGACCTTCTCTGCTTGATGCTAGGAACTCAACTAAGGGAAATATAGCGTAGCTGCAACTAAAAGGGATTTAATTTTTTTTCCCCAGCTTGGTGATGTAAAAAAAAAAAAAAAATAGCCCTATAAATTGGCAAATTCGAATAGCCAGTCATCTCTCTCGATGTTTTCGATAATGAAATACAGAATGCCATTTAGTAAATCCAAATTTCCCCCCTCCCCCTCAGGTATATGGATAAGAGGCACTTGGATATGTTCCGTACTGTAATTAATGGGATTTATTCCTCGTGGAAGCTTGCTAGAAGACGGTAACTAGTTCTGATCAAAGAAACTTCATTTCTTCGAAGTTCTAGAGAGGGAGATTTAGCAGAGCTATCAAGGGTTATGATTAATCTACACTAGACCCTTAGCCCCTTCAAAGAGAGGGAACAGAGAACAGGCTGTAGGAATACCACCTGCTCTTCTGTACACATCCAGCTGCTAGTGTGTAGCTCCGACTACCACGCTCTGCATCCCATGCAGCAAGAACAGCCACCCTGCTTCCTTCCCCGCCAGTCCCTAGTCCATCACTCTACCAGAGAACTTATTTGGTAATGGAAGGTCAACCCCATAACGATATTATGTGCGATCCATGCCTTATTTGTAGCTGGAAAAGTTATTCAGCTCTGAGGGTACAGTGCCTTGATGTCTCTTATCAATGTGATTAAAAATGAAAAAAGAGTGTGAAGGTAATGGAGGTGACGCCTTCATCGGGAGGCTTCAGAGGACACGGAAGAACGTTTAGCTACTTTGGAGGAGGGAGATACTCCAAGACTGTGGCTTGGCATTTCTTTTCTCGGAACTGTTTCAAGCGCATCTACATTTGGTGTTTTGTAGAGTTTAAAACTTTATGTGCCGGAGAGGAAGCATACTCTCGTAGTGGGATCTCTGGACTGTTAGAAGACCCCCAAGTCTAGTGCTTACCTGTCATTCAGCATCGAGCAAGCCCTTAAACTCTCTTAGGTCTTAGGCCTCCGTATCATAATTTGTAAAATGAGGGAGTTAGGAACCGATGATGCCTCAAGTATTTTGTAGGACTTGGAATGAATTATTGGATAAACATGAAGCTCATAGTTGGTCCGGCCTTTTTTTTTTTTTTCTTTTTAAGCTAGATGTTGGACACTTAGGAAAGAAGAAACCCAAAGGGGAATAGCCTTTCACTGAAAACATTTCAGTCAAGTGCAAAAACTACTGAACCCAGCTGGACTCCTTATTTACGATGGAGATATATCTCTAAAAGAAATAAATGCTCTATGTCTGGTGCCCTATCTATAATATATTTATGTACATATGTTTATGTAATTTATATATATTTAGAGTTTACCTTCTGTTGTTTTTTCTCTCCCCTATGAAATAAATAAATGCATGTTTCTGGTAATAAATTAATCCTGTACTTTCATTTTATATAACAGCATATCCTATACAGTCAGGTAATCTGCCATTATAGAAGCACTCACTGATGTTTGTGAGTACAGATTCGTTTTTAAAATTGTAACCTAGAGAACAGTTTCAAACAGCAAGAGCACAGAAGGAAGTATTTGGATGCAAACACGCAGTATAGAATTGGTGAGCTTTCTGGATGACTGTCCTGTGTGTTTAACTATAAATGGCCCCACTGCTAAGTCAGGGTAGTGTAATCCCATTAGGGTGCACTCTCCTTCCACCATCAAGCACAAATCAAGTGAGTTTCTAACCAATAAAGAAAAACTCATTTTTGACTCTTAGAGACGGTGCATGGACTAGTTTGTTAAATAGCTTTCTTTAAGACTATTACTCACATTTTCTTCCCAAAGGAACTGCTCTACGTAGAGAATGGGGACACTATAAAATTATTTAATGTTACTTAACTTTGTGCATATGATGTCAACATCATGTCAATGTCAATGTATACTATGTCCAACATGAATGCAGTATTTCCTCCCACTGTCTATGTGCAACTTTATAAATGATTTAATAAGGGCTTTATAATGTTTGAGCCCTTTGTTTCCAAAATTTAGTTTGATTTCAGTCTGGCCCTAAAAAAGAAAGCCTAACGCTCCTTGAGAAAAGCGATATTAAATATTAAACTTGTTGGAGGTCTTTTGACATCTTTTGATTCTTTCCTGTAGTCCCAGCTCTCTTTTTTGTTTTTGTCTTCCTTTAGGTATACAAATGCTCTCAGTCCAGCCAGACACCAAGCCGAAAGGTTGTGCTGGCTGCAACCGAAAGATCAAGGACCGGTATCTTCTAAAGGCACTGGACAAATACTGGCATGAAGATTGCCTGAAGTGTGCCTGCTGTGACTGTCGTTTGGGAGAGGTGGGCTCCACCCTGTACACTAAAGCTAATCTTATCCTTTGTCGCAGAGACTATCTGAGGTAGGAATTATCCTTGCACACCAGTGATGACTGGATTCCTTTTAAAATACGTTTGTAAGTGTATTTTTTGGTTTCTCATTTCCATACTACCAGCCTATATTCCTGAAAGACGTTGACCTGTCAGCCTTCACAATGTTGCCAGGTGCCTATTATGCAAATTCTTACTTAAGTAAGGGCCAGTAAAACATAATATCGAAAGTGTTTCCATTTGGCCTGCCTGGATTCTCAGAGCTAGAGATCCGTTATTCCACCGCCCATATTAAAAGCACCAGCCCCGCGTCGGGCTCTGTGCTGACTGCCAGCTCAGAGCCTGGAGCCTGTTTCAGTCTGTGACTCCCTCTCTCTCTGACCCTCCCCTGCTCACGCTGTCTGTCTCTCTCCTAGAAATAAAATAAAAAAAACATTTAAAAAAAAAAAGCACCAGTTCCTGGCAAGGATGTGGTTGGTAGAAATCAGCATATAAGTGTTTCATTAAACCATACCGACAAGATAGGCTGAGCTTGACACAGAACTGTGCAGCAGTCTTCCTGTTTCTCGTTTGTCAGAGAAAATTCCGTTTGAAATTATTAACTGGAATTTATTAGCATATTTTTTATGCAGTTTTGACAACTTTCCCCAAGTGTGAATCTGTCCACCCGCCCTCAGTGGCGTTCCAAGTGGTCATCACAAAGATATCATGGAGCATTAATAGCCTCAGACTTGCCAGTAGCGTTATGGAAATTAACACAGTAAAGATCTCCATCATTAAGGGGAAATGAAAGCCACTCTTTAAACTGTGCACATCTGAACAGTTTTAGGACAATGCATATATTCTTGCTTAAAAAAACTATGAAGCCCACTCTACTTGTTTCCTAGCACTTAGCACTCAATGCATGAACTTCTATTTAAGAAAAATTATTTTGCTTTTCAGGGAACTTTGTGACTGGATTCAGCTGCAAATTACAGATATTAATAAAGTAGGACCTATCAAATTAGAGAAATGATATATGGCATCATTCGGGTTTTCATATTTGATACGATTAATCATTTTTCTAGTCTGACATTAAGCGATTTATTTTGAATTTTCTCCTTTTATGACACAAAATTTATCAATCAGCCGTAACTCCTTATCCATCTTGGTCATTTTTAGGAAGTGTTTTCTAGGGAATTAGGTGCTTCTCAGTATATAATTTAGTTATTTTTAGCCTGATTTCATCTTTATATATAAAAAATACATCATTTGATTGGTGATAGTTTAAAAGGGTGAAACCAGCACTATTCATCAGATCCCAGCCTTCCCCTCCCCCCTCAGCTGACAGCCTCCTGGCTAATTATGACCACTTGTTACTACTCCTCTGTGTTCCAAGGGCATAAAATACATGCAAGGTGCCAACAGTGGGGAGTGACTCCATAGCCAGGATTTCCCTTATTGTGGTGTGGTGGCACAGCTAATCAGAATTAACTTAGTCCGTGAATTCTCTTAGAACTCCAGTCTTTGAACTTTTTCTTTGAAATAAAAATTTTTCCTCTGCTCATCGTGAATTAGAGCCTCATTTCCACATAAAACATTCGAATTTGCTTTCAGTGATTTAACAGTGCTTCCTAGTTTTGCTTTATCTTTACAAACCAATGGTCATAGCTTTTTGACTTTGGTTTTTTTGACTTTTACGTTTGTTGGCAACCGCAGTGTCTCAAGTGGATTTATGTAACACCAGATCCAAAACAAGGAGCTTATATGAGTCTGCTCACGGTTAAGGTGTTCTAGTAAGCAATAAAGAGAAAAATTAACTAAGATTTACAGAAAGTATGTTGAAATAGCTGGACTTTAAATCTTTAGAAATTGCCAGTGAAATACCTGTATGGTGAGTTAAACTGTTTTGCAATTGTTAATGCAGTAGCAAGCAGAGAAGGAAACTTAGGTTGTGTTACATTCTTCCTTATGATAATAAGAGTAGCATGTTTGACTGCCATTTGGTAGTCCCAAGTAAGTGTCTTGTTTAAAGGGATTTATCAAAATAGTTTTCATATCAGATGTGTTTATCCTTCTCTAAGAGAGATGTTGCTTTTTGTGACATAACTTAGGTGATTTCTGGTAGACTCAAACTTTTAATGTTTGTTAACTTGTTAACAAAAATCATACTCTTTGCGAATAAAAGCCCTGGTCCTGTGCGAATAAAAGCCCTGGTCCTGGTTGCCAGCATATTCATTTCTCAGGGTATAATTTCCTCTTAAATTGGTCATTACCACATTAATAGCCAGTTGTTATGTTAACAGCCTAAGGACTGTTAACATTTCAAACTAAGTTGTTAACTGCAAGCTTATTACTGAAACTGAAGGTTTGTTGTATATAATGTGACTTCTTTGGCAAGAAGTCATTCGTCAATACTTAAATATTGCAGAAGTGAAATGGGGAGCAGGTATGTGTGTAAAACCTGTGCTTTTTATAGATTATGCTGCAGATGTGGTATATAGCTTTATGTGTGTACCCCCATGAAATTGTGTCGATGTTCAGAAGCACATGTCTCTAACTGGAAATGTAAAATAGTCTAATTCTTTATGTCAGATGGACAAATACAATTAGGCAAACTTTATTTACAGATTAATTTCTTTGAATGATGTAGTCATTCAAAAATGTTTATTGGATGCCGGCTGTGCGAAAGGCATAATTTTAGGTAATTAGATGAAATTAACTAAAAAAATAAAGGTGTACCTAATATTTTTACTATCTAATTGTTCATTAATTACACAAAATCTGTTAAATGACCAATGAGCAAGGATTATTCTGTGGCTGTCTTCTTGAGTTTTGAAAACAATTTTCCTCATTTCCCTCAGTGCACATTTACTTTTGTATTTTGCCCAGTCAGTTATTAACCATTTAAATCCTATTCAAAAGTGCTTTCGTTTTGTTTTTTGTTTTTGTTTTGTTTTGGTTTTGTTTTTGGTGTTTGGATATTATGTAATTTCTTTGAGGCACAAGCCATAACTAACTCACAGGTTTGTAGTTCTCTCTCTAAATCAGTAGGCATCTAAGTAAGAATATGGAAAATGATAAAGGAAAAAAATCATTATGTCTGTATTGGTAAAGTTTTGATTGTAGGTATTATCTTGGGCCAGATAACTTTTTCATATCTAGAGAAGAGTGAAGTATTTTTGCCAGTTGTATTTAAGTTCCTAATTAACGTCTCCCTCCAAAAAAGATAGCAAAAAAAGCAAACACTTTTCATGCTGAACAAGGAGTCTTGAAGTTTTAACATTTTATTTGCATTACGTTGGTTTTTTTTAAGTTCTTTGAATAAAGAATATAAGAATTTAAATCATAAGATACTTTCTTAGAGTTATAGAAACTATTATTGTGGTAAATATGATTTCTCTCAGATTTTTCTGTCCTTTGTGGCCCAATTAGCTTTATTTAAGAAAAAGAAAATGATCTTATTTATATACCGAGTTTCAGAACTCTACAGTTCATTTTCCATAACAGGGCTAGTATAATATCTTTTATTTCTCTGTAGACTATATAATGCACATATATGATGAGAGGGAATTTGCCAGTTTGTAGGATTGTTCCCTGCCTTCGGAAACTCATTAGATAAAGGAACAGAAGGATTGACGTTTTAAAACTTCCTCTATTAACATGCGTTCTGACTTAAACTATGGAGTCAATCTGCCCATCAATATTTATACGCCAAGACCTAGAAATGTAGATGTTAAAAAATGGATCCGACACATTCATAACTTTTTCCTTTTTAAAAGTAAACGCATGACAGATTAGATGGGGGAGCATCTTTATACCTTGAACTAGAGCTCATAACCAACAGAATGCCCAAAGTAGATTAATAATTGTGTAAACACAGCAAAGTTTTAGTAATGATGTTTATAGGACTCTCGTCGCTGCTAAGCTGTCCATCACCCTTGTCTCAGTTTGGAAAATATGAAAAAAAGTAGTGAACATGTAATCAGAGTTTTAGAATTAAAATCTTGTGGTAAGTGTTTTAAAGTCAGAACGAGGAGAAATAACAAGCTACTTTACTTTTCAACTTAGAGGCAGTAAAGAATATCAGAATTTACCACTCAAGAGTTTGGCAAATTTTTGCTTTTTTTTTTTTTTTTTTTCTGTTTAGCCTAAAACTCCTTACTTGTATATTTTAAGCATCAAGTCGCTGTAGGCTGTATCTTGTATCTCTGAATGGTGTCTTACCAGAGAATGTATTCAAAGCTGTTTGCTGTGATTTCTGCCATGGAAGCTGCTTATAGCTCTTCCTATATGAGAAGCTGAAAATGCCTTATGTAAAATTTAATGCAATTTGCTATTTTTATATCTGAGAATAATTTGTTTAAAATGAAACTGCTGGGAGAGAATGATGCTTCATGTTCCACCATAGTTGCCAATTAACAAAAAGCATTTGAAGGTGTTATGCTGACTATCGTTTTACATGCTTTAATATAATAACAGAATAACTTGAAAAAAGAAATTTGAACTTAAATGCCACATAGAGATTTAGCCTGGCTATAACTTTATTTCACACTAATCGAATCTTGTGCCCCTAAATTTTTACCTAACATTTAATTTATATTAGTGCCTAATTACAACCTTAAAAGTAAACACGAATGTGTTGTTAATATTTTTTGACAGTTCACTGCATGGATATTTATTTGATGTTGAATAAGGTGTTTATTCTTTTTTTTCCCCTTCATTCTCCTCTTTTTAATATTAGGCAGTTGAAAATGTCTTCCCCAGAAATCAGTGCATTATGATTTGAAAATCACTTTTTATTGTTTTAAATTCTGAAGATGTAAGCTTTTATATGGAATTAAACTCCTCCCAAATGAACTTCTTATCCTACACCCTTTGTTTCAGTTTTCTTAGCAATTATTATTATCATAATTTTTATCACACTTAAATGTCTCAACTAATCTTAGTGTGATGAAACATTTTAGAATATGAGTGTATTAGACTCCATGCCCTGGTAAAAAATACTGTTATATTCCTTGTAAATGATCTTGCCTTATTTGCAGCTTTATAAGAAGTTACATTTTAAATTTACTTTTTTGTTTATTATAGGAAAGCATTATTGAATTTTATTTCAAGCATTTTATAGTCTACTATTCAAGGACCAGTAGAAATCAGGAGTGTTAATTTTATTTGGTACAGTACTTTGAGAGCGTGCCCCTCATTTTCGGAAAAATCGGTGGATTTTCTGAGCAACAACCCCTCTGTAGCAATCTCTGTTAAAAATATTTCACATATATGTGGAAATTCTCATTTGTAAATTTATCTACAATATCTTTCTATCCTTGTCCTATAATGCATCCATTTTCAGTGAAGGAGTATGTAACATAGTGAATTATTTTAGTTTCGTAGCTTTTGTTTTGGCTTGTTTTATAGACGACATATTTCCACTGAAAATACCTCCCTCCAAAATATTGAAAATATGAAAATACTTCACATTGTTTCTGTATTTTTACTGTTTTTTTAAAATCTTTTTACAAAGCATGGAATACTTCAGTTCTTACTTGGAAGATAGTTCTTACACATAAGGATAGTTCTTACACTTAAGATGGATAAGTTAGACATACCTGACTTAGCAGGAAAATATTCTGTTTCTACAAGTATATTTAGGATTAAATGCATCTGGAAGAACTACATTTGAGAATTGCTAAAATTGCTTATTTTGCACTTTATAAATACATAGAACTCTGGGAAAGAATCTCTATTTTTGGTTGCTCTTAGTGTATATCAAAGTAAGCCAGCACTTCATTTATAAACTCACCATTAACTTCCATTAAGTGACTAATAATAAATTTTAATGTTGTGTTTTGACTGCATAAACATAATTTATTAAGGAATCTCATTTTAAAAATATGCTGAAAGTAGTAATTTGGTAAATGGTTTTGATGAATATATGCACTGCAGAAATGTATTATGTAGTTCAGTTTTTTTCCTCACATAAAAATTATATAACCTGAAAGAAGAATGGCATGAACCTCAAGCAGCCATTATATTTTCCTTCATTACACTGTGAGGCATTGAAATCTTATTTTTGCCTTTGGTTTGAAAACATTTTCCAGTTCTTATGAGAATGTCTTCTATTATTCACAGTTACATACTGAAACCTCTTCCTGTCTTCCAAAAAAATCAGCTAACATCTCTCACTTTAATCCACATAATAATCATAAATGTAGTACAAGACCTTGAAAACAAAGTAAAGATAAAAACAGCAATATTATTTCTATTCCGTTGGCCAGATATTTTTAAAATAACATTTGCATTAGCCATGTTTCTTCAAAAAGGCATTTTTCTTTCATTTTAATTTTTTATTGGCTTATATAACTGATTGCTCCCACTGATACAAGGAATTACCCCTTAGGAAGCATTAAAGGGGTGTGGGTATGTATATGCATGCCTCTCATACAGATGGCCTTAGAATGAACATTAACTTTTCATAATCGACTTTACTAGATCACCATAGTTTGACAGGCATTCAAACTTGTAAAATTAGATACTTGATGCCAGCTAATTTCTTAGTATCGTTAACTATAGCACTGACTTATTCTTACAGGGTGTTCATCATTCTAAAGAGAAAGACACGTTTTATAAGATTATAGAATGCCTAAATATATTCCCTTGTGATTTTTATCACCCAGTTCTGTTTTTCTCAGCTCTGATGGAGTGTTCTGTATCTGTTTCCACCCTCATAGCATACTTTTTTAATGATTAACTATGTATTTCCATTTTCGAGGTATTTATAAGAAATTTATTTTGAAGCGGAAGCTTACATTGTCAAGGAAAAAGTGTGCCATTTAGATTTTTATGGCTGATTTAAGCAATTTCTTTTGCCTAGTGAGACTTTTTGTCCCTTGTTATTGATATTAATGGATAACTTTCCTCTAAAGGATTTAGGACCTAAGCAAATCCTTTTATTATATTCATCAGCTATATTTACTGTATTTGCAAACTACCCACATCAGTCGTTTGTGCTTTCACCTGTTCCTTTTTGCTTTCTCCCTGTCTTACCAAAACATCTTGACAGATCTCAATAATATTCTGCACTTATGTAAAGATTCCAAATCTTTTGCTAAACTTTTCTTCTTTCATAGTGCTAACTTTTATGATGCGAAAATCTCTAGCTGTGGACTTTACTAGTTTAAAACAAAATCACACTTGAGATAAATAATCAGCTTGGAATAGTCAGATCCCTGATTTGAAGTTGGAAAATTAACATTAAGCTGCATGTGTTAAGTTAGACTCTAACCAGCATGTGTTGTTATGATTCAATTTAATATTAAAAACTCTCCAACTGGGCTACAGGGAAAATAAAAGACTCTTAGGAATTCAAAGATTATTTGCAGAGGAGTACAACAAAGCCATATTTAAGTAAAATTGTTATTACTAATGCAGTAAAGCATCATCTACATTAAACCCATCCTACTAATAAAACAGAAAATCAGTTTTAATAGGCATAAATATCAAATATGACAAGCACTAGTAAAGGGGAAAGGAACTTCATAAAATGTGCTAATGCAAACATTGTATGGTAATCTAAATACCACTGAGAAAATAATAAATTCCCAACTCATTTATGATAGGAGATCCCAACAGCCAACTTCACAAGGAAAAAGAAAATTTTAGACTTGCTAGTTTATTCTCATTTCCTAAAACTTTTTGAGCAACACCATGTTTTAATTATTACAGTTCTAACAGAGGTACATACTGGTTTTGAAACTATTTTGTTCTCTTGTTGTTGTAACACTTCAAAATCTCTTAAGTAATATTCCTTGATAGATGGCTTTCATTTTCCCCAAATTAACAGGCTCAAGGCTGTTACACTTTAAACTACCTATGGCATTAAGCATGATGCTTCTTTTGTATCGATGAACTACTCAGTGAAAGCGTATTCTGATGAATAGCTTTATATTAGACTGGGTGAGATGAGCAATTAGTACCTGTTTCTTTGCTTGGATAAATGGGGGAGGGAGTCAGAAAAATAGAAAAAGCCATCTTAACTTTAAACACTAAATATGAATATCAGTTTTAGTGGGCAGGTTTATTTGTGTTTTACAGGTGAGAAGTCCACCTATACTGTGACCATAATTGTAAAGCCTGTAAGTATTGCATGTGAATATCCACTGAGAGATCATTTGTGCTTTGGGAAAAGAAATCAGAAGTTATTCAATTGCCTTGAAACTTATAAACTAGTATCTTCTGGGGCCATTTATTAGAAAAAAAGTTTTGTAAAGTTTCTGAGCTATAAGAATCCTTTCCACAGCACATCCTTGCTGAGCGGGTAGTAATAGAGTTTATATTTTGATTACATGCTTTGCTATCTCTCTAACAGTTAAAAAATGAAACCATTTAGTTATTTAACAAATATTTGAGTGCCAATACTTCACTCCTATAAATAATGAATGTGGAATATTCTGTTTCTAATTGATTTTATATAATATATGAACAGAGTTATTAATATTTTACTATGTAAAGAATAAAGTAGTCAGAGATTTGGGGAGAACTTAAAGGCAAATTAGTTTTCAAATTTTCTACAATTGATATAACCACTGTTTGTTGTTGAATAACTAAGTAAAATATGTAAAGAGTTTTAGCCTGCCTGTTATGTCTTAAGGAGGCAATATAGAGAATGAGAAGTGGGACGCCTGGGTGGCTCAGTCAGTTGAGCGCCCGACTTTGGCTCAGGTCATGATCCCGTGGTCTGTGGCTTCAAACCTCGCATCGGGCTCTGCGCTGACGGCTCGGAGCCTGGAGCCTGCTTGGGATTCTGTGTCTCCCTCTCTCTGCCCCTCCCCTGCTTGTGCTCTGCCTTACTCTGTCTCTCAAGAATAAATAAACGTAAAAATACGTTTTAAAAAAACTCTTAAAAAAAAAAAAGAATGAGAAGAGATATAGTCAGAAGAGAATAGAAACATTTCTGAGAAAGGGAGGTTATAAATAATATGTAAAACGTGGGCTCTGTAAAAATCCTTTGGATAGCTAGCAGTCCTGTAACAGAAGCAGAGCTTTCCTTCGAAGTTACATTTTGGATGCAGAGCAAGATGGAGTTAGCTTTGTAACTTCCATGCAGTTTACAATGTTTTCATCTCTCACAGGTATCGGTACAATCATCAGAGCTACAGGTGACACCCCTCGTAAAATGCTTAGCATCATTGGCCCCCATTTTCTCATTCAGCATCGTTCTCTGTTATACTTTAGGTACTGTACAGAGCTGTAGAACACTGCACTGAATAAAACACAGAACTACCTCCTCTCCTTGTAGACCTTATATTCTAGTTAGGGGAAGCAGATAATTGACAAAATAAATAGTGAGTACATTCGGAGAAGATGAACACTACAAGAAAAATGGAGCAGTATAAGAAGTTTGCAGAATTTGTATTGTGTGTGTATGTGTATGTGTGTGTGTGTGTGTGTGTGTGTGAGTACATGGGGGGAGGGGAGGAGGGAGGCGAGGAGGGATGGAGGAGGAGAAGGACTTGAAAAATTAAATAGGCTAGACAGGGACATCCTTGTTGAGATGGTGACTTGAGCAAAGACCTAAGAAGGTGAAGGAGCTAGCCATGGGGTTGGAAAGGAAGGACATTCCAAGCCTAGGGATCAGCCCATGCAGAGGTCTTGCAAGGGAAGCTTTTCTGATGTGTTTGAGGAACATCAAGGAGGTCAGTAGGAACAAATAACAGCAGAAGAGACCAGGTTTAGAAGCAACTATTATGTTGTCCCATGTATCCCCTGGTGCTCTAACAACCAAGAATGCCCCTGTACTTTTCTAAATGTTCCATAAGGAAGTGCTAATACCCTCATTTGAGAACTGCTACGAAGCTTGTTCAGATAGGCTGTGACAGACTGAGTTTCATTTGCGATCACGGAACACATCAGGACAACTTCTACATTGTAGTATTTCAAGGTGAAATACAAAGGAACGCCCATATTGATGAGCCAGGGCTGCTGACACGCCCTGCGTGGGTATAGTATAGCACCGTGGCCCAAAATGGTAAGTTCTGTCCTGATCACAATGCAATTGATATTTTTTGAATACTGGGGTAATAAAAATTGCAACGATGTGGAGTTTTCAAAAGCTCTCCAAAGGGTGATTGCTTTCATTATTATTAAAGTCAAGCCTAGTTTGATTAACTACTTTCTCATATAAAGTATTTAAAATAATGTATTTATTCTAATTATCATAAATATTTCCAAACCCAGCATTGAAAGAAAATGCATCAAAGTCATATTGTTATTTAAAACAATTTATGTGGGGCAGCTGGATGGCTAAGTCAGTTAAGCATCAGACTCTTGATTTTGACTCAGGTCATGATCTCAAAGTACGTGGGATCCAGCCCTGTGTTGGGCTCTGCGCTAACGGTGTGGACCCTGCTTGGGATTCTGTCTCCCCCTTGCTCTCTGCCCCAAATCCCCCCATCCCCAATAAATAAATAAAAACTTAAAAAAATAAAACAACTTAATCACATTCTTGACGAGATGGGGCAAATGTTACCTAAGCATTCTGTTTATACTCCGCTTTCCCATTCCTAAACTAACTCCAGTTCACTAATTGTAGTTTCACATCAAGAAGCGCTAAGGATTAGTCTTCAAAACTAAAAGATTAATATGCATTTCTGTTTGTGAGAGTGGGATTTGTATGTACAAACCGGCTTTGCTTTTAAAAATGAAAAAAATAGCTTTAAACTTGAAATACAGATCGAAGTACTTCAGCCGTATTTACATTTCTAAAATGGGCCGGGATGCAGCCTGGGTATTGGCCGAGAAGCCGTGCCAGTGTGCCCGGAATCTTACAAAGAGGCGCAGCATGAATGGGTGAGCTTTCAGACAGTGGCCAGGCCGTCTCCATCGGAAAGTCTAAAATGTACTTTTCAGAAAGCGAGAGAAGGTGGTGGCCATATGGCTTTACAAGTCTTTTTTTTTTTTTTTTCTTTTTTAAACTTTTGACTTGTTTCATATTTAGGTTTATGTTGGTTACCATACAGCATAGCGTTGCTTTCAGGAGAAGAGTTTAGTGATTCATCACTCTCCTCTAACACCCAGCGCCACTCCCGGCAAGCACCCTCCTTGCTGCGCATCACCCTTTCAACCCATCCTCCACCCACCTCCCTCCACCAACCCTTAGTTTGTTCTCTATACTTAAGAGTCTCTTATGGTTTGTCTCCCTCTCTGCTTGTATCTTATTTTATTTTCCTTCCCTTCCCCTATGTTCATCTGTTTTGTTTCTTAAATTTCACATATGAGTGAAATCATAATGATATTTGGCTTTCTCTGACTCAGTTCTCGTAGCATAGTACACTCCAGCTCCATCTGGCTTTACGAGTGTTAATTCCTACTGTCACCTTGTACGCCCTGAGTGCTATTTTTTGTTACAATTTCCAGCAGCCCTCCCATTTTTTTTTTTTTTTTTTTTTTTGGTGGATGGGACATCTGTAGTGACTGCCATCTTGTCCTGGTTGAGTTAGATGACCTGTTTTCCTAATCATTTTGTGATTCTTACCTACCAAAGTGCGTCAGTTTGAGCTTGATTTTAAGGAAAAGTTGCTTGGTCTTGATCTGATAGCTTGCTTGGTATTTAAATAACGTTGTTAATAGTAGTTATCAAACTAACAATTATTATCTTTGCAATAGAGACCCCTTGCTTATTTGGCCAAAGGCGTTAAATGAGTTCTATTCTTGATTGATGGTAGATTTCCACAGTCACTTGAGAAAATGTTATAGATTTTAAGTTAAAAAAATATATATACATATTTTAAATTTTTTCTTTGAGCATTTATCTACTGGGTGTTAAACAGAGACTTTCATTTCAACACAGCTCGATTTTTTTTTTTACAGTGATTCTAGTCACAAGCTCATCCTACATTCATTTTAACACAGTGTATTTGAAATCATTTTACTGTGTATTTCTTATCATTCGACAACATTGGGCACTCCCCCTTCCTCACCAACTATTATTAATAGCAAATCAGTGATATATTCCTATTACGATGCATTCATCTGCCGGTTTTTACCTTCTGTATCACTTTATAAAAAGATGAAAGTCACACTACTTCTTGTCAATTCTCTCAATGTCTCCCAAGCTAAGTGAGGCTAGATCTAATCCTTAGATTTTTAGAGGCATGTCAAGTAGTGTAATGGTGATGAGTCCAGATTTGAAATCTGCCCTGTTCCTGCTACATCCCAGCTGTATACTTCTAGGCAAGTGACTCAACCTCTCCACGCCTCAGTTTACTCAGCTGTACCTAGGAGTAAGAGACCCATTCATAGGCTTGTCAGGGAGTGTCAATGAAACACCATAGGGAAATATTTGAACACACTGATGATCCTCCAGTGTGAGTTTCTGTTGTTATAAAGACAAAAAAGAATGCCACTGAGTTATGAAGATAAGATAGTTGGAAAATTAAACACAAGGAGAAGGCTAAAGAAATAGATTAAGATATGTTGTTTAAGAGTGATTAATAATCAAGAATATGAAAAGTGACCACTATTACAAGATCTTTTACCAACTTTTCATTTACAAAGGAAATAGATGAAGAAATGCCTAAATACCATGTGCACCTGAAAGCCGTATAGAAAATATATTTCCTAGTGGAGATGATTAGAATCTGTTAAATTAAGATTATAGTATATTTTATATAAATTAGGATGAATTTGAATCTTTGGGGGAATTACTGAACATGTAGTTTTCTTTGTACCTGAAATGGGAGTTTTTTGAAATCTCTTCTATACCCACACTCCGCATTTTAGCCTGTGAAAATTCTGTGGCCCTTGTAAAGCATGATATTTAATATCTCGTAGGGAAGAATTATATGTAAAATTTCAGCTTGCTTTAGGTTTCCTTTGTAGTCTTTAAAAAAAATTTTTAAGGTGTATTTATTTTTAGAAGGGAGGAGTGGCAGAGAGAGGGGGACAGAGGATCTGAAGTGGGCTCGTGCTGACAGCAGAGAGTCTAATGCAGGACTCAAACTCACAGACCGAGAGATCATGACTTGAACCGAAGTCCCATGCTTAACTGACTGAGCCACCCAGGTTTCCTTCATAGTCTTGATTTTTGTGTCTTTTTCCTCAGGTAGCAAGTACAATTGAATTCCAGTATCTTTCTACTGATGTTCTTTTTCACGATGTTTTCTAAATATTTTGATTATGTCCCTTTATTCCTAAAGAAGTTTAAGTATACACCTTTGATTTAAATCTATATTTATAAATCGTAAATACTCCATTGCACGTTTTTTAGAGTAGAAAAACTATTTTAAAGGATAAGATACACAATAAATGGAAACAGAAATGCCAATAATTGTTTAAGCTTCCCTGGGCTTTATGCACCCCCAATTTGCAGCACGCTGTTATTTCTTAAAATCTTTATAAGCTCATTTGAACTATAGTCCTGACTAAGGGGGAAGTATGAATACGTGGGGAAAGAGTTGTAAAAGCAAGAGAAAGACAATGTAAGCATGAGCTAATATGCCTTGCTTTGTTCTTTTAATATGAAATCAAGGTTTTCTTTCATGAGAAATGTGGCAAGGCAGTGGGCTCTTTCTACTGCTATACTGCAGCCACGGGCAATATTAATATGAGGCCAGGTTTCTCCCCCCTCCCCCTGCAGCCCCCTATTCAGGACACAGTGAGATTTTAGACAGCTAAATGCTAAGAGAACCCTATGTACCAAAGGCAGTGTTTACTGCATGTAATACATATCATTGTTTGTCTCCTGTAGTGAAAAATACTTGTGTCGTGCTGTTAAAATGCACTCTTGACAGACCAGTGCTTGCTATTATAGGGTCCATTGCTTAAAAAAATGATACGCTGACAGAAATACAATTTAAGAAAATTTAACACCAAGGGTAGTCAACCATGTAGGCTACTATTAAGGGGCCAAAACTCAAGGCCAGGGGTTTATTTAAAAAAGAGGCACAGTTTATTTGCTGGTAGTAGGCAAAGTTAAAAGAAAAAAAAAATCGAACTTGAATTCCTTGCTCTCTAGTCTGTAGAAAATTAATGAAAGCAACAGTTCAATAA
The DNA here is from genome assembly GCF_003009895.1 of Hyaena hyaena. Classification (NCBI taxonomy): domain Eukaryota; kingdom Metazoa; phylum Chordata; class Mammalia; order Carnivora; family Hyaenidae; genus Hyaena; species Hyaena hyaena. The sequence continues at coordinate 1,343,223 of NW_024080879.1, read as the reverse complement.
GATTTTATTGCAGAAATGTTTAAGTGAAACATTTTAAGAATGCTTTGGAATTTTTAAACAGTTACTTACCATTTAGAAAGCTGTAACACTGTGATGCGTAACAAATTGTTAGCATTGGATCCTAGGCACACCCAGTGGTTTTCTTAAAATGTGTAGTCAGAGCTGGTTAATCTGAATCACTGTGTTCATTTCATTTTTGTGTGTGCAGCTTATAAATATATTTGAGATTGACAGGTCAGCAGCACCCACAATTACTACAACTTCAAATGTATGCTCTTGTCTGGGTACCGTTATGGGCATAGTTTGATGGTTAAATGCATTGGATTTGTAACAAGCCCTTTTGAGAAGGAAAATAACCAAATAGGAGACGTGATGAAATATGTTGAATTTCAGAAGAGTGCAAAATGTTCTAGTGAATAAACTACTAGTGAGTGATGATAAAGCATGTGTTTTTTAAGCTATCACATGGCTCTATTATTAGGGGAGAAAATTCCATGAATTTAGATGAGATGTATTATCTAATTTTACCATTTTAAAAAGAAATCTGCCATCCAGTAATATTTGATGCCAACTGTGTACAGATTACATGTTCCTTGGGGAGAAAGGTTACAAAAGTAATGCAGTAAATAATCTGAGCTTCAAGGAGCTTAACTTGGGTATCAGAAAAATAGAAAAGCATTTTCCACTGCTATAGAGAATCAAAGATGTGTATCTTGCATTCTGTCCCTTGACGGTATCGTCTTCGGGCCGCGCCTGGGATTGGGCCTGGAGAGGCATTGGGTCCTGCCAAGAAAGGATGTCCAAAGATGAAACACAGTGTCTTTGTGGCTCTCCTCCAGAATTCAGTTGACCTGAATCTGAAATATTATACAACAGATTTTTTTTCTGTGAACACGTAGGGTAATGACTGTTGTGAATTTGTCCAAACACGTTGTCCAGGGCCTCTGTGACTCAGCTGTTGGAGAAAACCCAGACATGCTTGCTGAGGAAGACTGTGATCCTTGGCTCTCTGTGCCACAATCATGCCATGGCGCTCTATCTGTGCCTTGCTTTAGTTATGTTTCTTAAATTCCATATGTAGACTTTCTTACACCATGCGCCCTCCTCACCCTGTGTTCTTACAAGAGGTAACACCTTCAAATCTTTCTTTAAAATTCTCATTTTTAAGTAATCTGAAGAAAATAGTGTTTATGTTAGATTACCTGAAAAACTGAATATTAAGCTCTTTCTTCTGATAGTTTTTTTTTTAATGTTTTATTTATTTTTGAGAGAGAGACAGCATGAGCAGGGAAGGGTCAGAAAGAGAGGGAGACACAGAATCCGAAGACAGGCCCCAGTCTCTGAGCTGGCAGCACAGAGCTCGACGCAGGGCTTGAACCCATGAACCATGAGATCATGACCTGAGCTGAAGCTGGACGCTTAACCAACTGAACCACCCAGTGCCCCCCTTCTAATAGTTTTCAATATATCCTTTGAAATTTCAGTATATCCTTTGAGTCATTTCAGAGAGCTGTGCACTTGACTTTGACACCTCAGAATTTTTCAAAGGATAGTACATCAGGATTTTGCCATTATCCTGTGTTGAAGAGTATTTTAATAACCAGCTACAAATTTTTCAGTGACTTAAGGATACTCTGGTGGGTTTTGTTTACTGTATCGCACGATGTCCTTCAGACTCACTGTTGAAATTTCTCCATCTTAGAGTAAGAAAAGTTTCTGGGACTGTAACTGATTAAATGGTGTTTTTCTTGGGCCTTGTAAATAATGTGTACATTTTCCCTCTTTTCTTTGTCCTCTAGGAAGCACAAATCCAAACTTACTGTCTAACAATTGTTCAGAACTGCATGATAATGTATTCTTCAGACTTTTGTATTGTCTTACTGTATTTTTATTATGATATCTGGAGCTATTTATTTCAGGTGAGGATGCTTTTTGACATCACTTAAATGAAGTTATTTAAATAATTGGAATGGGGAAAACTACCATGGAGAAATCACTGGTCTGTGAGGTGGGAGGCGGCCTCACCTGAGAAAAGAGCTCTTCTGCTTCTTCTCAAACCTCGTGGCCATTATAATTTCCCTGAGATTGAACAAGATATTTTCTGGAACCCTCACTGTGCCAGAGTTAAGATATTTGAGGCCATCTACATCTAAACAGGCCCTGTCATTCAACCCGGTACCTATTCATCACCAAATGCAAGGTAGATCCATTACCACAACGCAGTCACCTGCCAACGTTAATTCTAATCCTCTGATTTCTGTTCTTTTCCTTATTTGCTGCATATATCTACCATTACTTTGATTCAACGTTTTTCTGCTGAGTCCTCTGGAAACCTCATGTCACCATCAATAATCTTTGCTATGTCCACAGTTTTTACCTAGATGCTCTTTTCCATCAAAGCATTGTCTTAACTGAGTTTCATCCATTGCTTTAACTGAATCCTGCCTCTCCTTTAGGGGAGTAGTTTTCCTTTTAGCTGTCCGTAGGGCATAGGACTACTTACTCTTTGAAATCTCATACCTCAGGAAGCCAAGAGGGAAAAGCTGGCATTATTTTGGGTATACACGATCCCCTCCACTCATTAATAAAAATGCATCCTCCTATAAAATTCATACAATCTGGTCACACTACCTGTTACCCTTTTTCTCACTTCTGTCATTTCTCTCTTGCCATAATTTGGGGAGATTTTAAAAGGTTTGTAGCTGACCCATCTGAAATCTAGCCCTAACTTGTTGCACATCAGCCCTCTACTCCAAGGACCACAAACAGCTTCTTGTCCTTAAAAATATTCCATCTCAGGAATCCTAAAAGCCACAATTTTGTCTTATCTCACTTGCAATACATCTGTTCTTTAATATCAGACATTCAGATCTTCTAGTGTGTCTTTTTTCTCCCAGTTTCATCAAATCTATCAGATTTTTTCTCCTTCCCTGCCCAGCATTGAACCCCATTGTTGATCATTTGAGCCTCCTTTCCATCCCCTTCTATCATGCCTGGCTCTTGTCTGGCAACTTGGCGTTAGTATGGCATTTTATTGTCTATTCCTATAGCATGGCTGAACATTGCCGGAAACAAATAGAATACAGATTGATGCTCCCACGAATAATTCTAACCTGACCTCTAAGGATGAATCATTAATTTGTCCTTGGCTCCCATCCTTGCGCATGACCTTCTAAAGCTCTGCTGAACATTCACAGCTCTCCTTAAGGCCCTTTCTTTGAACAAGTGTCCTGTCTCCTTGTTCTCAACAGTGCCATTGCTGCCTTCTTTAAAATCAAAGCTATAAGTCTTGAAATGAATTAGCTTCTTGCCACTAGTTACATTTCATCTACTTTTCCACTTACTTTCAAATTATTTTATCTCATATAAAATCTCTTTTAGCCAAACTTCCCAATGTCTTTGTGGATGAAGTGTCCTTGTTTCTTTTAAGGCCAGCCCAATGGCCGTGAGCTCTATTCCCTTCAATATGCTGTGGGTCTTCTTTTTATGAAGTATCTCCTTTTTCTTTGGTACTTTTAGTATCTTCTAGAAAATCTTAACACTTGGTATGTAAATATACTATAGATTTTCCCAGTTTGAAAAAAAAAAATCTTTCTCCCAAATATATGTTGGTATTACCCAATTCATTATTGTCCAAAATTTTTAAAAGTGTAATCGACCCTCATCATCTAAACTTCTTCAGCCTCAATTGTGTGTCATCCACTTGTGATCTGGCTTCTACCTTTACTGAAATTTCTCTTCCTGATATCTAATTGCTAAAACCAATGGATATTATCTCAAGGATCATCGTATATTTTCTTTCCTCTTTTAATAGTATTGATCACTCCTTTCTAGGGGCGCCTGGGTGGCTCAGTCAGTTAAGCGACTGACTTTAGCTCAGGCCATGGTCTCATGGTTTGTGAGTTCGAGCCCCACGTCGGGCTCTGCACTGACAGCTCAGAGTCTGGGGCCCATTTCAGATTCTGTGTCTTCCTCTCTCTCTGCGTCTCCCTTGTTCATGTTCTGTCTCTCTTTCCTTCAAAATTAAACAAACATTAAAAAACTTTTAAAAGCTTTCTACTATCTGGCATGCCATGAGCCTCACGGTTCAGATTTTTTCTGGGTGTCTCATCCCCATCAGACGCTTAAAAGAATGAAGGAAGGCTGATCTTATTGAGGTATAACTTCTCTTCCCCAGGAGATATCTGTCTTCATGGTTTTAATTCCTGCTCACAATGTGATGGCTGTTAAATCCCTACCTACATTCCATTACACCCCACCGAGCCTCAGCCATGTATGTCTAGCAACTTCCTTGGCCTCTGCCATTGACTGTTCCATAGGAAACTCAAGCTCAGAATATCTAAAACTCAACTTATACAAAATTAACATAAAGCTAACATAGAGCCTTAACTTGATTAAGAGAATATTAAAATATACAGCAACTAACTTTACCTGTGATTACAGATTTGAAAACTTGAAAGGTATTAGCAACTAGTCTGTCAATGTATAACATGAAAAATACACCAGGAATAGGTAAGATTATTTCTAGAATGCAAGGAGTGAACACAAGGACATGCATCAACCCGCTTCATTACAAACTAAAACCCGATTCATTACAAGCTAATAAATCCAATTCATATTATCAAACTAAAGGGCAAACAGCATGGCTGTAACAGCATGGGACAAAAAGGCAATGGATAAAATTCAGTACCACTCCAAATTCCAGTTAAAGAGAAATAGGAGGAGGCCAGTTAAATAAATGCAGAATATTTGCTGAAACCTACTTGCAAGCACCAAACAGTTAAATATGGAAGTTATTTCTCTTAAAATCAGGAAAAAGCCAGGGTTGTCCACTCTTGTCACTTTTATTCAATGTTGTGTTACAGGCTGTAGCTAACGTAACAAGATACAAGATGAAGTAATCCGTAAAAATATTAAAAAGTGAATTATTGCCCTTGCAGATAATTGGGAGAACTTAAGAATCAATAAGAAAATTTGGCAGAGTAGCTAGATAAAACACAAGGAACATAGAATTTGTGCTTTTACACTATGGCAAAAGTGACTCATTAAAAATGGAGAAAAGAAGAAATTCACTGAGCGGTTAAAAAAGAAAAAACTTTAAAAATACATAGGTTTTAGATTCCAGCATTCATCTGAGATCTGCTTTTAAAGGAAAACTGCTTAAAAATGTCCTATATTTTTACGTTTACACAGACTGGGTGAGTACGGGGAAGAATTCAACTGGACCGAGAGCTGCTATAATAGCATTGGAATCGTGAGGATTTGTTTTAACATTGTGAAATTAAGTCCACAAAAGTGAGACTCTGATGATAGAAAATATTTTTTAGGATCTACTGTATTTCAGATACAAGTTCCAAGGATTGGGACCATGGCAGTGGGAAGGACAAACAAAAATCTTTGCCCTTGGGTAGCTTGTATTTTAGTATGGTACTTGAGGTATTTTTTTATGAGCTAGGAACTGTGCAAAGTATTTTACAGATTTTTAGTTATTTAGCCAAACTTCCCAAGGTGCAAGCGGTCGAGCTAGGATTCAAACCCAGACAGTGTGCGGCCAGAAGCCATTCTCCCTGGCTGTGCTTTATTCTGCAGTGATCGTAGGTCATTGCGTTTCATAACGCTGCCCGGATGAACTGAGGGAACTATCCCCTTACACATTTGCACTACCTTTTAAGCTAGTGGTATACCATTGCTAAATTGTCGGTCAATTAAATATACCTACCAGGACACTTGTTTCTTATCAGTAGCATCAGACACAGTCAATTTTAATTCTGTTCTGAGGCTCCTGAAACAATTCCCTGTGAAGCATACCCCTTGTTTTTCTGGTAATCATTTTGTGGACAAAAAGAGAAATTTAGGCAATTCGTTGTTCTTTGGTTTCTTAAGCCTGTTGGAAAACAGCCAAGCCATTTCATAATGGTTCCCCTTAATATATTAATAATGTGTATGTAAGGGAATATATATATATATATATATAATTTAATGCTAGAAAGGACATTTTGTTCTCTTTAAAAAAAAATCCCTATGGAAGTTTATGACCTTTGTAATCAATGCCTTTTTTAAAAACTGAGCTCTAGAGAGTGTTTGGGTTGGAAAAGGTCACCCATTTGCAATGATATATTCTGTCAAGAGTGTGTATAAGTGTAATATACTAGACCTTAACAATGCAATGTATTTCATTGGAATAAAGGACTTTTTTTTGCTTTTTATTTCAAATGAGACTTTATTAAGTATAGAGCTATGAATTATTTCTTCTTGAATACAGTCTTTTCATGAAGTAATGTAGTTACTGTAGTTCTGTGAAATTTTGGGGGTCAGAACTGAGCCTGGGCCAGGGTGAGATAGGTCTGCACCTAAAGAGCTTCTTCCCCTCCCGCTCTATCTCCCTTTCTACCCAGCTCATCCCCCCCTTCCCCCAAACCAATCAACATCGAAGAGGTGGGAAGTTATTTCGAATTTCTGTTGTTCAAGTGAATTTAGTAAGAGTATTTTTCAAACTTCAGTCGTTTATATGACTTTTAGAAGAAAAGTAAGTTCTCTTAGAACCCTCTCAATGGCCAGGGTCAGTGAATTTGAGAAATTTACAGTACGGTCACTTTAGGTAGTTACTTAATATTTTCTATACGTTTAATTAACTATGAGAGTTCAAAGAAAACCACAGTCTGGGAAGACTTCTGGAAGGAGGTGAGACTGGCATAGAGGTGAGGAGAAAAGGCATTTCACATGCAAGTAGCTGCCTACCTGAGCATTGGAAACCACTGTGAACTTAACAGTGAGGCAAATGGGCTGGTGCAATGAAGTGTAGAGTTGCTATACAAAGTACAGGATCTCTAGTTAAAGTTAAATTTCAGGTAAGCAATGGGAAACTTTTTTATATAAGTTTGCCCCGTGCAATATTTGGGAACCTTAAATCTGGCAACTCTAATTTGGTGGCTCATTTGGAAGAAAGATTGGTCTACAGAGGCATACTGGGCCGAATGAATAGTATTATGTACATAATCAGCAGTCATTATAAGTCAATGAACAGTTAAAAAGAAGAAATTTGTGCTTTAAGGAAAAATCCTCTTCCAGACATGGGCAGAATGGTTTGTTATGAGAAGAGAATCTACTTTGTTGTACTTTTCTCTCCAGCACTAGACTGTAAACCTTCTGAGGGCAAGGCAGTGTCATACTCGCTTTATTGTATCCAGCATCTAGTAGAGAACTTGCCGGTCATAGATACTCAAATAGTGACTGGAAGGCTAGAGGAGGGAGTGGAATAGAATAAAATGGAAGCTGGAAGCGAGATTTAAAAGATGGATCTTGAAGACAAGAGGGGGAGGTGTGCTTCCTCGGGGCAATCAAATCGAGTGTGTCCATGCACCTCCAGAACTGCCTGCCTAAGTTACTTCTATAATATCATGACCTGTGCCTTTTGTTGCTCTGTAAAGTAATGGGGTAATGATGGTAAAGAATATACCAGATATGGAGCGCCTAGGTGACTCAGTCGGCTAAGCATCTGACTTCGGCTCAGGTCATGATCTTGCAGTCCATGAGTTTGAGCCCCTGGTTGGGCTCTGAGCAGCACAGAGCCCAGAGCCTGCTTTGGATTCTGTGTCTTCCTCACTTTCTGCCCCTCCCTGCCCACACCCTGTCTCTCTCTCTCTCTCTCTCAAAAATAAACAAACATTAAAAAAATTTTTAAAGAATATACCAGATATGATGGGTAGAGATGATACCAGTTACAAGTTTCCCCCACATTTAGTGACAATTCCATACCATCTGGAATGTGATCGAAGACAGAACTAATTTGTGCTGAGTTTTGGCAAGTAAATAATGATGTTGCCTAACATGGTGCTAGTGTATCTTTACTTGGTGCAGCTTTGTCTTTATTACCTTCTTTCTTTTTTTTTTTTTTTTTTTGTTTGTTTATTTTGAGAGAGAGAGAGAGCACATGCATACACAGGAGTGAGTACAGGTGGGGAGGAGCAGAGAAGTAGAGACAGAATCCCAAGCAGGCTCTGTGCTCCTGTGTGCCAGGAGCACAGAGCCTGATGTGGGGCTCAAACTCATGAACTGTGAGATCATGACCTGAGGCAAGATCAAGAGTCGGACACTTAGCCATCTGAGACATCCAGGCGCCCCTTACTAGTTTATTTCTATAAGGTATAGTTCAGGAAAGGGCATGGGGAGGGTGGTCTGATCCTTGTAACAGGTTTTAAATAATTTATTTTTACTTCTGCCTCGAAGTCTTATACCCGTTGTACACTGGGTTCAAAATGGGATTTTAAAACTAGCCAGTCCTAATCTACGGGTATAAGTAAAATTCCTATATGAAATCTAATCAGTTGACAAAGATAGAATGCTAATTTCCAGTATGTTCAGTGATGTCAGGGCATGTGAATAAGACATGCATTAGGTAAAGGAGAGCACATAGTATCAGGCAGCGTACTCTCTAGTAAGGAAGAGACAGAGGAAGAGGAGTTGGTACAAATGAAGCTCAGTTGGATGACTCGGTTGTCTAACTTCAGCTCAGGTCATGATCTCATGGTTCTTGAGTTTGAGCCCTGTGTCAGTCAGCACAAAGCCTGCTTTAGAGCCTCTGTCACCCTCTCTCTGCCCCTCCCCCATTTACTCTCTCTCAAAAATAAATTTTAAGAATATTTGTTAAAAAGAAGCTGGTACAAGTGTTGTGAGGTCCATGGAGCAATTAAGAACAAGTGGTTATGTATCCAACGGAGGGTGTTACTCATTTTGCCTCAAGGTAATCAGAGGGGCTTAGATCCTGTGACCTTCCAGCTGATCAGAGGGGCTTAGATCCTGTGACCTTCCAGCTGACTGTGGAAGAGGAGTAGTTTGCCACGAAGAATAAATGTAGTAGGGGCTTAACACACAGGACGATAGGATATCAGGCATGAAAATATACTGTGAATTGAGAGAGAAGAGAGCACATTGGGGACGAGGCACAGTTGTGGAGGAGAAGACAGACAGGAAGACAGGACAAACAGTTTGGCCCTTTTGTGCCTTTAAGTCTTTATCCTTCACAGAGTGGGGGAGCTATAGAGGGTTATAGGCAGAAGCAACACATTGGATCTATGTTATAGAACAGTAGCGGGCTGCAGCATGGAGAGTGAAGGGCAGGGTAGGGCAGCTTGGTAGAAGAGGTAATTCAGCTAGCAAGCCACCGTGGGTGAGTCCAGGGGAGAAAGGATGCATGCTAAAGATGAGTCACAGAGACAGAAGAAGGGATGTGCCCATACTGCATTAAAGAAAGAGAGCGGGCAGGGTTGGCTTTGAGAGTTTGAGGAGAGGAGGAGGAGTCAAAGACGTATTTGCCATCTCTGGTTTGAGGGATTTACAGATTGTTCCGGCATGTCAGCATCCAGGGTGAAGGGGTGTGGTTACGTCAGCCGCAGAAGAGATGGATATTCTGTGGAAGGAGATCTAGACCTGTTCTCTAAGTCCGCGGTGGGTCAGCGCTCTAGAGAGACAGGTTTTGGCTTTAAACATAAGCACTTCTGAGAGGTCAGGAGGTGGAAAGGGATCCGTGAGAAGTGGCAAATTGCCTCTGAGATTCCTTCTGTTGTATTGAGGCAAGAGCAGGAATCTGGAGTTTACCTCACCTGTTAACTCTCCGTGTGCCCCCGGGCACGTTACATAATCCTGAATGCTTCGTTTGCCTCATCCATAAAACGGGGGAATAAACTGCCACCCCGCCAGTTCGGTTGTTGTGAGGATTAATGAGACAACCCACGTAAAATGCTGAGAACGGTGTTAGGTACAGAGTCAGGGCTGAGTAAACATTCACCTTTACATGCTGAGCCCTTACATAATTGGCCAGATTTCATACTGATGTCGATTTGAGATGTTTCTTTGCAATATGAGTACAGGAAATCTTTTGACAGATTTGTCGAATTGGATGAGGTATTATTTTTAGAGAGAAGTTAGACTTTTAGTTGCTTTCTCCATTAAAAATTCCACTGTACACAGAGTTACCTTCAGTGTGGAAACTGATCTTCTGTTTCTGTTTTCTAAAATCAGTAAAGCCTCAGTTTTAGTGGGGTTTAATTCTTGTGGGTTTGTTTACTAATTTTGAGCTCTAAAAGAGATTGTTGAGTTTTTTATAAATATATGACAAATAGCATAGTAAGTTTAGATTATAACTTACAAGTCAGCACCGGGTTGTAGAGTACAATGGATTGCCCTGTCATCATTTGCAAGGTAAGAAAAAGGTAAGAAAATAGCTTTTCCCTTGGCTGTTTTTTGTTTGTTTCTCTTTGTTACCAGTTTATCACAATATCGTATCCACTCTACTTGGATTAAGGGCAAGAAGTCTTATATGGAGTCTGCACCTGTCTGGGTATCAGAAAACATAGACTTCCCAGGTTTCCATCACTGCTACTAATTGACTATAAGATCTGAGGGGAGTCACTGTTACCTCTGTGCCTCAGTTTCCCCGCCTTTAAAATGACTTTCACCTACCACCTCGCAAATAAGTATGGGGAAAGGTTAATTTTCGTGTTATAAATTTATAAAAGAATGTTTTTAATGACCAAAACAAAATCCTTGAAGTTGCATATTTATTTCCCTATATGCCCTGTACTTCATAGAAGACAGATCCAAATTAACTCCATTCTCTCAGTAAGAAAACTGATATTTAAAATTGAAAAGTGATTAAAAAATTTTTTATTTAATTTAAAAGTGTTAGAAATAGGGGGGGAGTTCCTGATTCAGGTTCTCACTGCACCTCCCCACCAAAAAGACTTTGTTGGTTAAGTGCTTTGAACCTGTCAGAAACAGAGTGTAGGAAAAAATACCAAGTAATATCAGCCTGCCAGTACGGGCTGTCGGGAATATCTATTATGCCATCTGTCACAGGGGATTTTAGGTTGGAGAGCAGCAAATCCGTGACTGGGCACTCAAAGTTCAAAAGCAGAAGGTCTCCTCTCTCCTCCGCATACCGTGTGGCGTCTAAATCACTATGTGTTTTCAGGCATTTCACTGATCATACACCGTGAGTCTGCAACTTCATTTAAAAGGAAAAAAAAAAGGAAGAAAGAAGCTTTAGAGAGCCAGTGTTTCTAAAATTGTTCCGGGGGTTCTGTAATGTAAATCAAGGTCACTGAGACCCGTAAGATGAAATTTCTAACCCTACTGCTTTCCCCTGACTCATTCCAAGGTTTGGTGCTCTACCCGGTGTACAGCAAAAATCAGCGGAGTGGGTGGGGGCAGGCTGGTTTTCCAGGGGGAACGGGTTTCAGCCGCCGGACAGGTTTGTTTCTTGCAGGAAGCGAAGAAGTAGCAATTAGGCAGTGGAGTAATGCTCCTCGGGCGCGGGCTCCAGTTCCGTAATACATTCCTTTCTTAATGTGACTTGATGGAGATAGAGTGAGGGCCTATCAGGTGTGAAAAGCCCGGCTGCTCCTGGCGTGGAGTGGCCTCCAGACGGTGATTTGGCGACGTCAATCTAGTCATGCTTGATTTCGACACTTAACGTGGTAAAGCAGGATTTCTCTACCCCCGATCAACTTCTCAATTAGCAAGCTGCCTTGTGTAACGGCCTTGTTTTGCAATCCCTCCGGGCTGCTTCAGGGGTCATCAGGGTGAGAAAACTTGAACTTGAACGCTCGCTCTGGCTGGAGCCGAGCGCGAAGGGAGTCTGAGAGCTCTCCTAAATATATATAACCCTTTTTCAAGTTCTTTGCTTTCATGGGATTGATTCTGGGCACATTAAGAAGCTTAAGGCTCCCGTATCTTCTTTAAACTGCCCCCCTTATCGTCTTTGCAGCTGACAGGTTTTTTGACGGGCTGAGAGCAAAAAGAGATAACTAGTAGGTTAGTACTTTATTTATGCATGTGGACACACAAGCACACAGACGCACACGCGTTAAGTTCAAATATCTTTTAAGTTGTCTTTTCAGGGCCTCTGGTTACCAGTAGGTATCAGCTGTCAAATGACTCCAAAACCTCATTTTTTTGTATTCAGTGTGTCAGAGTTCAAAGTGTTTATTTCTGCCATTTCTGATTTTGCGCCCTAATGATTTTAAATTGTGCCTTATTCCGTATTTTCTCTCTTAACCCCAAATGATATTTACGTGGGTCACATAGGTTACTATGAGGTTTATGCAATGGGCATTTATGAATAGACATTGAAAGACATGTAATTAGTCTGATTTCCCCTCTCTGTGAGTTGACTCAATGGCTTATTCCCCACCTCAATAAATTTCCTTTAAAAAAGTAGAATTTGAAGGGATTTTTAAGCATAATTTTTTCCTTCATAAAATGTACCTGGGTAAGAAAACACGTAAGAAGAACGTAGAAAAGTATTTTTGAGAGTTGTACTCGTTACTTAGAAGACATCTCTACTTACCATCATCAGAGGTTTCATATTTGTAATTTCCTATTTCGATAACCTATTTTCCTGGCCACTTCTTGGTATTCTTACAGTGTTAGAAAATTAGATGCATGAATTAACATCAAATATTTTAGTAGATTCTGCCTTCATGTAATATTCTTGGAGCAAATTATTCTAACATAGGCTCCACGAACAGGTTTCTCCAGATGGTTTGCCTAGGTTTCTTACCAAAATACCGAGTAGAACTTTTATGTTTAATCATATATGCATAGTTCTAGAGATAACTGAACTCAGTGTATTTTATCAATTGGAAGTTGGACATATATTGATGCTACACACCCCAAAATGCTTTCTATTTATGAAGGCTTTGACATCAGTTTTAGAAGTGTTTAAGGAATAGTTAAAATTCTGGACACCGTGACATAGCAATTTCTAAGAAGTGCTTCCATAATAAATCCTAAAGGTGATACAACAAAGGAAATACCTCGGTAGCTCTATCTTTATAAAGAAAATGCATGCACATTCCAAAAATAAAGTCTTTACTTAAACTCGGTGCTAAGAAAATAACATTTTACAAAAGAAAATGTTTCTAAAACTACACAGAACATCATGTCTATATAGCATGATATGTATATCATGCTTCTCAATGATATTGTATGTGTATACACAAAAACACAATCTATAGGTTTCATTATAATGCTTTTGTACAGCTTTACTACACAAAAATACAACTGCAGTGTTTCCTATATTGATGTTGAAAAAATGTATTATGGAAAGCATCAAGCTTAGACTGATTAATACTAAAGAATTACACCTCTTCTTTCCACAAAACTATTTTGTCCTTTTGAGTTTTCTGACTTTTGGTGATTTCTTATTCCAAAAAAGAACTTGTCTAATCCTACAAGGAATTGTTTTCATAGGTTTATTTTGATAATTCTTCTAAATCCTACTTTAAGCAATTCAAAACTTTTAAAGTATTCTCAAATTAAAACTTCAATTTAAATATGTATATATCCGTATATATACACACATATATACATATATGTGTATATCCATATATACATATAGATTTATGTATGAATGCAAATATATACATAAATAAAATACTAACTCGTGTTGAATAAAAGTTGTATACCTTCCCTTTTAACTTGGTTTTAAGAGGCTGTTACAAATTCAGTCTGACAACTCAAAGTCAAATTCTCTAAATGAGCTTTTACCTGAATCATCCAGTTACAATTCAGCTAGAATGAAGAATCACAGAATGTTAAAATACAAAAGCCCGTAAAGGATACTGAGTTCAACCTGCCTATTTGGGTCAAAAAAAGGAACTGAAGAACAGAAAGTTTGAAATGTCTGAATTCTAATTGATCTTTGGCTCTTGCTAGATTTGCCATGTAATTTTCTACCCAACCCAGACCACTTTGATAAAGAAAGCACTGCTAATAATTAGCCTGGACCACAGGTATGAACACAGGATTGTTCTGGGCACACCGTGACATATAAATACCCTTGATATTACAGAGAGTAACCCATGTGTGGTTTTTCAAAATGATAGGTTTGAGAGCACTTCCTTATAAGATTTTAAGTACAAATTGTCCATTAAAATCCTAAAGAGGCAAATGATGTCAGATGTTAAATTTGCTTTGGGGATCACACTTTTTGAAATGAGAACAAATAAGATACATTCCATGAATCCTCGGTGATAACGGTCATGGAATTTGCAGCCAAGGGATACTTTGATGCCTCCATAACAAATAATCCTTGGTCAAATTCAAGAATAACTATATCAGATAAAGTTTTCTGCACTTTTTTTTTTTTTTTTTTAGTAAATTGAACTTCTAAATTACACAGTGTCCTAAATCCTGGTATTTACCTTATCAGGCAATATCGTGATTAGTTTCTTCAAAGAAGTAAGGTAAGAGAATTAAATAAAATTTGAAATTAAACTGAAGATAATAGTTTCTTCAGTGGTTTGTCACTAGGCTCCTGCACAACACCTTTTTTTTTTTTTTTTTTTGAAGCAAGTCGTGCTAGTTAATCCTTGTAGGAAAATTTGTCTGAAATTTTACTGGCTAGTCCCAAGAATAAATAAATGCTTTACTAATTGTAGGTAAGTGATTTGTTGACTTTTTATAAATAACCCAGCAATTACTGTCACAAAATCATAATCTCTGGGTGTGAAAGAAGGACACACTTTATGTCAGAATAAGTGTGTTTTGCATTGCAGCCTGGGTTACACGATCATCCTGGAGTCTGCGTCTCCTCTCCCAGTGGAGGTTTAGCGAGTCTTGGTTGGTGCCTGAATGAATGAATGAGCGAGTGGTGCTTGCAAATATGGTGAAATTGACACGTGAAAATACAAAGTGGCTTCTTTGAAAAAGATCAAAGGAAAGGTCTTTCCCATGATTAGTTCTCAAATAACTGTTTACAAAATGACCTCCATCGACTTCCGTAAAAGCTTTTTTTCCTTCCTCTTTAGTTTTATTTCTGTTGAAACGTTTCAGTACTTTAAGTTCATTAGTTATGAGATGGGCAAAAATAATATTTTTCGAATAAGATCCTTCTCCACTTTCATGCTCACTTTTATTTATATATAGTGTATGCAAACACAAGTGTGAAAATGAAAGCTGGAAGGGAAGGTAATTACCAGCCTCAAGAAGCCTATAAAGATAGCAAAAGACTTTCATGCTGATGTTTAAGAAAATATTACTTACTTCAAAAGTTTCTACCTTGAAAAACCTGTACAATTTTAAGTAGACAAAGCTTTTTGAAACTTCTGAGAAAGCAGGCCTTTGCTTTAAAAAAAAAGTTCTTAAAAGCCTTTATTTATATGACTGTACACACAGCACATTCCAGTTAGCATTTCTTGTACAATGGCTAAAACCAGTGCGTCATTATTTTGATCTCCCAACAAATTCCTCAATTATATCAGGGGAGGGATAGATAGTAACTAAATTGCCTACAATACCTGTAAAAATAGTCATAGATATTTATGTTCATATAACTGTGACTGATTCATTCTCCCCTTCATTAGACACTGACCTGAAAATTAGAACAGGGATGCTATAGTGATTGGATGAAATATCTGCTTCAGTCATTTAAAATTATATATTTCTACTTTCAGTGCGTGTATGTTGTCCTTTATTTCACGGCTTCTTGCTTTTCATCTTCTTATTGTAGCTTTTTCAATAACTATATCTAAAATTTTGAAAAAAATCTTGTCTTTTAAATATCCGAACAATAAATAGCAAGCTTGACACATTGCTTTTGTTTTAGCTGCAGATCCATTTGAGGACTAGGATTTTATGATTCTATGAAATGTTGGTACAATTGCCATATGTGCCCAGAAGTATTATCCTCATCAAATGTTGAAGGAAAAATATTCAGTTTTACTTTTCTGTGAATCACTTCTCCCAGTAGGTTGCTGTGCTGATCATAAACAGCAGTAACACCTGTTCATAAGGCTTTGGAAAAATGGGTATGGGGAGAAATTGACAGTGATTTGTTGAAAGTGAAAGTATAATATTTAAACACTGTTTGCAACTTTTCACTGAGTCAGGTGTGGAGAGAGAGATACTAATTCTAAGTAAATCGATCCTCTGTCAGGTCAGCAACCTAGAGAATTTTGTCCAGTGCAACCCCTTCTTGCCCCATTTTTATGGGGCAAAACAGAGATGTATAATGAGAAAAGGACCAGATTTGGATAAGGAGGGTTAGTTTAGCATGACAGCTCTGATACCAAATAATGGTGTAAGCTTCTCTATGGAGTCATTGGGTATTTATTTCCTGCCCATTGTGGCAGTGCTAGGGGCAAAGTAGTCCAGGCTCAGTACCTCTTTCTTTACATCTTATTCTGTTGCTGACACACGGAGAAGAAAATGGTAAGTTTTGCAAGGCGTTAGCACTGAGTTAGCCTAGAACTGGAAAAAATAGGTAGGTCAATGCCATCTATTTCAGATTATGGGTGTGCTATAATGATTCACACTATTAGCATACATGCTTTTAAGTTTGAAGTTACAATCAAGTATCTCTGACCTTTCCTTTTTTTCTATCTATAGGTATCAAACACTGGAAGAGAGCTTTCTAGGATGAGTTTCAATTAGAAATGTATTTAACTGTTTTAGGCCTTAGGTATCCAAGGATAACGGAAGGAAAATAGACCAGCACTGGCCGATAAAAATATAACGTGATTAACATATTAATTTTAATTTTTCTAGTAGCTTCATTAAAAGGAAAGTTTTCTTTAAGTTGAAATTAATTTTGAAAAGATTTTTTTAACCAAATGTATTCACAGGGTTATCATTTCCACAAGTAATGAATATTTTAAAAGTTATTAATGATATTTTTAATGTTTTATTTTATTGTTGAGAGACAGAGCATGAGAGGGAGAGGGGCAGAGAGCGAGAGGGAGGCACAGAATCCAAAGCAGGCTCCAGTCTCTGAGCCGTCAGCACAGAGCATGATGTGGGCTCGAACTCACAAGCCATGAGATCACGACATGAGCCGCAGTTGGTTGCTTAACCGATTGAGCCACGCACGCATCCCTTATTCATGACATATTTTACTTTTCTGAGCTATGCTTTGAAACCTGGTGTGTGTGTTGTAACACACATAGAGCATATTTCCGTACAGACTGACCACATGTTAAGTGGTCAGTAGCCCCTAGTGGTTACCATATTGGACAGCGTAGCTGTAGATAGTGAGTAAAAATATATTTAGCTTGACTTATGAGTTAATTGGAGGTGGGGAAAGAACCAGCTATGGTGAAATTAATGGTCTGCATTCAGGTGTGAAAGGTACTGCTGTTTTGACTTGTTTTTCTCGACTGTCTTGAGCTAGTCTAAAGCAACCCATTTTGAGATGCAATCTTCAACTTGGGGTAGATTCTGTGATTCTTTAGGGCAAGGACACCTAACCAATCATTCATGGAATTTGACTTGGTTCTTCTAGAATGATGTTTCCTACAGGCCAACTATAATTTTGTGGGAATTAAGTCTTCCTAGAATGTTTCCTTAGGCTTCCCTTTGCCTAGAATGCATTCATTCCCCAGAGAGACAGACGACAGTGGCTTCCACAGAAAGCTGTTTCTTTACCATTAGCATTTCCTTTTATTTTTCTATTATTCTCAATGCAGTCTTTTTAAAATTTTTTTCTTGGGGCGCCTGGGTGGCTTAGTCGGTTAAGCGTCCGACTTTCGCTTAGGTCATGGTCTCGCGGTTCGTGGGTTCGAGCCCCGCGTCGGGCTCTGTGCTGACTGCCAGCTCAGAGCCTGGAGCCTGTTTCAGAGTCTGTGTCTCCCTCTCGCTCTACCCTTCCCTCCTCACGCTGTCTCTCTCTCTGTCCTAGAAATAAATAAAAATATTTAAAAAAAATTTTTTTTCTTAAATCTTTATTTATTTTTAAGACAGAGAGAGAGAGAGAGAGAGAGAGAGAGAGTAGGGGAGGAACCGAGAAAGAGGGAGACACAGAATCCAAAGGAGGCTCCAGACTCTGAGCTGCCAGCACAGAGCCCGACACAGGACTCAAACTCGTGAACCACGAGATCATGACTTGAGCCAAAGTCAGACATTTAACTGACTAAGCCACCCAGGTGGCCCTCATTGTAGTAGTCTTAAGTGTAGATAACAGGAATTACAAAACCCAAAAAGTTCTCCTTCCTCTGCAGTGATAACTTTTTACCTATAATTTTATTATTCCCAACATTTTATTGTTTAAGTGAGTTGGATCATAAGCTGATAATTAGTCCAGCCAGTGATTGGCAGATACCCAGAAATTAGCCGAATGGGTTGGATTTGAGCACCCAGCAGCCTAAGGCTATTCTGTCTGATCCAAGGAAGGGTGGAGTTTTGCCTGAGCATGGGTGAGGGGCACATTCTGAGGATACTCTTAAAATATTACTGCACCAAACACGAAGCCTTAGTCATCCAGGCCAGAGTCACCTATGTAGGCTTCTCTTCCTATTCTGTATAATCTCACCTTATCAGACTGCTATCATATTTGCCATTTTCTAAACATTCCTTAGGTAACTCTGATCTTGACCATCTCCAGAGGGCTGCTTATCCTCCCTAACATCAGCCTGAGACACATTTCTCCCCCTGCTTCTCTACTTTCTGAGATGCCATCTGTCATCACATCTTGCTTCGAATGACACGTCTTCACTAGTATTGGAGCACAGGCCTACCAAGCAACAGCCACCCTCTCTTTATTGCAAGGTCCCGCTCATATTTTGCCTTTGTGTTACTCTTCTCACTAGTTCCTTGACAGCACACATGCAACGAGATTCAGCATAACCTCTCTAAGTGCCTTGCACATAGTAGGTATCCACTTTCATTAAAAAGGGTTCATTGAACCTGAGCTCTCTGTCTGCACTGTACGCGATCTCTGGGATTTCAGGCAGCCAGTTGTATATTTTAACGTGTTCATAACTCTATGGCATGAGCCTTGGCAGGTTTCTTTTTACTGAAATTGTAGTTAGGCACTTACTTAGTAAGTTTTACTTAATTTTTCCACTCACCTTATAATATCTTCCTACCTAGTGGTGAGCTGAGTGTGTGTGTATTCCCTATATAACTATCTATATAGAGATATCTATCTATCTATCTATCTATCTATCTGTCTGTCTAGAGAGATTTTATATATTATATATGAGATCTGCATCTTGTTCTATCCTAAATGCATAAGATCTTAAATAGAGAGAAAATATACACATATGTATATATGTATACACATGCATATAGAGAGAATATACATCTATGCTATACATGTATATATCAATACGTATATTTAACTTTACATTCAGCAAATGGCTTTTATGTTTCTCCTTGGCACGATCCATATTTGTTAATAAAAATATATACGAAGACTGAACTTCATAACCCAAATTAAACTTAATTTCATAGAGTAAAACTACTAAACTCTGAAAGGAATAATCTCTAAACTTCCTTTAACAAGCGATGTATCTAGTTCCTTTAAAACGTGGTCAACTTTTTTTAGCTTAACTTTTGAAAAATTGAAACATCCCTTTGCAGAAATGTACATTAAAAATATGTGCAAAGCCTAACTGTGTCACAATTAGAAGCATAGTTCAAATTAATGTTAAACATTTTGTGTATTCTCTTTTGTACACGTATCAGATGTTTAATGTTTCCTTTTAACTCCCATAATTTCTCTATCTCTGTGATAGGGGAGCACATGCTAAGACCCAACGGGGGAGAGAACAGTATGCTTAACTTTCTTCACCTTTGTAATGGGTGAGCTCTTTACATTTAAAGCAAAGGAATTGAATGTTTAAAATGTTTTCATTTTCTACCACTACATGCCTTAGTTTAAAAAGTGAAATAAGAAAGGAGATGAGAAGTATTTGTAATAGACAAAAAAGCAATTCCCCTTCTCAGTCTACGAAAATGTTCTATTCTTTCTCACATAACATATTCAAAGAAACTTCACTATGTAGCAGTCAAAAGTTAAAGATCCTTTCTATTGATTACAATCTCATAGCCTTAGAAAACCAAACTTTTCTTTCTCTGTTCATTTCAGTTATTCTGCATACAGTGTTGGGGTTTTTTGTTGTTGTTGTTGTTGTTTTTTTTTTTTTTTTGGTAGGATGATAACTAAACTGTCTTATCTGCAAATCAAAAAAAAAAATGTACTGTTGAATTCATGTATGTTCAAATTGTTACATGAGGATTGCCTGAGTACTAGAGGAAAATATTTGATGTTTGTTCAGAATCTAGGTTTACTGCAGTGGTGTTTATTTATGCATTTTTCCCCAAATAATAAATTAATTTGAGTCAAATACTATGCTTTCCATGGCTTGGGGGAATTTGATTTAGTGACTTGAGCCACTGACCTGGTAAAAAATCTATAGAAACATCTGGTGCTGTGAAATAAAAGACACTAACACAATGAATACTCATTTTCCCCCGGATGCCTGTAGTAAACCATATTCATTATTGCTATGTTAAATGATTATATGTCTTGAGTTTTTCTCTACCCCCCACCTTCAGGAATTTTTGTAATGGATATATACTAACCCATACAGAATTCACCTGATTTATGACTATGTTGCAAAAGCTGTTGAACATTTAGTAAACAGGCAGAATTTTCTGAGTTCCTCTAAAAATGTAAATGTGTATTTTCTCAGTTCTTGCTTTACCACTCTGACGCACACACACACAGACACACATACAGACACACACACACACACACACACACACACAATACTAAATATTTCTCTGCATGCTCACTCCAGTGTGGCAAATGTCATACAGCATACATACTTTCATCAGAAAGTTGTCTTGTTTGGCTTTTACCTTCGTGTCTGTGTTTAGATTGTCTGTACCAGGTAGTAAAAGGGAAGACAGAATGGAAAAGGGACAGGAACGTCCTTTGGGTTCCTGTAAATACTTATTTGCACTGATATTGTATAGATGGTAGTTGTCACCTTTTATATCCTAAGGCTTTTGGTAGTGTGTCAGAAACAAGATAAAGGTCGTATCGCTTAAAGCCTATTATGGGCATAAAGGGTAGGGAAAAATGTAGCCCATAAATTGGCAAATTAACCCCTGCCATGCTTTAATAATCTGTAAGACATTTTAAGATGAGCAAAATGGATCAATTATTTTTTCCTTACCCTAAATTTATGAGCTGATACTCTGTGATTGATTTTGGTAAGAATATCAGAATGACTCCTTTTTTAAATAAAGCTTTGTCTGTCTCAGTGTACAACTTGCTAAGTACACTTAGGCCTACCTCTTATGTTAGGATAAGATCATGTAAGCACCATAAACAAGAGATTACAGAGATCTCTAGGCTAAATAGAGAAGTGGTTCAGTCTTAACCTCCTTATAAAGGAGCCGGGAGTGAGGAGTGGAGAGGAAGGGGTTACAAGAATTTCTAGGATTATGAATAGTCTAAATGAATTAGGTAATTAAGAGACTCTTCTTAAATATATCCTAGACATATCTGAAAAAGAATCCTATAAATGAGAGCTATGCATGCCTTATGCTTAATTGATACATTATATGAAAATTATTTTTGCCCGAGAATCCAAATGTCATGTTTGAAAACCAAAGGGGTAACATCACACACACACACACACACACACATATATATATACTCTGAAAACCCGATTTTGTAAAATAGGACTCTGTTTCCTTTCTCAGAGAATCTTGCCTGGGTTTGTCCAGCTGAAAAAAAGAAGTGGGGCTGTAGAATGATCTCTTGATCCTCGGACAAAACTGAGGAAAAAGTCTAACAAATGCATCGTTTTGCAGTAAATTAGATCAGATTTCCGCATCTCCGCACTCAGTCTGTGAGCTGACAGTTCAGTAAAATGTTCCCTTGTAAGGTTCGCCCTCTTAGGAAAAGGGGCAATAATTCATCATTAGGATTTCAGAGTCCAGGTGTAGATGGAAACTGATGGAGCTTCCAGCGAGGCAGGGCAAGTGCGTGGAAGAAGAAAATTTTATCTGAAGCCTAATTCCCTGGTTACAGCAGAGAATAATTAAGATAATATTGCTTCAAGAGTCCTTTAATGATTAAAAATCACATATGCAGAATCCATAAATTGGAGGGCAACAAATTGGCAGGCGGTAACGTCAGAGACCTGTTTTGTGCACATTGTAGTGGAAAGCGCACCAGCGGCAGCGCGCTGTACGGCCAGCCACCAGAGACCGGGACCATTCCAAGGACTTTGTTTAGATGCAACAAATCATTTGTCTGTTATTAACCCAGAGCTTGTAATTATGCAGATTGCCATAGATTTTCCTGGGCCTGGAAGTGAGATTGAGGGTTGTTCACAGTATAGCAGGCAGCTCAGGGCTGGCCATGCATTACTGAACTTGCCACATTTATCATGTTGACTGATGGCAGCAGAAGCAGGTCTCAGGTCCCAGTGGTTAATGTAGTGGGTAATTAACTGTCATTTGCCTAGTAATAGGCTGATGATCAATGGTTTGTGTGGAAACAAATTCTAATCAGGTAGCTGATAAATGCTCAGCTAGCGAGAGCAATTGAAATTGGGGGAAACTATGTCCAGAATTTCAAAATGGCATTGTGTGTGTATGTTTATTAGTTATAAGCAAACTGAGGAGTTCTTGAAAACTGCTTTCTCTCCTACCGACCACGTTCTATATCCACAAGTGCGTCTATATTCACGGAATAAAGAACTTTTTAAGGTTTCCGTATTCCTCGAAGATAATAATGAAAGGACAGAAGAAACAAATGGTACATGTGAGTGAGGTGACTTCCGAACAGAGCACGTGAAGTACACTGAAAAAGTGAATGAGAAATGTTAGGACGAACGAAAAAAATTCTGCTCACAAAAGAACAGGATGAAATCTTGGTGTGTGACGTTTCATTTTTAATGATGCCAGGAGGAGATGTGAGATATTACATTTCCAATGACGTTCTTCTTGGAGAAAAATTATTCCCTAAAACAGGGGTTGTAAACTGAGAACACAGAGGTTGTTAGAGTTATGCTCCTTAAAGTCAGCATCTTAAAATGCTTTTGAAAGTCTTTCAGGAAAACAACGCCTGGCAATTTTGAATTTCGTTTTCTTGAATAGAAGTAGGGCTTACTTGCTTTTTATCAAGGGCGCAGAATGTACTGGCAAGCTGAAAAGCGCTTACAGTTTGTACCCTCAAGGCGCTTCTGTTCTTCTAGAGATAATCTAACAAAAACCTGAGCATGAGCATTTGTGACACATTCTGCCAGACCCTTAAAACCGTTCTCACAGCTCTTTCCAATGACTGTTCTAAACCTGCAAATGAATATGCGTGCCCTACGCAAGGACCTGTCTGGAGTATTTAGAAAGTACAAGAAGAGAAACTTCAGCACACTTTCGCCTAATCCTTAAATTCAATAAAATGAAAGACTCGGTTTTTTAAAGTACAGTTTTATAAATAAAATGAGTTTTCTCCATAGCACCTTTGAATTCATTAGTTTAGAACTGCTTTTAATTTGGTCTTTCCCATGAGAGCCATTATATTTTTCTCCTGTCAGCCTGATGCTGGAGAAAAAAGAAAACTGGCAGATGTGGTGTTTTTCATCTAGTTTGCTTCCTAGTTAAAAAGTGCATTAAGTGTTAGGCACAGAATATTATTTATAAAAACTCTTCGCCACCATTAACAACTTTAAAGAAACTTGGTTTAAATATTGCCGATGCAAATGGATTAAACATTTTATTTCCTCCCATTATGAAACTATAGAAGTACTTTATTTTATACTGTTTTTTAGGTCATTACAGTAACTATTTTCAGGGATCTATGGTAAATGGGATTTTTTCAAATTCGTTTTTCACAGACAATTCCAGTGGTTCTCTCAATATATTATGTTTCAGCTCCTGGTTTAGTTATATGTAGTTTACAGCCTCATTTACTTTAATGTGCTACTTGAATAACATAATCATAGCTATAACTATGGTATAGGGCCATAAGGTACATGCACCTCTAATGTTTTTTGACTATTTAAATGGCTTGTTCATAAATGTTCCTTTAATAATGATGGCAAGCCTTCTAGTGGCTAGATGTCAGAATATGATGAGTCATTCAAATGGGTTTCTTTTCCATCTAAAATGTGTAATATGTGGCATGAAGATCAAAGTTAATGTTGTTTTTCTGTTTGCTGCCTATTCTCACAAGTAGAAGATTTTTGCTCTGAATACACCTCCACCGACTTGTTTTGTGCCATTATGTAAGCTTCCTAATGTATTTGTCTTTTCCTTTTCTTCTCAAACAAGATGTGATTTTCATCAAGAAAGGTCAAACTGAGTATGTATCGGAGAAGAATATTTATGTATCTGCCTAGGATAACACCCACTTGTGTACATCAGAAGGCATTATGTATTGATAGCTTTACAGGGTATATTAGCACCTTCTCAGTCATCATCTCGGATCTCCCTGTGAGAGTTTGGAAAAAAAAAAAAAAAAACCAACAAAAAACCTGTTTATTGTTCCAGGCTCTTCGGTGTAACGGGAAACTGTGCTGCCTGTAGTAAGCTCATCCCTGCCTTTGAGATGGTGATGCGTGCCAAGGACAATGTTTACCACCTGGACTGCTTTGCATGTCAGCTTTGTAATCAGAGGTAAGCAGATTTCATCCTGGTGTCTGAAAACACGGTAAGCCTCTCTTTGCTAGTTATTTATTTAATAGATGGGAACTGTATATTTTACTTAAAGCAGTTAATCTCGGCATTTTTGTTTTCTAAAAACATTCACCTAGTACCAGAAACAAACCACTGGGGGGAAAGGTCCGAAAACTACCTGAAGGAAAAGCATCATATAACAGGATGCGATACGAAATGAAGATATGGCTATAAACTTTAGTTTTCTTATCATTCATTCTTTCATGTGTTTCTGTCTTTTTAAAAAATCAGTATAAAATATCCTTAAATTTTATTTAAAAATTTTAAACGTATGTTAAATGTTTCTTTCTTTGTAAAAGTAAGCTTAAAGTCTTTAGTTTTTTTGTACTGTGAGCAAACGCATGTGCACAGAGGCAAATATACAGGAATTTGCAGGAAGTAGTGTGTCTTCATCTTAGTTTTCATATTTATAGTTGCCCTATCTCTCCATTCTTATCTTGAATTCTAATCTTGTTTTAGATATCCTTTTTAAGTTGCTTTATATCTCTTGGGAATGAGGCCAAACATAGCTAATAATTAGACACTTATCAGCATTGGACAGGCAGCATAGGAACATGGGAAGAGTGTTGCACAAGGAATCTTGAAACCCAAATGCTAGTCTGGACTTTGCCCCTAAGAAGACGTATGCGCGTATGTCAACCATTTGAGCTCTCTCGGACTCGGTTTTCTCGTTTACGACATAAGGGAGCTAGATTAGTCAGCCTCAGAGAACTGTCTCATCTCCAGGTATTATTGCTTTATCCTATTTGTCCTCATTGAAAGCTATAACTTTTATTTCCAGTGGGAACGCTATACTACTGATACCTGTTTTATATGAGAAATGCAGAGCATATTAGAATATGCAACTGTACATATCATTAAAACACATTTTAAAAACTAGTACACTTGATAGATTTTAATGAAAATAAATTCAATGTGAGTGTGAAACCACCTGGACATAGCATAATAATCAGGACATGCTAGTTGCATCAAGTTCTCGGTTACAGCAATTTGCCCTGCTTTACTATTCAATGCAGCATCTTCCTATGAGGCCCTGTATATAGCAGGTTTACAGTGTGAACAGGATTCACATTCTGTCCCCATCCTGTATCAGCTTTGTCATCTTGAGTATGTTACTTAATCTCTAAGATTGGTTTCCACACCCTGAAAATAGAGGCACTCTTACCTATCTTGCAGGGTTTTTTTTAAAGAATTTTTAAAATGTTTTTTATTTCTTTTTGAGAGTCAGAGAGAGACAGTGCGAGCAGGGGAGGGTCAGAGAGGGAGAGGAGACACAGAATCTGAAACAGGCTCCGGGCTCTGAGCTAGCTGTCAGCACAGAGCCCGACGTGGGGCTCGAACCCACGAACAGTGAGATCATGACCTGAGCCGAAGTCAGATGCAGATCATGACCTGAGCCGAAGTCAGATGCTTAACCGACTAAGCCACCCAGGTGCCCCACAGGTTTTGAAAATTCAATGAAATAATTTATATTAAGTAGCAGGAACACAAATGGTTCTAAAAAAGTAGCTCTTTTATCTTGATATTTATAATTTACTTTTACCAAATAAGATTGCATTAACTTGGTTTTTACTCAAGAGATATATCTCAGTGATGTCTCCTGCTAGATGTAGATGTTCAGAGTGGTGCCCAGTATACTTTGCAATATGTAATTTCTCCAGGAAATAATTCAAGAAGTCGCCTTACAACACCTTGAGTCTTCCCAACAAGTTTTTGGAACCAAAGCAGGTTAATTCAGTCTATGGTGACATTTAGCCAGAAAAAAATTGGCAAATATGCATGTAAAGGATGTAGATACGTGAGCACAGATATCCATACATTCATACAGATACATCTATATGCATGTATACCTGTGTGTGTATATATTTAAAGGTGTATTAGAAGTATATTTAGAATACTTCTGTTTACTTGTGCCGTTGATCCACTAACACATCCAGTAACAATTCAGTTATCTTTATGCAATAATAACATTTACTGTTGTTCTGCTTATAAAAAGTTATATATTCATAGTAGAAATTTTGGGAAACAGAAAGAGATTAAAGAATCATATTGTCTGATATCTCACTATTCTAAAAGAAGGTATTTTAATATGTTGATGTCACTAGCCATATGTTTTCTTATGCATAAATGACAAATGATATCCAGCATATATTTATAATATATCCACATTTTGAGATGCTTAAGAATCCTAATTTTGATAATTGGGCTCTTTTATTTAATATAGTATGCTCGTTTACTTGCCCCTAGAAATTCTTTCAAGATATTTTAAGCTTTCTTGTGTTTGGTTTTATGAATAGAGCTTCATATATTAAATCAGTCTTCTGTCATCAGAGGTGTAAGCTATTTCTTCCCATTTTTTTATCATCACTCTTATCAACATAATATGGATTTTATAATCAGACAATATTGAAGTCTGTGTTAGGATAAATTCACAGGCGCATACTTATTTGGACAAAATATGTAAGTGTTTAAAGGCTTATGTGATAAATTGTTAAAATGCTCTCCAGAAGAGTTACACCAAGTATTCTCATACCAGAAATGTAAAAGCTATGTATTCCCTTACATTCACTCTAACGTTGGGAATTATTATTGAAAAGGAAATCCTTGTCACCTTGAATGATGAGAGATGGTGTCCCAGTATAATTTTTAGTTAGTATTTATGATTACTAGTGGCCCTTGGATAGTTCTTCTTTTAGGGAACTGCCTGTTATGCCCTTTGTACATTTTTCTATTAGGGCAGGCTACTCTATTTTATCCATGTTCTACACAGAAAATTAAAACATCATTCAAGTGCTAAACCCAGCCTAAATTCTATTATGATGCAAAGTAATTGTAGGTTGTTAGTGCTATTTACAAATCGTATATCAATTTTATTTCACCACTGAAATAAAAAGTTGCATTCACAATTAAGTCTATCTCCTCAGTAGGACCCAGTCAAGTAAGACAAACACTCCTAAATTTTGACTCTAAAACTGTTCACATTCTTATTGCTGCAAAATACTATTCTAGTATCATTATTAAAGTACCTAATATATTTCTGTGTTCGCTTCATTTATTACATGCCATAATGGGACTGCATATCTTTAGTGCTGGTTATGCACAATTAGCACTTAGTTATTGTCTTGTCACTTCAGCCCCTGCAAGACAAACTTCTTTAATGCAAGAAGTCAGCTAATCTTCATCAGTCAAGCAAAGCAGGCAAATGTTGTTACTCTGAATACAGAAGGTTTTCAATATAGGAGATTTTCTTTTTACTTTGACATTTGCCGGGGGAATCCTCTCCAATAAAGCCATATGCCACACAAGCCTATACTTTCACGAGCCAAATCATTACTATAGCATTGCACCTTTTCAAGTGAGACACAAAGCAAAGAGGTAATTTATAGGCACTTTCCCTTAAGCAAACTTTATTGACATCTGAAATTGTGGTATTAGAAATGCTTATGAATTTTATTTAGCAGTCATTTCAGCTTAACTTTTAAATCAAAATATCATTAAGATCTAAAGCATTGCTGAATGTTTTCAAAATAGTAGGAAAAATAACTTTTCAGGATTGGTTGTTTCTTGACCACACTATCTCTGCCCTTTTTAGAGGGCTCTGGCTAAAGATGTGAATCCCGAATTAAAAATATAATTTTTTTTTTTCTATTTTAAGGGAAGCAGAGGACTGTTATTTTGAGCATCTTATATGGTAACGTGACTCTCATCCAGAACTGGAAAATTTGGTGTAATAGGTTAATTTCTTAAGGTTAATTTCTTAGAGGTTAATTTCTCTAAGCCTTTCCTCCTCAGAAAAATCTGTAAAACTAAGCGATGGTTTTATAAGAAAAGGGAAAGAAAAACATGTTTGTAATGAAATGGCCTCAAATACACAGAGTTGTGTAACACTAAAACATAAAAGCACCATGCTAGGCTCTGGAAAGAGAGGTAAAGAAAATCTAGTTTCTCTCTTAGAGATATTCAGAGCTATGGGAGAGACAGGACATCAAAGACTCACAGAAGAGTGTAATCGATGTTAAACAGATCTATACTGAGGGAAGAGAGGTCTGTCCTTCTTGAAGTCTTAGGGAAGCATCCAAGGGTTGATGTGCTGGGTTTTAAAAAAGAGCTCCCGAAGACTGCCTGGAACGTAGGAATCATGTCTGTTGGGGGTTGGGGAAGATGAGGAAGCCAAGGCGCAGTGAGAAAAGGGTTTCCCAGACAGATGGAGCATCATGTAAGGCATGGAAGTGTGAAAGCATTTAATGTGTGCAGGAAATGAAAAGTAGCTCGATGTAGTTACAAGTTACCGAGGGAGTATGGTAGAGATGTGGAGAAGTAGGAAATGACGCACAGATCAGGAGGAGATGAAACTAAACGGGGGAAGTCAATGAATGAAAGTCAAAACGAGTCTGAATTTAAATGCTCTGTCTAAAATACCTTTGTTATTTAAAGCTATTCAGTTCTGGAATAAATCTGTCTGAACCAGTATTTACTGACCACCCACCTCAAGTGGTAGTACAATTTATGGTGGTATTTCAAAGGGTTCAGGAGAAATATAACTCATGGCCACTTACCTCAGCACTTCAGTCCCGTTTGGAAAACTTGTTACGCATTCATAAGAAAATTTGAAATGCCAGAGTAAATGATACACCAATAAATAAGTGCTCTGGGAGAGATCAGAATGAGTTGACATGGCCAGGGAATATTGATGGAGGGAAGGGAAACCAAAGAATTTTTAGAATTTAAAAAGATGGTAAAAAGGGAGAAATAGTCCTGGCTAGAGAACAGCGTAAGCAAAGGTGAAAAGATTATCATTAGCAAATAATAATGATATCAGAGGTTTTTTTTTTTTATTTACTTTTGAGAGAAAAATTGAGATCAAGCAGCGGAGAGGTAGAGAGTAAGGGAGACAGAATCCCAAACAGGCTTGGTGCTGTCAGCTCCGGGCCCAGTGTGGGGCTTGAACCCATGAACCGTGAGATCGTGACCTGAGCAGAGTTGGACACTTAACCCGCTGAGATAGCGGAATTCTTATATAGTGCTGATCATACACCAGACCCTGTTTTGTTTCACCCGTGCTCATTTACTACTCAATATAATTAGGTACTATTACTAGCCTCACTTTACAGGTGAGGTAACTGAAGTATGGAAAATTTAAGTATCTTGCCCAAGAAAACACAGAAAATAGTAGACTCAAAATCTGATCCCAGCCAGTCTTGTTTTCGTCTCCAGATGCAGGTCCTGGACGGTTCCAAGAGCTGGTATTTTATTTTCTGACTAACAGGATATAAATGGGGATAGATAGAGTGAAGGTAAAGTAATGTAAGCTTTGTATAATTTATAGCAGGATTTGGGATGTGAGTAGTGTAAGTTGGTGTAGAAAAGATGATTAGGAATGAAGTATGTAATAACTGGAGAGTCACTGGGAAAAAACACTAAATGTGTTCACAGTGTCTAGCTGTGAGACGATCGGTATATAATCAGCACCTCTTACTGAAAGCGAAGTGCAGTATCAAAATCTCCGTTTTTATGGGGCGCCTGGGTGGCTCAGTCGGTTAAACGTCCGACTTCGGCTCAGGTCACGATCTCACGATCCCTGGGCTCGAACCCCGCGTCGGGCTCTGTGCTGACAGCTCAGAGCCTGGAGCCTGTTTCAGATTCTGTGTCTCCCTCTCTCTCTGACCCTCCCCTGCTCACACTGTCTCTCTCTCTGTCTCAGAAATAAAACATTACAAAAAAAATTTTTTTTTAATCTCCATCTTTAGTAACAGGATGCTAAATAGAAAATAGAGACATTTGAGGGGCACCTGGGAGACATTTGAGGGGCGCTCGGGTGGCTTAGTCGGTTAAGCGTCCGACTTTCGTTAGGTCATGATTTCGCGGTTCATGGGTTCGAGCCCCGCATCGGGCTCTGTGCTGACTGCCGGCTCAGAGCCTGGAGCCTGCTTCAGAGTCTGTGACTCCCTCTCTCTCTGACCCTCCCCTGCTCACGCTATCTCTCTCTCTCTCTCTCTCCTAGAAATAAATAAAACATTTTTAAAAAATTAAAAAAAAATAAAAGAAAATAGAGACGTTTGAAATATGCCCCCCCCCCCCCACTCTTTTTAAAGTATCGTGGAGATGGGAACTAATTATAATTGACAGCCACTAACCTCCGGGTTAAAATAAGATGACTAAGTTAACATTTTCATTCTTAGGAAGGATATTAAAAGAATTACAAATGGAGGCTTCTTTGCAGTGGCTTTTGATAACCTGCTTAAAACTGCTCTAAGCCCTATATTCTATAAGGTGGTTTATTAGTTGTATTTATTTTCTGTTCTTCTCAAATCTCTAAGACCATATGAGTTCAATTAGAGTCACTCCAAAATATCTGGAAATTAAATCTATTATTATTAACTCCAAAACATCAAGATTAAATGGCTCAGTAATCTGATTGGGCATCTTTTTATTCCTTCACATACTTTTTTTTTTTAATGAAGACAAAATTAATTGAGCTGATTATACCATAAGCAATTAGGATTAGATTACAAGGAAGATTATAAGTTTATTTTCAGGAATTTTAGCCTGACCTATTAATATACTTATAGTATCCTCTGGCCATCACTGCTTCTATAATATTTTTTCTGCCAGTGCTAAATCTCATAAAGAGCTCATAACATTGGAAATTAGCTTTTCTTACAAAATCACAGTTATAGATTATTTTGTTAAGCATCTAGCATCTGCATTGCTGTGTCTGCAATTTCTTCATGTTTATATGTGGAACATTTTAAAGGAGTATACCATTCCTAATTGCAAAGCAGTTATAATCTGTGTTAACCAGAGCTTTCAAACTCTTTTAAGTTATATGGGGAAATATGACATTTCTAACCCATGTTCTGTTTTGTCTTGACCTTTAAGTATAAATTGAAATGCACATAAGATGTACTTTGTCCAGTTGACAACATCAGTAACAAAATACTTCAGGTAGGAATATCTTAGATAAATCCCATTTACATGACCAATATCTCATTGAGTGGTAGGCAGACTTTTTTTGAAAGGTATACAAAGGAATATTAACATACAAAAAAAAAAAAAAACTATTAACTTCGTAGGCTAATGCTTTACTGCCTCCATGTCTTGAACCCAAAGATATCAGAGCCCCTTTCCTTCCTCTATCGTATATTATAGCTGTGGAGCCTTGAGCGGGATTTTACATTCTGGGAGAAAGCCTTGGGTTTTTCATCTGAAAAGGGCAATAACCATATTTGCTTTCTCAGTTGAATGTAACAAGTAAATGTAATCATACATTCTTAGCATTAGCACATGGTAAATACTTTATAGGTGGTGGCTATATTAGTTATCTATACTCCAAACATCGAGGTGAAGCTTTATATACTTCATTTGTACTCTTTAACACAAAGTTATAAAAGATACACTTATATTAAAAGATAAGAAAGGGGCGTCTGGGTGGCTCTGTCAGTTGAGTGTCCACTTCAGCTCAGGTCATGATCTCAAGGTCTGTGGGTTCAAGCCCTACGTCAGGCTCTGTGCTGATAGCTTGGTTCTTGGAGCCTGCTTCAGATTCTGTGTCTCCCTCCCTCTCTCTCTCTCTGCCCCTCCCCTACTCATGCTCTGTCTCTCTCAAAAATAAACATTAAAAATATTTTTTAAGAAAAGATAAAAATGAAGGTTCATCTTCGATATCATAAGTGGAAGGTTGATTTGAACCCTGTTCATTGCAATATGCCACTTTGCCTCTCATATATTTCTTATTTTAACATCCCTAAAACCTAGTGATGTAGCTGTTTTATCTTACCTACACAGAATTGACTCCAAGAAAATAGGCATTGGGTAGGTGATAGCATCAGGGCTTAGGCCTAGATCCCCAGGCTCTTGGTTCAATGCTTTTGAATTGAATTGAATTGAACTACCCTGAATTTATTACTCTATAAACAAAAATTATTAAACTTCAAGGCTTCTGAAGGTAAGACTGACATAACTTTAGACGACAATAAGTTTTTATTTGGGGAGCTTGGCTGACTCAGTCAGTAGAGCATGTGACTCTTGATCTCTGGGTTGTGAGGTCAAGCCCCAAATTGGACATAGAACTTACTTTTAAAAAACATGTTTTTTGATATTGAATACAATTTGGGGACTGGTTAGAAAGTTAAAGCAGAATTGTAGACAATATGGAGTTGAAAGACTATTTCCAATTAAGTTGGATTTAGAGAAAAAAAGAGTTTAGTATCCGCTAGAACACTAGAGTATTTGGTGACTTTATTTATTTTTATGTGCTATTTTATTATTAGCTTATTAGTTCAAATTACTTTCAACAGTAATATATATTGAAAGTTTTGAGCAGTAATCAGATATATCCTACATGCTATTTTATGTTATTTCGCACAAAAGATAAGTATCTAATTTGGCTAATTCTGTCCAACAGAAGAAATATTTCCTTTTATTCAACATATTTTAATGATTAGGATAACCTACAAAAGTCATTTATTCAAACCCTACTTTTTAAGCACAATATTTAAAGTTTATAGTTTGCAACTGATAAAAAGAAGATATATACTTAAGGTTCAAACTCAGATGTTCATTGTATCCAATAGCCTTGACCACAAACTCCAGGATTTCAAGATCAGCGCTTAGTCTGTACTTTCAATCAACATCATCAGCAGGCAGTAATCCTGGGGAAAAAAAAGTAAATTCCACAAATAAACAGACCAATCTTCCTTTAAGAGGAAAGCTAATTCTTTTCAATCTACTTTTTTTATTACACTATTTTCCCCTCTATCTACTTAGCTAGAATAAGGATAAATTTCCAAAGCTACCCAGTTGGAAAATAAATAGGTTCACTGTCTAGCATTCCAATCTTTGCAAATGTAAATCAGTCCAACTGCTCCTCATTTAAACCTTCAACTTCACAAAACATTAAAGGGTTGCTTTCACTACACAATTTAATCTATCCACTAAGATTTCTGCTTGAACATCATTCGAAATTGACTATCTGATAAAGAGAGACCACTATCAAAGGTCAGCAAGGTCAACTTGTATAATTACAAGTAGTTTTACTGGGTCAACTCCACTAGACACTGCTGTTTGAAGGTTAAATTGTTACAATTAAAAATATATACAGATCTCCCCAGAGTTACTTTATTGTTAATGTACTGGAAACAGCACAAGCATTTATTTCTGACCTTAATTGTATCCAAAGTGTCACCACTGGGAAATTATACAAAAAGAGCACTTATTAAAAACATTACAATCTTGCACATTAAACAATGCTTTATAGAATAAAATACGTAATTAGCTACTGGAAACTAGTTTATTTATCACATCAATATTAAGAAGTTCATTCAGGTTACTCCCTTTGGTTTAATTGGAAGTGCTCTGAGAAGTGACATTTAATATTTCATAGCTGGTGAACTTGCCACAAACAAAAGAATATGGCCCGGCATCAGAGTCCGATGCTAAAACAACTTTTACTTCAGAACAATCACTTCCAAATTACTAGCATTTAATCACATTTTAATAACAGAGTGGAAGGAAGCCTTAAATGGAAAACTTTAAAACGGGCTACTGTCTAATTGTGTGATACATTTTAATGCCTTTTACCTTTTTTAATAAAGTGAATACATGGCCAATGATGAAATCTTCCATAATCACTCCAGTGAAATATTATTATCATTCTTTTTTTCTTTTAATGACTGTAAATATAGATCAATTATTTTTTTTCTTTCCAAAGTGGCAATAAAAATCATCTCTGCTGCCCAAGGCATTTTCCTTATTTTTCCTATGCCTTTTATATATAAATGTAGGATTTCAAATTTTATGCAGTGTTTCATTAAATGACCAACATGCTTTAGTTTTGACAGTAAAGGCAATTTTCTAAACCAAGCTTTCAAACTCGGGGAACTACTGTGTGAAAATACTATGAGGAAATGAAATCTTCAAATCTATGGATCTGAGTGAAATGATCTTAATGCATTTTATTTTTTAAAATATTTTCAGATTTTGCGTCGGAGACAAATTTTTCCTAAAGAATAACATGATCCTTTGCCAGACGGACTACGAGGAAGGTTTAATGAAAGAAGGTTATGCCCCCCAGGTTCGCTGATCTATCAACATCACCCCATTAAGAATACAAAGCACTACATTCTTTTATCTTTTTTGCTCCACGTGTATATAAGAATTGACACAGGAACCTACTGAATAGCGTAGATATAGGAAAGCAGGATGGTTATATGGAATAAAAGGCGGACTGCGTCTGTATGTAGTGAAATTGCCCCAGTTCAGAGTTGAATGTTTATTATTAAAGAAAAAAGTAATGTACATATTGCTGGATTTTTTTGCTTGCTATTCGTTTTTGTGTCACTTGGCATGAGATGTTTATTTTCTTCGACTATTGTATATAATGTATTGTAATATTTGAAGCACAAATGTAATACAGTTTTATTGTGTTACCATTTGTGTTCTGTTTGCTTCTTTGTATTGTTGCATTTAGTACAATCAGTGTTTAAACTTACTGTATATTTATGCTTTCTGTATCTACCAGCTATTTTAAATGAGCTGTAACTTTCTAGTAAAGAATTGAAGAGCAAATCTCACTAATGATACACATATAGATAAAGCAAGTCTATCAACATTAAAATACTAAAAAAAAAAAAAAAATGAAGACACACACAAAGCATTTTAGCAACATCCACTATTATTGCCGCTATGATTTAGAGTCTATCAGTGTTCTCATTATAACCCCCTATTTTCAGGGGGTTAAAGATCAGCTTTAAAAAATGCATAAAAATTTCATCTTAAAGCACTTTCATTTTATACCAACGTGAAAAGTGCCATTTTTAGAATAACTTTAAAGCTTAGCAGTTATCCTTTTAATATCCTTTTTTTTTTTTTTTTTTGGCATGCTCTTTAGCTACACAATGGCTTTGTTTTATTTTTTTTTTCAGCCATTTACCCCTTATGTAAACTAGTGCCTTTGGGTATCATGTAAAATTTTTCCAAAGGGTTACTTTAGAAGAGTGTTACACCACAATTATGAGATAATTTTAAAATGATAAATTTCTTGTACAAATTTTGCCCAGATGTCTCCATAAGAGCTTAGGATTTAATAACTTATGGGTTGATAAATTTCTGGCACTGAAAGGAATTGAGTGCAAATCTACTGAAACCATGATAATGCACATGGCAGTTATGATATTTGAGAAGTGAGGTTACTTTTGATCAGAGCAACATAGTGCTCACAGAATCTTCTAGAAGAAGAGAAACAAAGGGATTGTTAAAAAGCTGAGGACTGGTGATTATATATTTTTCTGTATTTACCTGACACTTATTTTAATGTTCACAACTGCAGACTTTAAAAGTTTGACGTGTCTTACTCTTATACTGCTTTCTTTATGTAGTTACTGGCTCAGAATATATCACACTTAAGGCTGAGATCTGTCATTCCATTTTTCAAAGGTGAAAAATTATTCCCTTACCAACATAATAGCTGATAAAGAGAAAGCTTTCTAGAAACAAATTATGGAGACCGATTATTTAAATTACAATTAAGGGAATAAAAATAAGACTATGTTCTCTTCTCCGGCTGACACTTTGCTTCTTTGCTACCGCTCCCTGGAATTGAACACCATTTTGACAAATCTAATTCCGCACAGGCACAGTGAAGCATATTTTTACTAGAGCAAATTTAGTGCTATGGGTTTTCTTTTTTCTCTACTTTTTTCTTGATCACTTGTATAGGAAACAATATTTCCCGGTGTTATTTGCATACATATTTTGTCCTGCCAATATATGCATTGCCGATAAAAATTAAATGTGATACCTGGGTTCTTGGTTTGGGGCCAAAATATTAAACTGAAAATAATGCTGGTGTGGATTTGAGTTGTTTTAAAACACAAAGCTTTATTATGAACATGCATGTGAATCTGGTTATTGCCTCTCATTTTTAAGAAAATGGTCCTGTGAAAAGTGAATGATATGTATTTTTACCAATACTTCATGGTTAAGAGTGTTCAAGTCACATGTCCCCCAGATTTGAGATATACCGAAAAAAAGAATTGCAGAAATAGCTGTTTGGGGCCCACAAAATATTATTTTAGCCTTAGACCTTACATTTGTTTCACGATAAGACTTGCATAGCCAAAACCACAATCAAAATCAAACAAATGGATGGGGGGCGGGGGGGAAGGGGATTTGTGAAAAGTGGTTTTCTTAAGCAACCCTGTTAGCTAGTCCCCATTGAGAGGTGTCTGAAATTCATGTGGATGTAAAATTTTAATTGCCAGTATCTTTTTCAAATGATCTTTTTTAGATTTAAATGGTTTTGCATATGTTTATCAATATGTCAAAATACTTGTAAATTGGGAACAAACTTCTCTTAGCTTCTGGAAGCTGTTCAGTTATCCTCGCCACCCACAGACCAAACAAGTTTTTTATTGCCTTTTCTTTTCCGAAATCTCCCGGGAATTAATTCTTAGGCTTTTTACTATGAACAAAATTACTCACCTGGATTAAAGATTAAGGCCTTAATCTCCTTAGATTATCTTTAATCTCCATGAAATTGTGAAACCAGACAGAAATGGGCCATTTTATAGCTAATTGCCCATAAACAGTAGCATTTTTGACCTGAAGTACTAAGCTAATTGTCTTGCCTACGCAAAGTCCCCCGAATTGTTGTCAACTCACCTCTTTGTGTCGCGTGGCCTGGACGTCACTTAGCTCCTTATCCGGCACCTCCAGTAGGACACCTCCAAAGGAGCTTTGATTTCTCCAGCAAGCTCCCTTCCTACCCTGCGTCTCCTAGGGGCTGCCTGCCATGAAGGACCAGGCATCTCCACTCCACCAGAGTGCTGGCTGAGTTTAAAAGCTGACCTGTGTTTGTAATTTCACTTTCATCTTGCTTAATAAATATCTGCTGGATTCTTTCATTCACTTTTTTTTAATATTTGGATTTATGTTTTTAATAAAAGGGGCCTTATACTATTTGATTGCGCTTAATTGGCAAAAGCGAAGATACTATCTAGAAAGCGGAAGTGGAGTCCATGAAAAAAGAATGAAGTGTGTCAGGACATTTACTTTCGAAAGGGAAATCAGAGCATAAAGTATGGACAAAGTACCTCAGACGCTTTCTCCAAATGTTATATTTAGACTCTCTGAGCTAGATAGTTTATTGCTATTTACTTTTGTGGGGAAAATAATAAAACTGTCAAAAGTGAAGGTAGCAATTGCCGGGTGTAATTTGGTACATTTATACAAATTTCAAGGGATCTTCCTGAAAGCAATAGTGTTGCTGTTGTCAGACTAAATTTCAAACTTCCTATTTTGCGTATAATGAATTAAAACAAAACAAAACAAAACCCCTCAACTAAATCCTGCATTTTCAAGGAAGAGATGTGCCTTAAATGAAACTGGGTGTTGAAAATTATGTCTGTAGTAAAACATATTGTGCACAAGTGGTTTCCTTTTAACTCTCACATTAGGCAAGCCACTCTCAGAATAGTCACTTAAATAATTTCATAGAAATGATACAGGCCAAACATGTTTAACGCTCACTTCAGTAAGTTGCAAAAACAATCTGTTTGTTTGTTGTAATAGGCCATTAACGCAGAATACAATTTTAGCAAAAGTCTTCTGATGACTCCTTTTTCTTAAAAACACCATTATAGATATTTCTTAAATGTGATTGTAATGCAAGTTAAGGTAATAGAGAGCAAACCGTTAATATAGCCATTATTTCGATTGACATCTATTGAGTACCTACTCTATGACAGGCCTTGACCTGAGCATTCTGCCTCCTATTGCGCTGACTTAGGATCCTTCATATGTCAGAAAACTTAAGTGTATCTTCGCCCTGGTTTATACTTCTCTCAAACCTCCTAATAATGAACACACAAAAGCGAATACCATCTGCCTTTTCAGCATGTCATTGGTATGAAGGCCCCAGAAAATATCTCAAGTAATCAATGTGTTCAGAGAATTATCTCTCACAAATTACTCATTAACTCAATAGCACATAATAAGAAAGAACATCAATTAATTAATGAGTCACCCTCAGATCACTAGGATTACAATGGAGCTCTGTTGAAACAGCGGTTATAAATGGAGCTGCCTCTCTTTATTCATTGTTTGCAATTGGCCCATTATTTGGCTCAAACCAGTGTCACATTTAACACATGCCTGTAGGTAATTGTGTGATTAGTATCATAAATGAAGAATTCAGAAAGTGTAATGCTTATAAGACCTTATAAGCGGTCAGAAAAATAAAGGCAACTGTTACTTGTACTACGGCTACCTTTGAGGCCAAGCTATTAGAAGGGTATTATCTATCTAAAAGGCGTACATTTACATTCAAAAGACTTCCATGTTGAAATGCTAAGACGTTTAAAGGTAAAATCTTAAATGCTTTAGATCCACAGAACGTAATTTCGGTAACTTTTTACAAAGACTGAAATATGCATGACCAGTAAAAGTTGTAAAAGTTGTGGTACCCCCAAAAGGACATTTTAGTTTTTGGAGGGCCTGGTTGGGGAGGGTGTGCAGAGACTGACAGCAAAGGGGAAGCGATTATAAGAAATACCAGATCTTACAAAGTCACCAACTAAAGTTTCCCAACTATCTTGGTAAATGCCATTCCAATAAGCTTATAGAATAATTATAACAGTTCCCTTAGGTAAGTAAGAAACATCTGTTGGTAACACACAGCAGGTGTTAACAATTACACATACTGAAATTTTTAAAAACGTTTTTAATTAAAAGAATTCTGTTTTCTGAAAAGAAGGAAATGTTAAATTCAAAGATCCTCCTGTTTTGAGTGTGCAGACCACGTAATGCACAAAATTGTAAAGCCCAAATCATCTTGGATCAACTAGGTTTCGTGTTTGGTTCAGATCACTGCAATCAAAAGTGAATTGGAATTCATTGCATTTTTCACACAATTGGTATTCTGGGCTTGAGGAGCTGAATACTCACGAAATTGGTACAGGAGAGCTGATTACAGAATATTTTGGGTTTATGGGCAAGGTGGTTGCCATTAACCGTACCAGATTTAACGGACACAGTACAAAGACAAAGGAGAACAGAAACATTCAGAAAATAGACTTTCCGCATCTCTTCTGCAGAAGACTTCAAATCACCTAAAACAGTCCATATGTGACATTATCATATGACTCATCTTCAATAGCTCTTAATAATAGCTAACATTGATGGCACACGTACCACGAAGCAGGCAGTTTTCCACGCCCAAGTAATTCCCACAACACCCTTGTAACATAGGTACTATGGACCTCAATTTTACAGGTTTTAAATAAAAACAGAGAGTCTGCTTAACTTGCCCAAGGTTGTATAGCTTGTAAATAGAGTTAAACAGGTTTTCTGGCTCTCGGGTTAACCACTGTACTAGATCATCTCTTACAGGGTTGTCACTACCATCGCCATCATCACCACCATCATCGTCATCATCATCATTATCATAATATCACCATTAATATTATTTTCTAGCCAAAAACCGGGAAGTTATCTGTGCTTGGTTGAAAATTACAAATACTTCAGAGTTAATGTCATCATTAAAAATGAAAACTGGGAATGAGAGTGATATTTTCCGGGTGCGTCTGCTTGAGAGCTCTTTTTCCTACCACATAATGAAGGAATTTATCTGAGCCGCAAAGGTATGGTAGTTAAAATAGGGGATCCCTAGTATGAGGATTGGGAACAGGGGATAGTTAACATAGACTTGAGAGTAACTCGAAGTAGAAAGCCTCAATTTTCTACATCAGGATAAATATGTCATGGGGAGACAAAGCTACACCAGTCTCAGAAGTCAATATAATAAAATCAGTATGTTATTTGTCTTTGATATTTTATAACTTGCTTCCATAAGTTGATAAGAAGAGCTGGCTGTAGGTCAGCTGCCAAATAGCTAAGGGACTCTTTAGTCTCAGAATTACAATGACAAGCCAGTCTAAAGCAATAGTGGGCAAAGCCGTTGTCCTTAATATGGATCAGACCAAGATGCGATTATTTACAACCTCATATTACCACAGAAAAATTTCCAAGATGTTCTTCCTTCCAGTACCTCAGCTGCTTGCCACCATCACTACAGCATCACTTCCAGGTATTGGGGTCCTTGTGAACCTAAATTATTCCGGGTTAAGTCATCTAAAAGGGAACTTTCACCCCACAAGAGAGGAGTGTTCCTGTATTTTCAGTATATAATTAGTACTTACACTGAAGGGCTTAGTGCGGGGATAGTCATGGAGAAACATGGCCAAATGAGCTGCATAAACAATGTGATTTTCCTCAATCTAGTAGGCACAGTGGAAGCCCCAGGAAATTTTTAGTTGCATGGTAGCATCATCTAATTACAACATGACTTGATAAAATATCGCTAAGAACATCAGGTTTTTCACAGCCCAAGTTTGGTGGAGCTGCTAGCTTGTCTGAAATTTAATCTTGACCTAGAATTTCTGTATTCTTCTTAGAGTATCTTTAATTTACAGTGATTAGTAGCAGGGACTAGAAGACACATAAACCACATCTGAGGCAGTAATTGGTATATGAAAAGAAAATATGACAGAAAAATAAAATATGGGAGAAAATGCTGCCTGGAAGGAGCCAGGTCACTCATTAAAATAAAAAAAAAAAAAAAAAAGGCTTTGAGCACCTACTATGTGTGTAGCATCATACTAGGAATTTCTAAATTTTTTCTGCCCGAGAGATTTTCGTGTATGAAATACACTATTTACTGCTATTTATCCTTTGTTTAATGCCCAATTTATTAAACATACAACACTAACAAACGCAATTTCTCCAAACATTTGTACACTGTTTAAACAGCTAATAAACCAAAACTTGTAAATTTAATAAATCAGATCCAACCATTTAAACATTGATTAGAAACTTAGTCAAATTTTTCTAAACATTTCAATAAAATCCCATCTAATAGCTTCAAGTATTTTAAAGCCAGACAGAAATTCTCACAATGAGTTAAAGCATTAAAAAAAAAAAAAGGCTTAAAGCTGGGGTACCTGGGTGGCTCAGTCAGTTAAGCGTCTGACTTCGGCTCAGGTCATGATCTATCTCACTGTTCGTAAGTTCGAGCCCTGCATCAGGCTCTGTGCTGACAGCTCAGAGCCTGGAGCCTGCTTCAGATTCAGTGTCTCCCTCTCTCTCTGCCCCTCCCACTTGTGTGCCTGTGTACACGCATGCTCTCTCTCTCTCTCTTAAAAATAAATGTTAAAATTTTTTAAAAATTAAAAGGCTTAAAATTTTTAACTTGAATTAATATCTCTAGATTTTGTTTCATATCTTCCTGAGGTTACCTTAATAGTAAGTAATTCCTTTCAAAAAATAGAGGATATTGGCTCAAGTCACTGAGGTTACAGGGACTGTGGTATTGACTATACGAACATTGGATGGGGCATAAAAATGAGCAGTTCTACCCTAAATGATTCAAACTTGAGCCAATGCTTATCAAGTCGGCCAACAATTTAACAATCATGCTTTTCTTGTTTTACATCAATGGAACCTTTTTTTAAGTCCAAGTCTTTCAAATAGATGATAATTTCCTATAACTCAATGCTTCTCCCCAGATTGATGTGTGTTAGCATCATTGGAAACTTGTGTGTATGCCATTTTATATCCCATGATAAGTTATAGGATCATTTAGAGATTTTTATCTGCCAAGAAAAAGGAATTGAATCTATGTAACCAAATTTCCTATTAGGACATTTGACTAATCCTCTGTCTTGCATATATTATATATAGACACTTTTTTGAACTGATTATAATGCATTACCACTTGTGTTGATTAGTATCTTGGATTTTTGGTATGGCTTTATTTACAATTCTCTACATTTAATCTTCTCTCCTTAGAAGATATAGATAAACACAAATTAACTTTGTATAAATGTGTATATATTCGGTAGAAGAAATAGGCCAAATATAGCATTATATTTTTTAATA
This sequence comes from Hyaena hyaena, assembly GCF_003009895.1. NCBI lineage: Eukaryota > Metazoa > Chordata > Mammalia > Carnivora > Hyaenidae > Hyaena > Hyaena hyaena. The sequence goes on along the minus strand of NW_024080879.1, from coordinate 1,300,812 downwards.
TTATAACTATTTTGTATAATTTACTGTATAACTTTTCCCGTTTTGAAGTCAGTTGTAAACTCATGGCTTTCATAGATTCAAATGCATTGCGGGTGAATTTAGTAGTAGGTTATATTTCAAGTATGTGTATGTGTGCATGCGTGTGATTTTTACTGCAGGTGTCAATCAAAAAAGTTTGTTTTGAAAGACGCTACCTTAGAAAACCAGACAGCCAAAAATAAAGGGCTTAAAGAAATGCAGAGTACAGCACAAGGTGAGCAAAAGGTGAACTGTTCCAGAAAAGGGTACTCAACCTGAAAATTACAGAGGCCAAATAACCGTAAAAGCAACAGTAACAGAAATCATTTAGAGAAAGAATATCAGGATAGTACATTAGTTGGACATTGTAAAGAAGAAAATAAAGAAACAGAGAGTTAAGTCAAGAGCTGAGACCATGACTTGACAACCCATGTCTGGAAGGGTTTACCTCACTCTTCTTCATTAAATATTTGACAAGACCATATTTGTGCCACATTGGTATCACTGGGTTTATGCCAGTGACCTTGATTATTTTTAGGTACACGTGATTATTTTTTTATCCTAAAACAGTTTTCTTAGTCCTATTTAACCCCTTAATTTTTGTTTCCATTAAGTGATTTGTTCTGTCGGGGCACATTAGAAAAGCCTTCACAATAGACATTTAAATTCAGTCTTAAAGAACCATTGAAAAATGGAAGGAATGTTGATGCTTTTACAGAGATCGCCCTAAAATTAAGTTCACCAAGAAGTTAGTTTCATGATGCCTCATCTAACTAACAGGCAATAGGATGCCAACAAAGATCTTGAAAGCATAGATGGCATAACAAATGTTCAAGAAGATGGACTCAACTGAAATGTACCAGAGGGGATGCTGATGGTCAGTCAAGAGGCCTTTGTAAAAACCAAGGAAAGAGATAAGCACTTACGCACTTACACGGTGTAGTCATTGGAGAGTAAAATGGGGGGGGGGGGGGGCAGGAAGCAATGGAAAAGAGGCAAATTTTACTAAATATGACAGCTGACTAAATGTGAAGAGAACAATGGAGAGGAGTCAAGGTGACTGAGATTTGGGGATTTTTACACTAAATTATTACAACGAATGTAGCAAACAGACCTACAAAAGAGAGAATAAGGAGAAATGTATGTTCTCTGATGAATTTCTGAATGTTAGAAACACTGTATTTCATGTGAAAGTGCGGAGCTCTATTCCTGCATCCAAAATTTTGGGTTGCTTTGGGCTTTCAAGCATCTGAGTGGCTCAGTCAGTTAAGCGTCTGACTTCAGCTCAGGTAATGATCTTTCTCGAGCCCTTCATCAGGCTCCGTGTTGAGGGCTCAGAGCCTGGAGCCTCCTTCAGAATCTGTCTCTCTCTTTCCCCCCACCTGCCCCATTCATGCTCTCTTTCTCTCTCAAAAATGAATAAACTTTAAAAATTTCTTTGGGTTTTAGGGAAAGAAGAAACATAATACTATGGGTTAGTGTGGCAGACCTTGCTAGTTTTCCACACAAGCATCCATAGTTCCCCTCCATTCTTGCTAACAGCGTATGGGGTAGTGAGGTGCTAAAGCAAAAATGTGCATGTCATAGCTTCTCTTGTATCCAAGGATGGCCATTTGACACAGTTCTGGGCAATGGAATATAAAAATGAGTAGATGGAAGATTTCTGGGCAACTTTTGGCTTTCCTGATAGTCACACTACTCCTTCCTCCTCATTGTTTCCGTTTTCTTTCTGCCTGGAACTCAAATGGGAGTTTTCCAGTATCATCTATACTGGACCACAGTATAGATGATTGAGAAGATGAAATTGCAAATCTAAAAGTACTCAGGCACTGCTGAATTTGTGGAGCCACCATGGGGGAGCAGATGTGAACAGACTTGAACTTCAACTCTCCAGATTACCTCTGGATACCTTGTGACAAGAAGTCGGGTTACTTCTTGTCACTGCGGTTTGCTTTCCCTTACATGCAATCCAAAACTGGTATATACTTGTTTGCAGAAGCCTGGGCAATGTTACGATTTCAGTCTCAGCCTGGTTCAGGAAAGGGAAATTTTGCCCTGAGTTTATAAGGCCCAACAAGCTTTTATTCCTTCTCTCTCCAATTCAGGTCCTTCCTGTCACATAAGAACCCACAATCCTCTAACAAGAGAAGCAAGAAGGTAGTTTCGAGTGCTTGTGTCTTATTTTCCTTCTGCTCTTTCCAAGCCCCCAAACTCTACCCTGACTTTTATACGTGTAAGTTGGGATTTCTATTAGAATATTACAATGTATCTACTTTTACATAGGACCAGTGAGGAAAGCTGTTATTATTAGACTGTCATAAAATAATATAGGCAGGAGTATGCAAAAGAAATAGCAAAGATATTTTCAAATAATTAGTGGGAACTACAGAGAAATCCAAAAGAAAGCCATTGTGCAAATGTCAGGCCACTCAAGGTCATTTCACCTTGAAGAGACAAAGTCAGATCCCTGCTTTGGATATAAAGAAAGATTTTGAAGCCTTTCTACCAGTCCCAAAGTCCTATCTGAAGATGATTCCTGATCTGTGAAGTTTCTCTCTTGTTTTCAGAAAAGTAAGAAAAACAAAGACAATATTTACATACATTTTATACAACCATATGTACTCAAAAACTGTTCTGTAATGGGAGATTTACCTTTCCTACTTTGCTAGCGGCATGAAGTAGCATTTTCTTTGTGAAAATATGGTGACGGTAGATAATAGGGTTTGTTATTTCAGAAACAATCACCCACTTCATCCTGTTTTCACTGTTAAAATATATGTATATATGTAAGCATGAAAACACAAATTTGTGAAATCCATTCATTTTGTTTTATTTTCCTATGGACTCAAAACCGTGTGCTCCTCAAATAAAAACTCCATTTTATAACTACCATCCAACCTAATTGTATGCTTAGTCCTGCCTAGATTCTAAGTGCTATAGATTCCTCTGTCAGCAGAAAAGTTAACTTAATAGTCAATTCTTTAACAAGGCATCATCTCAAGAGTATTTCTTTCCAGTTCCTTTTCCTTCCTCCCCATCCTTCTAGGAATAGCTATTCGGTACTTTCCATAGAGCAATCCCTGTGTGATGTTCCAGAGCATGGAGAGGAAAGTGGAGGAGGAGGAGAAGAAGAAGAAGAAAAAGAAGGAAAGAAATTCAAAGTCTCCAGGATTTACCAGACCTAGTTTGTTCTCAAGGAGCTGCCAGTCCACTGGGGAAGCAAGGGAGAAGAGCTCCATAGGAGTGTGATGTTATTATTAGAGAATGGATAAGATACTGTGGGAGCAGAGCAAGAAGTGCCTCATTTTGAGAGTAGGAGCCATAATGTCTGAGAAAAAAGCAGCTGAGTCTTGAGAAGTAGATGTCCTTCCAGTAGACGAGGGAAAGGAGGGAAAGCTACTCCAGGCATAGGCAAAGACCTCAAGGTATGAGAAATTCTAGTGGGTTAAAGAAACTGCAATTAGCACTGAGAGGGGCTACAGATTAAACTCTAATGATAAAGGGCCTTGACCCTATAGACCAGTGTAGCACAGTGGTAACCAAATCTATACAGCTTTAAAAATACAGATGCGTGGGGCGCCTGGGTGGCTTAGTCGGTTAAGCGCCGACTTTCGCTTGGGTCATGATCTCGCGGTTCGTAGGTTCGAGCCCCGCGTCGGGCTCTGTGCTGACTGCCAGCTCAGAGCCTGGAGCCTGTTTCAGAGTCCGTGTCTCCCTCTCTCTGACCCTCCCCTGCTCACGCTGTCTCTCTCTCTCTCCTAGAAATAAATAAAAATATTAAAAAAAAATATATAGATGCGTGTGTACATATGTATGTGTGTGTGCTTAAGATATTCCAACTCAGTAGGTATGTCCTCCTGCCCCTATGACCTATGTATCTGAAAAACTCCACAGTAATTTTCATGATTCAGCAGGTGTGGATATCACTGCCACAGAAAATTATGAGCCTCTGAGGGGTTACAAGGCAGGGGAAGGCACGATCAGATTTACATTTTAGGACGTTCAATCTGGTGGTTTTATGAAAGCTCAAGTAGAGGCAGCAGAGACTATATGCTGGGGACCAGCTGATGCAGTTAAAAAGAATGCAGATTTAAAAGCAATAGCGTACAGCTGGAGAAAAGGGAACTTCAAAGACACTTTGGAGAGAGTACAGGAGGGAGTGGTAGTTTGTTGGGAACGAAGATGAGTTTTAAACTCAATGCTTTTGAATTGCCTCAGACTAGAACTCAGAAATACCAGCACTTACACTTTAAAAGAGAATTCATGATGAGAAACCTGAAGAAATAAAGTTTTATGCACCTGGGTGGTAAAGGTAATACCTCAACTCTTGAAGTCATATTACTTAGATAACCTACTGAAATCAGAAAGCAAATCTTACCTTCTCAAGTGTAAAAATCTCATTTAAAATATTAAATTCAATCTGTACTGGATGGGATATACAACAATTAATGAATTAAAGAAATTAGAGTGACAGCTTGTGTGTTACTCTGATCTACCGTATTAATTTGACTTAAGATGTCGTTTCAGGGTTGCCTTTTAGGTACCAAAGACGACTTATAACTGGAATTCCCAGTTTCTATTCATCCTCCATGATCCCAAGGACTATTTTTAAATGTCTTTTCTGCTCTCAAAACCATTTCTTGCACTTGTCCCTCAAAAAGACTGTTGGGGCTCCAGCTAGATGGAATTGATGATTCTGAAATTTTGGATTTCATTTATTCACTTAGGTCTTTCACACACAGTGAACCATATGAAGTACAATGACAGATGGTAATGTATCAGTGTTACAGATTACTTACAGCCTTGCTTCAAAGTCAGAGTATAAAACTAAATGGATAAAATTGTTTTTTTAACTCTTTCAATAAAATGCCACTGGACAAGGAAATAGCTTATTACATAGCTTCTATCTTAATGAGAAGGAGACCAAATAACTCTTTTCCAGTAGTCAACAGCCCTCTTCCACCAACATTTCTCCCTTCTTGCCTAAATTCTTTGTGTTTCACTTTCAGCCTTAAACCTTCCATTCCGCCTTTAGTGGTGATAGATAAAAATGCTTATCAACTGTTCTATGAATAAAAAACTTAAAATACTCCTAGATCACCTTGAAGTCTTTCCTCATCCAGAATAATCCCCCATATTTTGATCTTTCCTTTGGTCGTATTTTCCAAAATGTGGATAATTTTGTTGGCTTTCCTCTGAACATTTTGATGCTTTCACATGTCTTTTTGGTGATGGAACTCAGAAATAGGCACCATAGTCTGCCTGGTGTGAAATGTATTACAAGCCATAGCTAATGAAGGAGCACCATATCTTACATTGCTGCTTTACTATGAAATATCAAGCTTCTTTTTTTCTAATGCAAAGGCAATTTTACTAACTCATGGCCAGTCTGTATGATTCCACTATGGGCCAGAGGTATTTTCCTATGTATTGCTGGGGGATTCCCATGATGTTTCCATAGTCTGATTTTCCCTTCTTTGTCACAAGTGAACATCTGTGCCCATATCTCACATGTTAGAATTTGGTCTAGCACAATAGTAGTAGGTCTTCTATTTACCCTAAGTTTCTTTAGAATTCTTAATATCTCCCCCAAATTGCTGAATTTCTCTATCTTTTCCAGACATGTTTTGCGGACTCTCTCTTTTGTCAGCCAGGAGTATATGTTAAACCAAGCTCAAGCCCACAAACAAGTCTTATGAAAGGCACTGATTAATCGATGGCCACTGTTTTGGTACAATTTTCAGTTTTGTGTCTACCTGGAGGCACGTGAATTCCATGGGAGGAAGGATTGGTAAAACTGGAGGGGAGCTAGGAAAAAATAAAAGTTAAGGCAATAGGGAGACCGAAACCAAAGACAGAGTTTTTAAAATGCTAGAAAATAAAAGAAACAGAAAGGGAATCAAATCTGAAGGAGACGAGAGGCAGATGCTGAGTTCAAGGTCAAAGGCCAGGATCCAGGTTATCAAAGTGAGAACAGTAAGAACAGATGAGGGTAAATGGGGTGGCGGAGAGAAAACACATGATGCTTACCCAATAACAATGTCTCCCACAAATAATGTAGGTTTACCGCTATGAACAGATCTGGTAGCATTCATGGGAGTGACAGCCTGGCTTCCCAGGCCTAAAAGGATAGACCAAAGCTAAGTGATAGAGATGAATTTCCCAACTGACTGCCTAGAATGCTTTTCAAGGATCAAATGAAAGAGAACGTTCAAGTTAAGAATGGACATCATTTCCCATGGACTCTACCATGTCAAGCACTCTCTCCCTCTCATAAAAAGTCATTGTTTAGAAAAAAAATTCAAAACTTTTTGTTATTGTCCTGCAGTTCTATTTCTTGAATTCAGAACCATTGCCTATATATTCTTTGATATGTGGAGGTTATTTTCTGGCATTTCAAAAAGCCATCCCTATCCCTGCTCCACACAATACATGAGGGAACATTTAGCCTTGTGTTTTATATGTCGTCCCTTACTATATGCAGCCCACTAGAATACATAATAAAAAGATAAATGAAAAGCACATTAGAAATGCACCTAGTAGCGGGAATCCAGCCAGTGTTGATTGCAGATGTTTTGTTTGAATCGGTGGCTGTGTTATGGGAGAGAAACGCCATTTATATAAATGATAGTATTGCCAGAGAATTCTGGGAGGGAAGAACAAAAACAAATACCATCTTCGCCTCAAATATGCAAATCACACATATGTATCTCATATTGGTTTCTTCTAGATTATCTTATTTATACACCTAGATTGTATTCATTTATCAATTACTCTTTTTGGCTTTTTAAAATTAATACGTCTTTATTACATGGAGTAACAAGTTAAAGATTGACTCAATCTGAGTTGACACTCCACTGCCTTAAGATAGAAGTTAAAATTCCATAGTCTTCCAAATCCAAAATAATAAATGTCTTCATCTCCCTTTTCAGATTCATTTTCTTCCACCTTACCACATGCCCTATGCTCCAGCTGCATAACTTTTCATTCTTCCCTAAATGAGCATGTTCTATGTTGCCTCTTGTTTCCGTCTCAGCTGATCCCTGGAATGTTTCCAGTGTTCTTCTCTGCCTGGCAAACACCTACTCACCTCACAAGTGCCTGCTTTTCAGAAATCGCTTGTGGAAAAGGCTCTCTAATCTTGAAGACTGAATTACACACACCCTTTTCAGTATTCTTTTCCTAGAGAACTCACACTGCTATAATACAATTGGTTGCAAGTGCATTTTGCATTGGGACGCCTGGGTGGCTCTGTCGGTTGAGTGTCCGGCTTCAGCTCAGGCCATGATCTCACCATTTGTGGGTTCGAGACCCGCCTTGGGCTCTGTGCTGACAGCTAGCTCAGAGCCTGGAGCCTGCTTCAGATTCTGTGTCTCCCTCTCTATCTGACCCTCCCCTGCTCACACTATCTCTCTCTCTCTCTCTCTCTCTCAGAAATAAGTAAAACATTAAAAAAACTTTTTAATGTGTTTTGCATTCTTTACTAGACTGTGAAAACATGAAGAGTTCCCCAGGATCTATAACCATACCTTGCATAAAATAGTGGCTTTACAAACATTTGGTGGGTTAATCATTCAACTGGACAATGAGATTTGCCATTCTGGAATGTTTACATAATCCTGAAATCTCCAGACCAATTGCTCATGGCTAAGTATTCAGAAATGTTCCAAAGAGGCTGATGAGCTAGGAGAAAAAAAATTGGGAAACACTTAACGAAGAATAAAGCAAAGCTCAATTTCAGTATGTCCCATGGGAAAGCAGATGTTCCTGTTTCCAGGGGAGCCCATAGAGACATGTGGGTGGCTGAGCCTTGCAACTGATCAGTCTAAATGACAAGGCAATAGGTGATGCTGATTCTACAGATCAAGGGTGTGCAGGGTCTGGTTTACACCCAGAGGCTATTATAGACTGTGCCACCCTCACCTTTACCATTTCCCCCTGACAAGTGAATTTAAAAAGTGGAATGCCAGACTATCTGTGATTCTATAAAACGGACAAAATATTAGAGTCCTCTGTCTTACATGCCAACTCTTTCTGCATTAAAACAACAAAAAATGAAGCAACACAAGAAAATCAGATCGTTTCTTTAACTACAAGTTGAAAAATGCAATCAGCTCAACTCACCGGCTATGTTCTGAAGTGGCCAGAAGAAGAGAGAGATTCCAGGAAGGCTAAAGGTGCCAAGTTACGGTGACATGTTTTCTTCAGATTCACCTGTGATTCAACAGGAAGACGTTTCTTATTTGTACTATTAATAACCTCCTGTGGAATTTGTGGCAGGTCCTAGGTGAGTCACACAGAACTTTATACACGTGGTAAAAACGTGACTCTGAATATTGACGAGACAGACATGCTTTAGTTCTTTCAGGATTGTTTTGTATACATAACGTAAAAACAAATGAGCAATGCATTATGTGAAACAGTAGGCTTGCCAAAATGTTGAGGTAGTGGCACGCCTGGGTGGCTCAGGTGGTTGGGTGTCAGACTCTTGATTTCGGGTCAGGTCACGACTTCCTGGTTCATGAGATTGAGCCCTGCACCAGGCTCTGTGCCGGCAGGGTAGACCCTTCTTAGGATTCTCTCCCTACTCGCTCCTGTGCTCTCTCTTTCTCTCTTGCTCTCCAAATAAACAAACAAACATAAAAAAACATGTTCAGGTAGTGGATGCTACGGAAAGGTGGAAGAAACCATTAACCTAATCCACCCTTTGGAAATGGCAGAATCCTAACTTGTTCGGAATAAGCACCTGTGACAGAGATGAACCTCTGTGGACCCCAAACGCTCCAACTCAGTGGAGTTAGAATGGCCAGCTGTCCCTGATGATAAAATCAACTGTTTATGCTTCTGTTTTACAGCTCACAGTTCCCTTTCCTTCTCTCTTGAAAAATATCACACATTAATAAACATCAACGAAAAAGATTTCTAGTCTGAAATTAAAGCCTGTAGCTTTGATGGAGCATTAAACCCCAATCATAGATTCCTTCCTGGGTCCAATCTGAAGTTTTTGCGGTGAGAATGTTAATTTTCTTAACTCTCAGCCACCACTTTAGCTCAGTTTCTTTCACAGGGACTACCAGGGATGCAGAGGGAAGGAAACACTTACCAGGGCTGGCCTTGGTGCTTTTTTGCTCCGAGCAAGCAAACAAGAACAAGATTATAGTGGCCCTGAAGGGAATCAGAAACGGAAGGGAGCTCATCTCCCCCGCCAAGAGGCTTCTTGAAGAAAAACCACTTTAAGACGCAATCTCTATCAGGGAAGCCACTCGACACCTGCTAGAACTTCCTGTGATTTTGCAATCCATCCTGAGCATCAACACCTGAAGATATAGCTGCTGAACTTGTTTCCTCCGGGACATGACTAACTGCCTGGTTTTGAATCCAGGAAGCTGGAGGCACCCTAGACTCAATGACAGACACACAGGAGACGCCAAGGGCAGCTTTCAATGTGAGCCTGAAGTTCTACATTTTAGGAAGACAAATGAACAGCATTACCTGTTTACTTCAATATTGACAAAGGAAAAGCCCGTGGCCCTCTTGCACCTGTTAATACTTGCTCCTTATACGGATGTGACCCATGCAGCTGCTCATTTCAATTAGCCCAGGGCCAGTCTTGGCATTTACCCATAGAAACAATACTGCACAAAGAAGCGCCTCTGTGCATTCATACTGGCATTCTTCCAAGTCACACTCAGCTTCTGCACATTTTCCCAACCTGTCTCCCGGAGTGTAAGTCCCTAAAAGCTAAGTCCCTAAAAACTAAAGGAGTCCTTCTGCTTCCCTTAATGATACCTCTTCATTTTCCTTCTAAAACAACATTTGTCCTTTGCACCTCCCTTTCATTGTCTTCTCAACCTTCTTTTCCTTTCTACCTTCATACAGAGAGACACTCAGAAACGACATTGTTCTCACTTTTTAGCAACAGTGACAAAAAAAGATGAAAGAACATCAATGTTAAGAATTCTCCCTATTTATCAAATCAAAAACACAATCTAAATAAAAAGCGATTGTCCAGCCTGTGTCTCTTTTGCTTCAGTGTTAAGTTTGTTCTCAAAATGAGGTCCTTGGTTAGAAGGGATCATAAGCCCTCCCACTCAGGTTCACCTATCGTCACTTTGCGGGGGTGAGGGCGGGTAGGGCGGAGACAATCCTTTCGCCTTTACTCAGTGATGAAAGCATCTATGGCAGCTTCCTCCCTGAATTGCTACTAAAAGCATCACCATTCTGTGCCTCTCTTTCCTGAGCGCCATCAGACATTACTTTTTCATATGAGTTATATTGAATGTGCCCTTTTATGACATGCCTAAGAGATGCTTAGAGACATTTCTTTATTCACTCCCCAAGTCTTCGCTGTTGCTAGCACTGGAAATTTATCACCTCGTGGGCAAAGACCATGCTCTTACTTTTAGTGAAGCTCTCATCTTGCCGAGAGACGTTTGATATATGCCCAGTGCTGGAAAAGTTTTTTTCATTCCGATAATGAGGGGTGGGCACCTTCACAACGACTTGTCTCTTATATTACACATGGACAGTGAAATACCCTGCCCGGGCCCACGGTGGAGAGTTACTTCCTTTTGCTTCATGATAGAAAATGAGCCAGCTCACTGGGTCTGTCTTGTGTCTATGCAACCATCTGGAACAACATGTCAAGGGGTAGGCAGACATGTTTACCATGCCTTCACTGCTTCCATAAACTGGCCTCAGTGGGTAACTTCTTTCCCATTTGCCAGGAGATACATCTGCAGACAATCTCGTCTTTCAGACTGAGTGTTTACGCATTTAGTAAGAGGGCAGGGTCTATAAAACTCCTATATCTGTATATATTTGTTTTGCTGTCAAGTTCCCTGTAGTTTTTGTGTGTTCAGGGGCTGAGTTTGTAGCAGGTGTTTGGAACAATTAACAGAAGCAGGGATACCAGTAGTGGGCAAAGGGCGGAAGAGTCTAAAACAAAGACTTGACATTTTAAAAAACAAAGACCCTTAAAAAATACCCTTAAGAAACGCAGACTAGAGTGCACTCATAGCATTATGTTTAATCTATTATAATTAAACTATGAATACGTGCCTCAGCCAGTAAATATTAGCCCAAGTTTAAAAACATCACTTTTTATGAATATATTTTATGTGATCTCTTTTTAATGCTAACACCATATTTTATAGGACCCGCAAAGCTTGAAAAATGAGACATGTATCAGATCTTTCCATGCAAATGACAGAATCAGTCCATTCTGTTTGCTCTGGGTTGCGAAAATGCACATACAGAGAGAACAACCAGGAATGCTTTGAGCGTTTTTGCTATTTGCAGAAACTTATAATCAGATGGAGGGAGTCTTTTTGCTTCTGTGTGGGTGACTAAGATAGTTAATTGGAGCTATGCCAAAGAGTCTTTTTCATATCAAAGCAGTTTGGGGAAAATTATATTTATTTGGATGGTTTCACACTTTGAGTTTTGATTTCATTAAAATCAGCATGAATTTACAATTATAGATTTCTAAGTTATTCCATAAGCATAAATGCCAACTCATTTATGTTCTAACAAATAACACAGTCCAAACACTTTGCCTAGAGAAGAATAACTCATCTCAACCCTCTGTGTTTCATTATCTTAACAAAGGAAGTTTAAATAGGTCTTTCTACTAATATCCATTGACCATCTCTTTGAAGGACAGACGCCACTAGGCCGCTCCGGTTAGATCAGTGGAGGGCATTTGGCCCCTACCTGAAGTTCCTATTTATAGAGCCAGTTATATTAACATTTATAAAAACATAATAATGGATAGAATTGTGTACCAGTTACTCCCACGTGAAAGAGTAATAAACACTACATTCTGCTACTAAGGTCATGGACAGCTTTGTTGAAAATGTAACATTTTCTATAACTAAGCCTGAAAGTCTGATCAAAAAGAAGGCATATGGTCAGTAATCTTTCTTTGGGTGTTTGAATCAGCAGAATATCACTGGGTTGCTAAATAAATAGACCGGGGCGGGGGGGGCTATAAAGAATATTGAGTAATCTCTGAAGTGAAACAAGTCATCATCGTCACACGGGTCTGGATAGTCTAGGAAAGACGAAACTAATTTACCAAGTATTGGTAAGGAAGAAAGAGAGAACGAGAGTAAGACACTGGAAAGGAAATCGTCTATAAAGTACCACTAAAGGGGAAAAGAGCCGAAGTAAAACAGAGAGTGTCCTGAAATTAGTAGTCATATGTGGAATGAATGAGGGTGAGTTAATGAATACTTCAGGATTCAGGTAAATCTAGACCCTTCTATCCCTGAACCACCAGGGCTAAGAGCTCTCATTTGACTTTCATCTTATAATAGATGTTAAGCCAAAATGGCATTCACCCTTCTACCCTCTTGTCCAATACACGTTGACTCTTCCTGGGTGCTTCACACTCCCATTCCTCATGGCAAACCCTTTCGTTCACACAGAAATCCTCGTCAAGTGATGAGCAGATTCACATAATAGGCCTTACTAAGGATTGTTGACTAGAATATATTGCTAGCACTAAAATGCATATTCTCTACTATCCTTTTACCTAGTGCATCTTGTGTTAGGCTTTGTCACTTATCAAAGACAAAACGACTGTAAAGTAAAATTCATCATCTGTAGCTATTAAGCCACCATGAATTGATAACATCCCCAAGAGAGCAGACATATGGCTGGCTGCCTAGATATATGACATTAGGAAAAAGAAAACAATGCTTCATAAACGCTGGATATTTTTCTTTCCTGTATGATAAGCTTCTTAAGAGTATAGGTCTTACCATTAGCTTCCTTGGACCAATGTCTGTTTTCATTTTCACTTCTAATATCTTTATGCTCTCCAAACAACTCTCTTTGTATAAGTTCTCCTCTCAAACTCCTTCCTCGTAACACTGTACCTTGAGTTATGTTTAGCATATATGTGTATAGTATATATACTATATATATATATATAGTTGGCTGTGGAGAGTGGGCATTGAATTAGGCAATGCTCCCATTGAAAACTTATGGGTTAACCAAGAAAGTAAAAAAGACAGATATTGTCTTTCCTGGAGAAAACAAGTCAAAATGATCTGGAATTAATTAATTTGTTAATCCACAGTTTGATTAAGTCTACAATACTCACCCATTCTAAAGCAAGTAGCTCTGCCACCTTTCTTCATACACTCTGTAGTAGAGCAGACAAACAAGACTCAAAAGACCTCAATTTGAGCTTATCTCACATATATCCTGGCTACAAACTTGGACAAATGACATAACCACCTTGAGCCTCACATTCCTTTTCTATAAAGTGGAGATCCTCTCACCTTCCCTGCCTGCCTTGAATAGTGTTTGGAAAAATCAACTAAGTTGTTGTCCATGCTAGGTAGTTGTGCTGGGCCAGACCGCAAAGGCTGGTTCGGTTTCCAGGATTGGGGAGAATGACTACAACAAAAGCTGTGTGCAAAGTATGTGGGCAGGATGAATGATTCATGGAGATGAGACACAGATCCCCAGTGACTCCTTATTCCCCCTGAATGCGTACCTCAAGCTTGGTAGTCTTAGAAGACCAATAGAGTAAACTCTCAACCAAGTCAGAAGATTCCAGAACTTACTGTGCTTTACTTACATCATCTCAACCTGGTAGAAGAGTGATGGAATGGGTTACATGTGGTCAAATCACCCAGATTTTCAGGTTCATAATCTCTTGCTGCTCTATTGTTGCATAACTTAACAATTTCTTTGTTCGAGTCCTTGGACTTACTCAAAATTTCAGTGCAACTCACCCGACCCTGGCCTATCACAGTTCCAAAGCCTTTAACAATATGATGTCAATTCAAGACACGATGGCTCTTAAGTTCATACGGGTTTGGACTTATCAAATACAGCTGACTTTTGAACAACACAGGTCTGAACTACACAAGTCCACTTATATGTAGTTTCTTTGCAGTCCAGCACTTAAATGCATTTAGTCTTCCTTATGATTTTCTTAATAACATTCTTTTTTCTAGCTTGCTTTATTCTAAGAATACAATATATAATACACATAACATGCAAAATAGGTGTTAATCGACTGTTTATGTGATCAGCAAGCCTCTGGTCAACAGTAGGCTATTAGTAGTTAAGTTTTGGGGGAGCCAAATGTTATATACAGATTTTTTTTTCAGTGTCTTACCCCTGCATTGTTCAAAGGTCAACCATATGACAATTGCTTCTAAGTTATTAAAGAGCTAATTGTCTTTGTGGATTATTTAGAATTTTAGGGCTTTTACTCATTGTTTTCCCTCTTTTGGTATAGTTTTGAAAAAGCCTCTATATTTAATATATACAAAGAGACCAGATATATGATCATGAGCAAAATTTGTTACAAGAATGGCTGAGACCATCATAACACAAAGCACCTAAAAATGGGCCAAGGGAGATACTTTTACTGGCGTGTGAGGAGCTCAGAATGAAGTACCACCGTGCTCCTCATTTCTAAACCCGGGACTAGACCAGACGTCTTCCAAGCCAAGGCTTCTTCTCTTCAGGACAGATGTAAATGATGACAAATGCAGCAGCAATACTTATCATAAATCATGATTCAGCTCTTTTGGAACCCAAGTCCCTGTTCAAGATAGAGGTGGGAGCTGTTGGAGCAAGAGTAAAACATGATTTTAACACACCGACTTCTGCAGCCGTGTATGGGCCCCAGGCCTGGAGCCTTCATGACTCATTTTTTCCCCCTGGTCCCAGCATTCAAAACACTTTCTCCCTTCCTGACCCACCTTTCACAAGACTCTTTAAACCTATGTGGGGATTTATCTCTCACTGACTTATGTCCTAAGACCTGGTTGTTATTATAACGACTTTACCTAATTTATGATGATAGAATGAATTCATATTTATGAGTCAAGCATTTTTATGGCCAGGCCTCGGCAGCGAAAATAAAATTGTGTTTGTACTGTTTAAAGGAAAACATACTCGATATCCAACTCTTAACATGTTTAGTATGAGTTTTTCTTTTTTCCAACAGAAGATAATCTTACCCTTATTCTGTAGGAAATTCCTCACACAGTCTGATTTCTTTCAGTGAGGTATATCATCACAAATGAGAGTGTATGCTATCTCCTAAGCAACATGCCACAAGAGGGGACTGGATGGCGGAGTAGAAATAATATTCCAATGGAGTCAGAAGACTATGGTTTTAACCTGAGATTTAACCAATAGCCTTATGTAGCTTCCTTCAGTCTTATATTTGTTATTTATGAAATGGGCTCCATGGTCCTTAAAGTCCCTTCCTGATAAATTTCCTCATCGACAAAATGAAGGTCAGGTCATAATAGTGGCCATTCACAGGATTGCAGTAAGGATTACATGATATTCAGCAAAGAGTTTATTGTAAGAACATTAACAAAGACTCAATAAATCAAATATTTTTATAATAATTATTTCATTATTTATCCTAGCTATTTACTGTCAAGATTAGCAGGCTTCCAAGGTACGAATATGCTCCACAGGCATATGTACTACATATAAGTACATAAGCAATGTATGTAACAGTGGTATCTGCATGGTAGGTGTGAAATATACCAGAAATGAAGACCAAACCTTGGAGTTAAAATATCTTAGAAGATAAGATTTGATTTTGAACAGATCACTGTGGTTTTATAAATATGCAAAAACAGCCAAACAAGTTAAACAGGTTTTGTGTTCGTTTTCTCTGAACTTGTTTTTTATGTGTGTGTAGTATTTGATTGGCAAGGACTTGGGCCTGATGAACTGATGTAGCCAGCACCACCAGGGCATGACACTTTATGCACGGACTTGATGGTCTTCCTTGGACTCAAACATCATTCATAAGCCCAATATTCTCCTTCAATCTCCACAATTTAATCAGATCCCAAGGAAAGGCACAACTTGAGAAAACAGTGCCTTACTTCTAGCTGTTTTCTTCACAAACAAGTTGGGAAACACTTGTGTTTTTATGCAGAAGAGTTTTAAAAAAAGTTTTGGGCCAAGAAATTGTAACGTGAATCATAAAGACATTAACCTACATTAATGTTTATAGATATGGATGTTAATTTATAAATTCTTATTTACATGTGCAATTCATATATTCTCCTGTGGAGCAGATAATGTATTTCCTCATTTTTTAAAAATGCTAACGTGTCTTCATCTCTGATTCCAGCTAATGAAGTACAAACATACTCTTACAAATTTCAGTTGATTGATTCTTTAATAGCAGCTTAAAGTCTGAACTGAAGAAAACCTTAAAATGTTTGCAAGGCAAATGTTAAAGATTAACACCACTTTCTTGCCTGGAAAGAATTTGTAACTCAAGGCATATGATGTGTGTCTATAAAGATGTGGAACTGATTATCAAAACAATTAGGTCAGTATATTCTTATCATATTAATACATCAGTATTATGTTATAGTAATTATTATCATCATAAAATTATTATTACAAAGATAGAAATTGTTTTCCAAATCAGTTACCTCACCTGACTATATGCTTATTGTAATGATGCCGATGTAACTAAGAGCCTTTTGAAATCTCCTCACCTAAAGTTGTCTCCTGGTCAATTTCAAGAAGAGATGTAAATAACATAGAGGTTTACCTTCTAAGTCAATTTCAGTCTTGATTACTCACTTGCATTATAAGAATGTGTACAAATGGGGGGTCTCAGTGGCTCCGTAGGTTAAGTATATGACTCTTGATTTCAGCTCAGGTCATGATCTCACGGTTTGTGAGTTCGAGTACCACGTCGGGCTCTGTGCTGACAGCAAGAAGCCTGCTTGGGATTTTCTCTCTGGCTGCCTCTCTCTCTCTCTCTCTCTCTCTCTCTTTCTCAGAATGGATAAATAAACTTTAAAAAGTCTTAAAAATGAGAAGTCTACAAATAAATTTGTACTTAAAAAATCAAATCCATAAATAATAGATGCTGGTCATCTTTCAGGGTTATTGATACAGTATGTGAAATAGACTCAAAGGTCCTTGCAATGGATAGTTATGAAATTTTTTTAAGTACCAGAGAGCATAACCAGAACTACTATGAGCACAATGTCTAATCTCTCTTCTCACTTGTCACAAGACTACTATGAACACAATGTCAAGCAAATAGCTGGGACTGTACATATAGTGAGTCCACTGTGGGCAGCAGTCAGTGAGAAAGCTTCATGGAGGAGGCAGAATTTGAGCGAGGCCATAGGTGATGGACAGAGATGGATAAGATGGGACATTACAAAGTCATATGTCAAAAATTATTTATTTTTAGATCTAGAAGAAACTTTCTCTTAAAGTCTGTAACTTTTCTGCGGAGGAAATTGAGAGACAGAGATGTTAGAGCTTTCTCATGGAAATCCGACTGGTTAGAGGGTAGGAATTAGATTTACTAAAGTTTGGTCTAGGGCTCTTTTCGTGATAATCTGAAAAACATCTCTGTGTTCAATCAAACCTGTAAGTGGTTTACAGTATGGAATAGGAGGGTTTTTATTTACTGAATTAGTAAAACTAACAGATGGTTTTAATGTTAAATTCAAATCTAGCAGGATATTCTGTTAACATCTTTACTTTTATTTTGTTTTCAAGCCTATTTTAAAATATGCTATATGTCTTTCAAAATAAAAAAAGACCCATTCACGTTTTGTTAATTTCTAAGATTCTTGTAGGTACGCTCGTGAACGTTGATAGGATAACTAACATTTAACATAATATGGCTACTGTGAGAAACATTCAGTGAGCGTAGCTAAGGTGCTGTCTGGAGATACAGCTTGATTACTTTTAAAAAGGAAAAAAAAAAGAGGTTATATAAGGCCAAGTTTCTCTAGGTGCAAAGTATTTTTCCTTACAGCCATCAGCACGCTTGCAAAATTCACATTTTCCTGAAAAAATAGAGTTGAAACTGTTATAGCTGCTGTAATGACTATAAAGGAGCCCAGATACTGAACTGGATGGAGCATATCACAGGAAAAAGGATTTCGTTGGCCTGTGTTATGAAGGGGTTAATTATGAGACCTGAGATAAGGTGTTCGCACATCTAGGCACTTCATCAAGCCATGGAGTCAGGAAACAAGGGAGAATAGATGAAGGTGCTAGGGATAATAATGATGGCAAGTAATGATTTCCCTAGAGGTGAACTGATCTATGGCCACAAGCAAAGAAAAAAGGCTAGAAAGTACCATAACATTACCTTGGAGTACTTAACAGACTCAAAAGCAGTAACCCTGTGTCAAAAAAGGCCCATCATCCTGCTCATTTTAGGTAAAAGAGTTATGCCAAAGTACAAGAGGGGAATGCAAAATTCACATATGAAATTAAACAGCTGAAAGGTATGATTTAACAATGCTCAAAACTCAATAAGCCAAAGATAAACAGCAAATTAGATGACTCAATGTCAGGAGGAAAAAACATCTTCCATCGATCCCATCGTCAAAAATTAATCTGCCTGAGAATGCCCTCTGCTCCAATCCCCGAGCTGATGAAGAGTAGAGAAATAGAGTAAAACCTATGTACGAGCGCTTCACCTTCAGGCTAGACCCTGATTACAATCTCCTGTGAGACATTTCAGCATGAAGCGCCTCTCATGTTGGGACTGCAAAATTAAATTGCGATCAATACTTTACAAAAATAATTGGGGAAAAATGTTCAGAAGTCTGAGCTGCACTGTGTGGCCACAAATATATGAAAGTTATTTTTTTTCTACCTTTCTGGGGGTTATTCTTCAGGATAGATCAGTTCAAAGGTGTCTCTTGACAATAGTGTTCTTGGAATGCTTTCGCTCACCTTGTTAGGGAATTTTAAAAGCAGAGGAACATTTACAGCCTACCAACAGTGGTATCTTATTGCTGTATTCTGGTTTCCTTTCTTTAGAGTGCTAATCTCAGCCCATAAATTCTTCTTGTCTCTTCTCACTTTGATGTTGATTTGAATTTCTGAGCGAATTAATTCCATCATTAGACAGAAATGGCAAAAAAAAAAGTTATATTCCAACAAAATAAAAAAACAGACACGTGCTGCAAAGATTTAGTAGGTTTTTTAAACTTTGCTGCAGATTTGATTCTGAATCCTTCGATACATTTAAATGTTGAACTCTGTAGTTAAATGTAGGTTAAAATGTATTGAATCGAACTCTATCCTGCTTTAAGCAATGCTTAGTATTCAGCCTTTTCTTCTTGTCTCCCTCTGAATGAGTTCTTATTTTTGGCAAAGATTTACTTTTTAATCCATAAAAAGGAGGAAGTGGAAAATGTAAATGCCTATGTGAAATTTCTGCTTTTTCTGTAAGTGGTCATTTTTGGTTTTGTTATACAGAAAGTTCAAAATATTATACTTTTATAATTGCATTCTTGGAATCTGCATAGGCTTTTCTGGACTTTTATTTGCCGTGCAACTCTTCTGACAAGACAGATTACTGATTTCCCTCACATGAATCATTTGTTATAACCTGATAAACACAGAGGGAGAAGAGCAGCTGCATTAAGAATACGCCGTACAAGGCACACTGACGTAGGTGGTACAAAACTGGCAAAAGCAGAGTACCCAAAGAAAGGTAATCAATGGCTTGCTGTCACTCTGGGCAAGGGAGATGTATGTGCAGGGCATCAGGACTGTGGGAAAGCATTGAAAGGGTGCCTATGAAGTGTGAAAATGACACCACCTTGGACTAGATTGCAAATGCTTGAGAGAAGACCCGAATAACATTTCAAGTGACATTCGCCCAGGAAATGACAGCACCCTTAAGAACAGGGCACAAGGAGACTTTCACCGAGGAGGTACCCCAAAAAGAAACAGATCTCTTATGTCACGCGATTTAACTATGATAAATTTCAGATCAGTTTCCTTCCACCGAGGTACAGGCTCTTGGACAACCTTTTCACACTGCAATTCTGATCAGAAAGATACAATGCAAAGTTATTTTAAGATTCACCAGAGGTAAACGTAATAGAGATGAGGAGGAAAAGAAGGAAGGGAGGAAGAAGGAGAGAGGGAGAGACACAGACATTTCTCATCTAAAACCTGTGGCCTAAGCTGCTATTCTTCACACATATCACACCCACAAAGTATACTTTCTGATCACTCATAAATGCACTCTGGAACATGCCTCACGATAACAGCTGCCTGACGGACACTGACTCAATTCCTCACGTCTTAGTTCAGACATTTGGTTTTCTAGAAAAATTTTGCTGAACATTTTCAACCCCATAATTCAGCATTCTGACCCTGTGCATACATTTATTATGGCCTTTATCTATTAAGATTAATGCTTCTTTCCTACTGGATTGTGATTTTTTTTAATGTTTAGTTATTTATTTTTGAAAGAGAGAGAGAGAGATAAAGAGAGAGAGAGAGAGAGCATGTGTGCACACAAGTTAGGGAAGGGCAGAGAAGGATGGAGACAGAGAATGTGAAGCAGGTTCCAGGCTCTGAGCTGTCAGCACAGAGCCCGTCGTGGGTCTCAGACTCACCAACTGTAAGATCATGACCTGATCCAAAGTCAGACACTCAAATGACTGAGCCACCCAGGCGGCCCTGTGATATTTTTGATTGAACAGCTTGTCTTCTGTTCATCTTGTACACTCGGGCTTTTCTTTTTCTTTTCTTTTTCTTTTTTTCTGATATAACTAACCCAATTTCCTTTCTTTCACTGATTTTGTTTCCCAACTTTTAATTTGCCATTTGTGACTTTGGACTTATCTCTTTGAGGCTTGGATTCCTCATCTGTAAAGTGAAAGACTTGGACTAAATAGAGTGTCTCAAAAGTCCTTTCTGGGTCTAAAATTACAAACAATAAAAATAATGCAACATTTGGCTAAACAGCTAATCACAAAGATGGCCCAGCCATACCTGTTTCTACAGGGCACGAATAAGACTCCTTTAAAAAATATATTGCTCTTATCTGTTTGTATTCTATATGACATCACCTCACCTTTGGCTCCAGTCATGGTTCCTCACAAGAGACATCATATATTAAAATCGCACCATGTGAAATTGCTATTTGCTCATTTTTACATATGCAAATGTTGACTTTAGGGGGACAGAACTAATGTCTGGCATAGCTTGGTAATAAAACTTGAGTAAGACCAATCTGTATCGCTTTCCAGAAACGAACAGTGAAACAAAACAGACCTAGCAGTTAGCAGGATGCGCAAGCTGAACATGTGACTCAGGAGGCATAAAGGTGAGGATGGGTCATAACAGAGAAGGCGGGGCTACGGAGATACAGAGTCACGGAAGCCTGAAATTGTAAGGAAACAGCGTTCATTTGTTGACAGAAAGCGTGAGGTAAGAAAAAGACATATTCAATACAGTAGCCACAGAAGAATGAATAGCTACTTGGAGAGCCAGTGGGCCGTGTCAGTACTGGAGTTGTGTAGTGCACACACGTGAATGCCGGCTACTAGTGTCCCCGCGTCTGCCTTCAATGACACTCTTCTGTGATGCTGTCAGTGTAGTTTTCTTCTTTCAAGATGTCCAGGTTCCCATGACCCACAGTAATTTGATTTTCCAGGAAGCAGTCACTATAACTTGAAGCCAGATAAGTAAAACAAATCCTCAAACACAGTACGAGGCAAGGCTGTGAAGTCTTTATAATAATGGTAGCTACAAGTCAGTGTGTATCATGTGCCAGGCACTTCACATACGTTATTTACATCCTCAAAGGCAGCTCGGGGAGAAAGCATTCCTAGTCCTGCTTTACAGAGGAGGAAACTGAGACGCAGAAAATGCGGAAGGACTTGTCCAAGGGCATACACCTAGTCAATGATAGAGCCGAATTCAAACCCAGATCTGTTGGTTCTAGAGTCAGAGCTCTTTCCACTCTGGCACCCTGCCGCCTCAACTCCTGACATACAACGTGATGCTAGAATTAGAAAAGTTGACTCTGAGTGTCTTTGTATAAGTCATATACAAGTCATCTACCCAACTAGAAGCATATGGGAGACTTTCCAATTTAGCTTTGGTTCTGGCATTAACCGCTATTCTGACTCATGTGTTCCCTAATGAATCAAACATTTGCAGCAGCCTCCAGCCTCCAAGAAGGAACTATACCTCTGTAGTGCTAAATGTCTTGGCTTTGGAGTAATGCTTTGCAGAGAAGCACAACCTAACCCACTTTATTTTGTCCTAAAAATCAGGACCATTAGAGAATCCCATGGGAATGTCACCATCAGACCCAAGTAAGCCAGTGAGTTCTCTTCGATGTGGAACACTTATGCTAATGGGACGGTGGCCAGACTATACATACAAAAATCTGTTGTATTCGGTAAAATTCGTATTTTATATGCTTTAGGCACTCTCCTGGGTACTGAGGATATAGCAACAAACATGACAGACAAAATCTAACTCTGATGAAATATATATTTTAGTAAGGGGAATAGATATTTTTAAAAAGAAGATAAAAAAAATAAATGTGATAATTTTGGATAGTAGCAGCTATCATAAATAAAATGTTTCAAAAACAAATGATAGTGTGAAGTAGAAAAGGGGGGCTGTATGAGGTAGAGTTGTCACAGAAACTCCATTACATTTAAGACTCAGTCATGAACAGAAACAGGGCATAAATATTAAGGAAAAATATTGTCTGGTGAAGGGAATAGTATGTGCAAGTTCTCTCAGGTAAAGGCAACCTTGGCCTGTTATCAGAACAGAAGAAAGAGCAGTAAGGATTGAATGACATAAGTGCAGGGAGGAGTCAGAGCAGATGAGCTAACAGGCAGAGGAGGTCGAAAATCATAGGCCAGTTGGGATTTTATTCTAAGTTCGGTTGTGAAAATATTTTTCAAAGTTAAGCATGCGAATGGCGTGAGGGCACAAAGATGCTGGGTGGTCACAGTGGGAAGACTATCTGTATCTACAACACCCCTCTGTGTTGGAGACCTCAGTGGAGCAATCCACTGAAGATGGATGACTGCCTAGTGTCTGGTCCGTAGGCTCATAGGACAAAACTTGATTTTTTCCACACATCAAATGAAAATACATCTCGTAGGGTTAAATACACTTTAATCAAGGACTTAAGGGTCAATGTACAACACCAGAAGTTCCCGGTATTGGCTATACCCCCTGACATTTATCACTACTTTGCTAATGAATCTGGAATAGTGGAAGTCCACTGCCTAAAACTCTTTCTCCCCAGATAGTACTCAGATGGATACAAGCTGATTTTGACTATGACACTCTAGCTTAGCTTGCCTGCCTTCTAAAAAAATATTCTTTTTTTTTTTTATCTCATGTATTTAATCAGATGATCCCAAGTTGACTGGCCTAGAAGCCACTCTGCTTCCTTCCAATAACTTTAGATTTGTTTTCATATTTATCGTTCAGAGTAACTCCAATTTCATTCATTTCTAGATTCTTGGGGGCTCACCCTACCATGGCCACCAAAACTGACAGCAACTAGAGCAATGGGAATATAGAGATAAATGAAATCATATATTAAATGAGCATAGAAACTGCTGACTCTCAAAGAGTAGGAATGATCACTAACGAAAGGTTGTGATCTAATGGGCTGACTCTGTTTTCCCCCAAGGAATCTATTTCTCTCAGACTTTGACTCTCAGCCCTGCCTCAACTACTTTGCTTTTTTATTACAATCATAGGCTCGGCCCTTACCCCTTACCCATCCTAGACCCGCAGCACGTATCAGTTCAAAGGAACCATTTCTGACATGCAATTCTTCTTTTAGAAAAGCAACATTCTGATGGTGATCTCTTACCACCCTGACCTCCTGCTAAGGTATTGTCTTTGTCGTGTTCCAGCTTTACTTGAACTCAGACCTCATTACATGGGCTCACAAAATGTGGATTGAAAACAACCTTGTGAAGTGTGTGGCCCATTCTCCAAATGTGCAGATGCAGAACCAAGACCCTAAAAAGTTAAACAACTTTCTCAATTTTGAGACTCAGTTCATGACAGAGATAGACTATCCAGGTCTCCTAATACCTAGTTGAATACCATTTCCATAAAATCTTTTTTTTTAATGTTTTATTTATTTCTAGGAGAGAGAGAGAGAGAGACAGCGTGAGCAGGGGAGGGTCAGAGAGAGAGGGAGTCACAGACTGAAACAGGCTCCAGGCTCTGAGCTGGCAGTCAGCACAGAGCCCGACGCGGGGCTCGAACCCACGAACCACGAGATCATGACCTAAGCGAAAGTCAGACGCTTAACCGACTAAGCCACCCAGGCGCCCACATTTCCATAAAATCTTATCAATGTTACTTATTTTCTCAGGCCTTGCCAGGGATCTGTATAATCAATTTATTTGATTATAATCATAATTAATTATTAATCATAATCATAATCAATTGATTCAAGTTGGAGTCTTATGACTGATATTGACATGATATGTTACTTCTCTTAGATAACACTTTTGCTTAATGACAAGACTAACTTAAGAAAGATGGTGGGTTATAGGGAAAAGAGTTTGGGACAGGATATACTAGACATGTCAGACCCGTCTGTGTGAAGTACTCTGGCTTACATCACATGTTAAAGAGGGAGCCCAACTCAGATCTCATAAATCAGAACTGACAGAGTTGGCATTGGTCAACCCAAGTCTTGTTAGGGACTAATGATAAGGCCTGATTTTAAACAAAATGAGCAATTAAGTTCTCCTTTTGGGGCGCATGGGTGGCTCAGTAGTTTAAGCAACTGACTTTGGCTCAGGTCATGATCTCATGGTTCATGAGTTTAAGCCCTGCATCAGGCTCTCCGCTGCCAGCTCAGTGCCTCCTTCACATCCTCAGTCCCTTTCTCTCTGCCTCTCCTCCGTGCATGGTCTCTCTCAAAAATAAATAAACATTTTAAAAATTCTCCTTGTAAGGAATGTGTGACGGGAAGTATAGAGAGAACCAGAATGAGCAGGGAGAGCTAAAACTGAAGATACGTTATGAGGGAAGTCCATACCGTGCATGAAATGCTGAAACTATGAGGCGACAGACTCTAAGTAAGATGAGGAAGTAGAAACTATTGGTAAGCAGCGGAGGTAAGTTCGTACATATATATACATATATGCACAGGAAAGAATGACCTCTTTGATAATGATACAGAGAGAAGCAAATATGCAGAGTCTTAATCATTGCTCACTGGGAGGAGCATGAGTCACAAACACTGGTTCTGAGATCCCTGAGATTGGTTGAGGATATACCTAGGTCCTGAATTCCATTTCTGACTGAGTCCTGGCCATCAGGCTATATGGCTGAATGGTCCTCATTCAGGAGAATGGGTATCATTCATGGTTATCATTCATGAGATATGATATCACATCATTCATGAGATTTTCATGAGATGACTCTTTATTCCCAGATATATCCTTTTAATATGGTGTTATACAAATAACTGAGATAGATTTCTGTTTATAAAAATAGCCTAACTAAAACTTAGGGAGAGTACATCTCAGTGTTATATGCGAACTGCCCTCACTGGAAATGGTTATTTTATTTATGTAATAGATTGATCTTCTGATGAAGTCCAGTGATGCTGAAAGTGGCTTCTGTCCACCCCAGGCCATATCAAGGGGACCAGACTTGAATGGACTTTATGTTTTGTCTTCTGATGCCATACAAAGGTTTCAAATTTTCATGCATTAATAAAAATGTCATTTTAAGTATTTCCTTCCAGGCATGGAGACAAATCATTGTAGAAGATTGCAAAATAATTTGAAAGAATCCACATTTTGCAGGTTGATGTTGCTTTTATGTTGTTTTCTTGGTAAAAGGTAAAATTGAATCAAAAATTCAATGGGAGAAATACTCTTCATACCAAATGGCAGCCTTGCTGTATTTTCCATCTCAGCAACATATTAGAACTATAGTTATGCAAAATCTTACGTTCAATCGATCCATATTTTTACTTAAAATATATGGATCTATTGTTTTCTAGAGTGAAATTATCCAATAAAAACTATGTTTACTCAGACTTCTTATTGCAACCAACCACAGATCTATTACAGACACTTCCCGTCATCCATACCCAGACCCTTCTCCATCCGTGTTCTCAGTGTGCACACCCATGCATCCCTTTCAGAGGCAGAGGATAAACACAGAGGGGAAGAAGGAGAGCCAGCAATCTAAAATTACAGTCATTATGTTAGCTGCATGCTGATAAAGTTGTAGATTATTGGGTCTTTTTTAAAAATAAACTTTGACCTGCAACCGAAGAAAATTCTTGAAATCCAAGTCGCTTTGTTTCTAAAAAAAAAAAATTCAGAATGACATAAATACTGAATGGCTCCTGGGCAATGTATCATTGCAGGTTAAATACGCTTTGCCCCGGAGGCTGCAGTTCACAGGGAACCGATAGCAAGAGGATTGAAATTGGTGATCCCAGCGAGTCCAGAGTGGATATTAACATACATCACCTAACTGTCTCCAAATGTGACCCTATTTTCGCTCTGTTTCTCTGTCCTCAGGAAATCGTTACTAGTGAGAGAAGAGGTGGACAAAAGAGAGAAGTGGTGGGTGTAGTAGAGGTGGGAAGGGCACATTAATAAGACTGAAAAATTAGAACATTCTCCTGATCTATTCTTTGCATTCTCTCACTTTTTTAAGAACAAGGAAGAAGCGGCACCTCCTTTCGTAGCCTAAAGGGTGCATAAGGAACACTGTCCTCTAGGAATGCTGGGACATTTCCATTTTTCCTCTCTAGTATTTCTGATATTTTGTTGCTAGGGAGGGGGGTGGGAGTAGGAAGGAACGCCTATGTGAGTTTTTTAAAAGTTTACAAAATCAGCACTTACCAATTATTGCCAAATTTGGCTCCTCGAAAACTAAGAGAAAAGAAAAAATATCAGCATATGTATCAAAGAGAAGACTAGATAGAGAACACTCTAATCCTTTAGGAGCCAAACGAAATCTATATTTTCATACTATTAAGTATAGTATAAAAAGGCCAAAGTCATGGGCATTAGCCCCAGAGGGGCCAGTTAGCCGGACTCAAATTCAAGGCCACAGAATATATATCTAACTTTGCTGCTGGCAGTTAATTATATCAATGACCATCAGGAGAAATAGAAAAGTGTCTTCTCAGTGCCTATTTTAACATTGCCTAACACTTTCGGCTTGGTTGTTATAATTGTCAAAAAAAATTGGAAGCAATTTTAAAATCATATCAATTTTAAATGTAGACTTCTGTCCATGATATAAACACGATATTTCTAAAATGCAGCAAGGCCTCCTCTCTTTTGTAGATAGAATTTTCATATTTTATTTATCCAAAGCTAAGACCAAATAATCTACTTTTGCCTCATAGTTCCAACTGTGGTTTTTCTCATTGTAGTATTTTCCACTACTAAAAAAAAAGCTTATAAATATCATCTTAATCGTGAGAGTTAAAAGCAGCATAGCAATTGCTTCTGTTTCTCTTTTCTAAATTATATCATTGCTAAATATAAGTTATTAACTTCCTTGTCTAAAAACTTTATCTTTAGAACCAGGAAGAAATACCTAAGACTTACTTTACCTTCAGCTGGTATAATTTTCCTTATTTTGCATATAATAAAATATGAAATGATTTTGCAGTGTTATGGGAAAACTAGAGCTTCGGGATTAAGCAAAATTATCATTAAAATATTATAAGAAGACATGCAATGCTGTTCACAGGAAAATGTTAAATATAAGTTTCAAAAATACATACTCAAAATGGAAAACCAAGCTTTGTATGCTGCTAAGGTGATGGGTGGCGATACCAAGTGTTGAATCAACTGAATAAAGACAAACATGACACAGTATTGCAATGTGTTAAAACATAGCTTTCTGTTTCATCTGTAACTATTTTTGTACACATTTAAGAACAGTTTGTTAATTACTATTTAGTGGAACTGTCTTCACTACAGACTGTTGAAAGTTTTGAGAAAAAAGTATCTCCTCCCTTCCTTCTTTCCTTCCCTCCCTCCCTCCCTCCCTTCCTTCCTTCCTTCCTTCCTTCCTTCCTTCCTTCCTTCCTTCCTTCCTTCCTTCCTTCCTTCCTCCTTCTTTCCCTCCCGTCTTCCTTTACCTTCCTTTACTCTTTCCTTCCTTCCCTCCCTTCTTTTTCTCCTTTCCTCCTTCGCTCTTTTCTACCTCCCTTCATTATTTAAATAGGATCAAATCTCATGTCATGCCTGCAGACTAAAGTAGGAAATCGTGGAAGACTGAGAACAGCCCCTGCAAGTTGACAGAGCCTTGTTGACTTTCTGAGAAGTCAGCTAGAAGAGCCAGGGGAATTGGAGTTTCCATAAGATTCGAGTGAGAAAATAATAACTAACATTTATTGAGGATTTACTATGTGCCTTTACTGCTCTAAGCCCTTTCCATCGGAGGATCCTATCTAATCTTCATAAAGTTTTGCTTTATATAATAGAGGAAATTGAGGCTCAGGAAAAGCATATTAACTTATTCAGACATTTAGACAGATAGTAGTATAAAGTCAGGATTCATTTTCTATACTGTTTGCTTTTTAAGCAGCTTTGGGCACAAAGCTCTGAATCATTCTTACCTAAGCGTGTCCAGGTTGAGAGCTCTGGAGGTGGGTACATACAACCTAGATAAATGGCTTTTACCCTTGTTCCCTGAAAAGTTATTTTAAGCAAAAGACAAACACAGTCAATACAACCGACTGTAGATGACTACATGCTCATAAGCAGATGTGTAATGTGATAAGAGCACATCCAGATATGGATAAATGTGGTAAGACCCAGTATGGAAGGGTCATTATGGAACCAGTATGGAATCATTGGTCTGATTTGCCTCCTTTGGATTCATGGATCTTGATAATGGCTGTCAGTTGAGGTCTAGCCACTTTGTACATCTATCTCAAACAATACCTAAACGGGCTTTGGAGCTCCTTAGTCGTGAAGGACTAAAGTTACACTATGAAACAGATTATAAAGCTTACTAAACTTTTCCTGTGGCTGAATGTCTAAGACTATGCCTGAGTTTATTTTTAATGTTCAGAAGCATGAAATGTAAGTTTGTTGGTGACAGTATTAGAGTGGTAATAAGGAGAGAGATGTGTGAAAGAAAAAAAAAAGTAGAAATATGGCAAGGTGAAGGAAATATGGGAGTCCATAGCAATCCCATTGCTTGTATATTCATAGCACTTCTGTCCTCCCCATGGAAGCGGGAAGTAGTGTCAGAATAATTCATTAAGCTCTATTTCATTATTAACACTACTTAAGACATTAGAAAAACTAGAAATATTATTTTTAAAATGTAAACAAATACGCTAAAGGGTTAATCAACACCCCCTATGAAAGGAACAATGATGTTTAGCCAAAAAGTTTTGAAAAAGCAGACAACAAAAAAATAGCTTCAATAATTCATATTAATTCAAGTCCTGTGGTTAATGAGGCAAGTGGAGTGCTCTCAGAGGGGAGAAAAGCACATAGCAGCAGCATCAAGAATTTTTAAACCACTGCTGGCAAAGGATACTGTAAGTCCAAAATACCCCCTTACCACCTACTATTCATACTTTACACTCGGGGAAAACTTAATATCATTCTAATTTTGCAGATGATAGCTAAAAGAGTGGCTGTACAATTATAACACAAACAAGCAACTGCTTACATCTTTCTTTGTTGTTATGGTTCTTAGTCTTCATGATCCCATCCAATTTGTCTGAAATGTTCACGATATGAAGTCCAGACTCATTTGATCAGGCACAGAAATAGTGAGACTGCGATCAGCTGTATGTAGCCCAACAATTAAACTGACATCAGGGTAAAGGTATGTTAAAGTTGATAACAAAATCACGGAGTGGCTTACCAAGTAGAATGATGAATAGTCTGAAGTGTTTAGAAAGATGATTGATTCATCAGTGATCAATCTGATAAAGTATAAATACATGTTCATTTTACCAACATTCATTAGGCAATGACTATGCGGTATGTGTTAAGTAGTGTGCCAGCCACTAGGGATAGAAAAAAAGAGTAAGATTTCCCCTCTGAGTTCTCAAATTCTCTTGAGGCTGGCAGAGACCATCACTTTCCACTTTGATTTAATGTAATCGTGCAACCTGCACTGGTAACGCTGTATTCTGTTAAAAGTGGAAGAAACAGAGGAAGGGAATTTAGCTTCATGAGGGACCCCTTTTTGAGCTGAGCTTTAATGAATGAATGGGAAAGAATGTGGAACTGCATTCATGCATTTGCCAGTTATGTATGAGCATCCATTAAATGCCTAGTACTTTGTGCTGTTTTAGGAATATAATCAGGCATGATGCCTGCCTGCAGGCTGCTTACAGTCTGGTAAGGGTTGAAACTCCAAATATGTAAAGATCTCCCTCTCCCCCCCAATATACATACACACACACAAATAAAAAGCATGCTGAATTCAAAGAAAGGTAAATAATATGATGTGGCTGTAGTACAGAGGGCCCGGAGAGCTGTGAATATCTAATCCTTTCCACTGGTCTCCTTTCTTATTGCTCACTCCCCTACTCCTTGTTTCCTGATGCTTTATTGTGTTTGCTCATTATTTTAGACCCAATCAATGCAACAGCATCCTAACAGGCCTCTCTACCTCCAATTCCACTAACTTCCAAATAATGCCATAAAATCCTTATGCCAAAAGCCCTCACTTTTGTTACAGGATAAGCACCATAAGTCACTCAAAGCTTGTCATAAATTTGCCCAACTCACTTGGCCAGTCCCCCTCCCCTGCCTTTTGGTGCAACTAATGTTTTCTTCCAAACGCAATTGCACAATGGTATCATCTTCTCAAATCTCCATGCTTTTGTACACTCAGCTTTTTATATCTGGAATATCTTTACTTCTTTCTGCATCGGGGAGGGCTTCCTAATCTTGGAAGATCTCTCCTTTACGAAGCTTTTTTTTTTTTTTTATTCTCCCAGCCTACATAAATGCTCCTTCTGTGGACTCCCATAAATCCATGTGGTTACGTCTACCATAGGAAAGGGATACACCAGGCTATATCATCTTTATGATTCTATCGTCTGTGTCCTTCTTTGCACCTGGAACCCCTGGAAACTAAGGGCCATATTTTGGGTTTCATCAACATCTTGCACCATGTCTGAAATAGTAAATGTTTAAAACGTATTTGTTTAGGGGCGCCTGGGTGGCTTAGTCGGTTAAGCGTCCGACTTTCGCTCAGGTCATGATCTCGCGGTTCGTGGGTTCGAGCCCCGCGTCGGGCTCTGGGCTGACTGCCAGCTCAGAGCCTGGAGCCTGTTTCAGTCTGTGACTCCCTCTCTCTCTGACCCTCCCCTGCTCATGCTGTCTCTCTCTCTCTCTCTCTCCTAGAAATAAATAAAAAAACATTAAAAAAAATTTTTAAAAAAACGTATTTGTTTAATTAATGAGTAAATTAATTGTTGAGGTGAATATTTGATTAAAACATTTTTGATGACATTCTCAAGTGGTAGCTTCTACAGCATTGGTCAATAAAGAAAATGTGGCCTTCTTTCTTAAAGGGTCAGATAGTAACTATTTCAAGCTTGGCCTCTGTTGCAACTATTTCATTTTGCTCTGGTGGCCCAAAAGCAGCCAAAGGCAGTATGTAAATGAACAGATATGGTAGTGTTGCAATAAAATTTTATTAACACAACCAAGTAGTCAGGATGTAGTTGCTTTAATGACCTCAGCTCTACACCATAGATCATAGACTCCCATCCCACGGATTAGATCTGTTTTTAAAATACATTGTTGTTGTTGAGCAATAGCTCTTCATGGTGTCCCTTATTCCTGCACATCACACAAACAGAGTCGCTGGCTGCCTTTGTTGTCTCAAGCTATCTTTACGAGGACACTGTAGGGTGAACAGACTTGGAAGATAGAGATAGTGTTTCCTTCTGGAATGAAAGGCAGACAAGTGCCAAAGCTCAGTGTTTCTCTCCTGTAACACAACCGCTGTGTGTGTAGGTTTCTCATGACCCTCTTCATGTCACCCTGTGGGAATTGGGCTCCAGGAACCTGGATACTTGCTGCTTCTGGCTATTGCTATCACCATAGGTAATCATGTTCTTTGTCTCTCTTGCATTCCGCAAGCGTCCATGGATCTACAGCAGGGTAAAGTGTAGTAGGATAAAGTGTCAGATGCCTCATCCCTCTTTCCTAAACAGAGACAGTTTTTCCTAAACCATACTTTAAATACTTAGAGCAAATCATTTAAATTTGAGAGATTTTACTTTTAATAGTCTCTTGAAAAAAATAAAAATAGTTCCTAATATTGGACCTTTGTTTCCACATGACAACAAATGGCAAGAACTGAGTGGCAGCTGTCCCCATGGTCCCCACACCTTAGGCTGTTTTGTGACCCAGTTTGCTTCACTGATTTATATTTCTTGACAGGTTCCTGTGGGCCTTTGAGTTGGTGACCCCTGCTCAAGGCAATAAGGCACCACCAAATGTATTTATTTATGCAGGGAATGAGGTTAGTTCTGGGTTTTAGAAAGATAACTCTATTGCCAATGTATAGATGAATTATAGTAAGGGAAATCCACAATGAAATATTGAGAGATAAGGCAATATTCCAGAGAAACAAATGAAGAAGGCCTGTGCTAATATAATGACAAGTGTCATGGATAAAAAGGAAAATGATTCTATGGAATTGTCAGAATGTGGTAATATATCGGTATATCTTATGTGGGAAAGAAGGACATTGTGAATTGTGCTTCAGTGACTCCTTGGATAGTGATGTCCTTGTTTGAAAGTGAAATCGAGAGAAATGTGATATAGCTTTGATGGAGAAGGGCATCCATAGGAAAGGCCCCAAAAAGGCCAAACTTAAGTGTCTAAAAAAGATTCAGTTAATGATGTTAGTAGGCAATTGACTGTATAGATCAGGAGTAGGTTAGACCTCATGGTCTGACCTCATAGAGTGTGCAAAACCTGAGAAAATAAATATAAAACTTTGTATGCTTATTGTTTAGTTGTCTTTTTTCTTTTTATTCCTGGGAAAGGTGTTGAAACCTTTCTTTAGACCCTTAAAGGGACCTATGGTAACTCTCTAGAAAAAAAGGTGACAGGAGTTAAGCATTTGGACTGATCCAGGAAATGGCTGAGGTTGTCCTCTGGAATGTGTGTATGGTAAGAAGATAAGGAGGCTAAGGAAAAGTAATTGGAAAAATATATACAAAATAGTTTATGAAGACAGAAAGAGGAAAATTCCAAGAAAGAACACCAAGGCTTCAGAGAAGTCCATTAAATTTGGTAACTGGTAACCTAGAGCAGGTGTGGAAGCCAGGGTTCAGAGGATTAAAAAAAAAAAAAAAAGAGGAAGAGGGGTGCTTCGGTGGCTCAGTCAGTGGGTGTCCCACTCTTAATTTCAGCTTGGGTCATGGTCTCGTGGTTTGTGGAATCAAGCCCTGTGTTGGGCTGACAGCTTAGAGCCTACTTGGGATGCTCCCTTTCTCTCTCTCTCTCCCTCTCTCTCTCTCCCTCTCTCTATGTGTGTGTGTGTGTGTGTGTATGTGTGTGTGTGTGTGTGTGTGTGTGTGTCTCTTTGCCCCACCTTTGCTTATGTTCTTGATGAATCTTTCTCTTTCTCTGTCTTGCTCTTACTCTCTCAAAGTAGATAAATAAACATGAAAAAGGGGGAGATTAGAAACTACAGACAGCATAAAGAAGCTATTATTTTAAGATTTTATTTTTAAGTAGTATCTACACCTAAATTGGGACTCAAACTTACAACCCTAAGATCAAGAGTCACTGCTCTACTGACTGATCCAGCCAGATACCCTATGAATAAGCTATTTTTATAGGTTATCTAAAGATTAGAAAAAATATTGGATTTTAAGCAGGTTTGTGAGATTATTCAGGAGGATGAGAGATTTGAATATGCTTGTAATTAAAAAGGAGACATCAGAGGAAGAAGGTAAGTAAAGATGTTATAACACAGGCGAAAAAGAGCAGTGTGTCAGTACTGTTAGCATCAAATTCCCTGACCTATTAAGGAAATTCTGCCATTTTTGCTTCTCTTTACCCCAAGCTCCACATTCTCATCCCAACCCTAGCCTTATCAGCTAATGGGAAAATTGGTGGGGAGAGACCCAGTTCAGAGACTTAGAGACTTGCATCAAAAAGGGTAGAAATTCATTGGAGAGAACATAGAATAAGTTTGAAAGAAAGAGAAAAGAAGAAAAGGGAAAAGGCCCTCACCATTGATAATTTATGATGGGGAATTGGATGTTTGGAGGTAGAGAAAAAGAGGTGGCAAAACAGCAGATGAGAAGCTGGTAGAGTGAGAGCAATAGTGGAAAATGGATTTTAAGACATGGAATTGTGAATTTTAACCAAGATTTCTTTTCGTAGGTTTGGAGTCCTGATTGTAAAGATCTGGATTTCTTTTCACTGGCATTGTTTGCAAGACTGTATTTCTCTGAATGTAATACAATATTTTGACTGGACCTCTTGGGGCTACAGCTCTGAGTAGGACCCGAAATTTCTCTTCCAGGGGCCCCTGGGTGGCTCAGTCTGTTAAGCGTCCAACTCTTGATCTCAGCTCAGGTCACTGTCTTAGAGTTCATGGGTTTAAACCCTGCATTGGGCTCTGCGCTGACAGAGCAGAGCCTGCTTGGAATTCTCTCTCTCTCTCTTTCTCTCTTTCTCAAAATGAATAAACTTAAAAAAAAAAAAATTTAACTTCTCTTCCAGAAGGTACTTTATACATTTTAGACTCCCAATCCCTAGACAGAATAGAAGCAGTGCACAGGTTGACAGGATGAACAATTATAAAAAGCCAAAGGTAGAGAAGAGATACAAGTGGAGAGTAGAAAATGTGTATGTCCTTTATGTCTCATCATAAAAGCCAAGAGAATTGAAAGGAAAGAAAGATGGGAGAACATTTGTCTTCCTCCTGCTTTGATAAAGTATTTATGGATTATCACCTCTACCCCTTCCCCCCTCAAGCTTAAGGAAAGAGAACAAATATTGGAAATGAAGGTGGGAATGGGGAGAAGAATATGACTGAAAGAAGGCTGAGAATGAGCAGAAAAATAGGAAAAAATATCACTTGGCCCACCTTGTCTTTCCTCTTTCCCCTCCCTTGAAACCATCCACACTTACAATCCTATCCAGCCCAACTATTTCATTTTTAGGTAGTGATAAAGAGAGTAGAAAAGGAAAGGAAATAGAGAAGATAAATTCTTTTCCCCCAAAACTCTCATTTTTGCTTCTCGTTCTATTTTATTCATTTTTTTACTTGGCACAATCCACTTCAATGGCACCCTGGATCCTACATCCTCCAAGATTCTTCTTGACTTGTTCCAATGTCTGCTTCTTAATGTCATACTGTAATATCTCAAGATCCTAGAGCTAGCACCGGTGGCTTGGGGTGGGAGAAATTCCATGTTCCTCCGGCCATCATGTAGTAAGGGTTGTGTAACTAAGATTGCAAAAGGCAAGACATGCTTTGATACCCAGAATTTAAAGAACAGAGTTCCCGTTCGCCTGTGTAGCGTCTGCCCTACAGCCCTTACAGATTCTAAAAAAACAACATATAGATGTTCGCACACTAACTCATTTAATATACAGAGGAGGGAAATGAGCAAGGAAAGAGGATGCTCCTTCTATTTCAATGACCTCAGTTCTTTTTCTAACCATTTAATAAACCACGATCTTTGTTTGACCTCATTGCTTTTTGACACTTAAAATTGGGCATTAGCACACTGCCGCTGTGAATTGGTTTATTTTTCCCTTTGCAACTTATCAGCCACTGTTTTCAGTTGTATGAGACTTTAAGAGCCACGTTCAAGCTAGGTTTATTATATGTTAATTTGTACAAACTCTATTCCAAACAGGAAGATAGTATCTCAATGAACAGTAGCTGTAAACATCTGTGGGTTTAAACAAGGCCAGATTAACACAACTTTGAAGTTAATTTAAGCAAAGGGTATCATCCCACACAATTGTGCTTATTCAGTCGGTACTTGGACACAGGTAATCTTAGAATTTCAAACTGAATTAAAAGCCACAGATTTATAGATTGGTCTCAGGGAATGAATCGACAGAAAAAGTTAATCAGATTTCTTTTTTGTCCTGGTGTAAAAATCTCTTCATAACCTACCAGAAAAGTAAAAGAGCCATGTACACAAAATATTTGCTATCATTTGCCTGTGTGTCTAATTATTTTTGTATCTCGCAACCTGTTTGTCTCCCACAATCACAGAAAATAAACAGCAAAACATGGTTTTTATTTGTTCAGATTTGAGCTGTAGACATTGCTTCTCAGTAATATTAAATAAGTTATTTAATTCACTTCTGTTTAAATATTGATAAAGTTTATTATTTGTACTCCAGATTCTTCCACAACCTAGAATAATTTAGATAATTAATAGAATTTTTGATACATTTTGGAATAATTTAAATTAATATTTAATTCACAATTCTGTTTGATATCATATAAAGTGATGATAAATATGAGTATTTGGGCTACCAGTAATTCTTTAATAGCATTCTCTTATGGAGATAAAAATGTTTAAATATTAATTAATTTAGTACTATCAGAACTGCATAGTTATTAGGCATTTCCAAATTTGGAAGAATTTTCATTACACAGTAACAGAGTAATGAAGAAAGAAAACTAAAAGTCCTCCTGCCATCCTTATAGGGGACAGATCAAATGAAATTTCCTAATAATCTGGAGATGTTTCATAATTGAACACTTAGTAGTCATTCCGGAAACAGCAAATGTAAGGTTTCATTATTGACTAGGATGTTAAGAACACATCCACGTCTTTCTCTATACCAAATAGGTTTTCATTACTCAAGCAGCATATGGCAGTAAATGAACCAAAAAAGAACATGTTGCGTTATTTTTCTGCATTAAGTGTCGACATTATCTTTGCCACACTGTGTGTGTGGTGTTATGTAATGAGGATCCTTTTAGAGAGAGTTTGGAGGTCCCCGTTCTGTTCCAGCTTATACCTTTTTGAAGGAGCCCATTTTCAAAGTAGCATGCAGTTTGTGAATTATGCCCATCTAATTACTACACAGTGCTTTGGGAATTCACTCCTAAATGGATGCTATTAACATAAACAAGTCAATTTACATGTCACAGTCAGGTTCAGGTTAAAAGAAAATGTATAATGGATTTCTGTATGTTTGTGATCTACTGTAACTATGCTTTTATTAAAAAAAAAACAGAATGATAAATAGATGTACTGATTTTTCTCCATATAAACTTTGCTCTTACAGTAGCAACATGAATAGCTAACAGTAGCTTTTGTCATTAGTCACACATACTTACTGAGGACCTACTGTGTGTAAACAATATGCTGGGCAAAGGCCTTCAAGGCCATGGCCGATAGGTCTCTGCTCTGGCAAAAACTACTCTAAATTAATTTTGCTCCAAATCTTCACAATAACAACTGTGGAAATCTAGGGGAATAAGCACTACCATAAAAGGGCAGGGCTGTCTGGCCCACAAAGCAGATACATTTTCCTCTTTTGAAATGAAACGAAACTTAAAATGCAAGTTAGATATTTACAATAAATTTAAATTAAAAGGCTTGAACTTGTTGATATGTGTCACTAAATTGACCAAGTCGGAAAGAAAAC
Source organism: Hyaena hyaena (assembly GCF_003009895.1). Taxonomy (NCBI): domain Eukaryota; kingdom Metazoa; phylum Chordata; class Mammalia; order Carnivora; family Hyaenidae; genus Hyaena; species Hyaena hyaena. The sequence goes on along the minus strand of NW_024080879.1, from coordinate 1,263,361 downwards.
AGGCAAGTGTAGCACTACGAACTTGAATGGGAAAAAAATTGCAACATGAATATAGAATCATTAACCCAAATTTCCCTTGACCTTTTAAAATTAGGATGTTTCACCAAGCTCAGGGGAAAAGGCCAGAGGAGAGTTATAAGCATATTTTTTTAAATGGTAAATAAATAGCATGAAAAAAAGTTAAATGAAACTTGATGAGGGAGTCAATTTGAGCATAAAAGATATATAGTTATTCAGCTGTAATGTCTTTTTCCTGGCACTGCGCCAGAGCAAAGGTTATTATTTTCAGGGAATTTAAATTTAAGTTATATGGAAGTAGGACGTGTGAAACATGAAGAAACATTTCCAAATAAGGCAGTAGCATGATCTCCCTTTCTGGAAGCTGCATTTTGGTTTTGGCCGTGCCTACGAAGCAGCCACACTTATTAAAAAATAAAACATTCATTCAAGCAAAAATTAGGGAGTCCTTGGTTAATCCCAAGTAACTGCCGTGGTTCTTTTCTCTCTAGTTTTATCATTATTGTATAGACATGGCTCTTGTTTTATCAAAAAGCACAAGAATGGCTTTAGTTGTTGGGCTTTCGAAATCAGAGAATATTTATATGTAAAATATCGAAGCTGATGGTGACATCAACTTTTAATTATCATCTAAAGGAAGATACAATAGGAGAGAATTTATATTGGCCAGAAGACCACCAGTCAATATTACTGGTAGTACGACTTCATTCATCCACCCATTCTTTCAACAAATACTTATTGTGCGTTTATAAGGTCAGAGATATAGCCAGGAGCAAATTCCCCTCAGGAGTCTAATTTACATTCTAGGACAATAAAATGGAGAGCAAAATAGAATCTCTGCCTTCAGAGAGCTCAAAGTCTGATCATTATAAAAATAGCAAGAAGGAGGAAGAGACGGATGATGGAGAGAAGGAAAAAAAGGAAAATGGAATTACACTTTGTACAGTGTGGCTGAGACTAGCTGTCATTATAATTTAAACCTCTCCTTATCTAGTTTATTGCTTCTTGTCTCTTAGCCATCTTAATCAAATATTTTATATTTTCCAACAGCAGTGATTGATCTTTGTTTAATTTCTGGCACATTATTTTAATGGCATAGTCTTGATTTTTTAAAAAAATTAACTTTATTTATTTATTTTGAGAGACAGAGAGATCACAAGCTGGGGAAGGGCAGAGAGAAGGAGAGACAGAATTCCAAGCCAACTCCACACCATCAGCACAGAGCCCAAGGCAGAGCTTGAACCCACAAACTGTGAGATCATGACCTGAGCCAAGATCAAGAGTCTTGCTTAACTGACTGCACCACCCAGGTGTCCCCGAATTTGTTTTTGAACAAAGGCACTGCTACAAGATTAAGCTGAAAGTGCAGGTTAAAAAATTTTTTTAATGTTTATTTATTTTTGAGAGAGAAAGAGAGAGACAGAGCACGATCAGAGAAAGGGCAGAGAGAGAGGGAGACAGACTCTGAAGCAGGCTCCAGGTTCTGAGCTGTCAGCACAGAGCCCAACTTGGGACTCAAACTCATGAACCGTAAGATCACAAACTGAGCCAGAGTTGGACACTTAACCGAATGAGCCACCCAGGCACTCTTGAAAGTATAGTTTTAAGATAGAGGCAAAGTGATGTAGATTTGGAAAACTGTCTGTGGCACCTGTATAATTTTTAAAAAATTATTGAGTATTCAATAATAAAGTCCAAATTCACTTGTGAAATTATTCCCTAGAACTTCAGCTTCCTTGAGATTCTAAGGTTATCCTTTAAGATGATGAGAAATGACTACCAAATACTTTTTACATTTATTTATACCTTCCACACTTACTGTACCAAAAGTCCCTCTTTTTATACTTGACAAATTTTATTTTTAAAACATGTACAACTAGACTAAGGGGGAGGGGAGGGCTGTTTCTCTGGTAGCCTTAATAAGAATGTAGTGCTTTTGTGCTCATAGGTTAATGTGCCAGGATCCCATAGCCAAGAAAAGATGGGTGTCAGATCTCCACACATAATCTTCAGAATATCCGGAACTGAGAAACGGAGGTTGAGCAAATGAAAACAAGATAAAAGTGAAGCAAGCTTGCTTTAACTTTATAAGAATGTGAATCAAATAGTGCAGGGTGAAGGGGGAAGCCTCATCAGTTTCAGGATTGGGACTGAGCCCTTGGCTATAACTGAGCTTCTTGTCTCTTTTGCTCTGTGCAGATACTGGTTAATGCACCCACTGAAATGGGAAGAAGGAGTTCCGGGAAAGCCAGAGAAACTTTTTTTGCCCTAAATCAGATTGAAGCGCTAATAGGAGCCGTACTCTGACAAAAAAATCGGGAACCAGGTGGGAACAGAAGAGCCACAAAGGCAATTGAAGCTTCTCACGCAGTCTTGGTCAAATGTTCTGGATCTGATACCTCTATGGTCATCTAAAAGGAAGAAAAGCTCTGCCTGCAAGTTGAAATATTCTTTTATTGGGAAAAGATATGGAAATCAATACCTGTCACTTCATCCTACTTGATTAAATTGAGAATAGCTACTCAAAGTAAGTAATTTTTGTGTTTACATGTGGAGTTAAACAAGTAAGTTTTGCATTACCATAACAAAGACACATGTAATCCCTGTTGTTACTGCACCCAATCTAAAGAAAATACCTAAGGGGTAGAGGCTATATGTCAAAATCTGGAGGCTCCTAAAAAAATCACAGCCAAAGAAGTAACTCAGTTACTTTTTGTGAAGTATCTGTCCTAAAAAGCTCTCTAAATACAAATTTTAAGGGGATATTTTAAAATATCATTTACCTGTCTTTTAACTGCAACTTTGAACATTTTTTTCTGATGACCCTTTATAGCTTAATACAAGCCATGTCCTTCTTTACACTAGCTGAGTCTCCTTTTTAAGCCAGACTTTGGCTCCAAATTCCAAAGTTGCTACTTTAATACTCACAAAGAGTATAACACACTCTTTGATTTGTTCATTTCTTTTATTCTTTTTTTCAATAACACGTTATTTGAAATTGAGATAGGCAGCTGTGCTTGTAGATGGTGGAGATGTTGGCTTGTATCCTTTTCCATTAGTTTCTGAATGAGCTACCTTGCCTTAATCTCCTTACTTAATAACTGACTTGCTTCTAGGCTTTTCTTAACACTTCACTTAATCATAGAAAGCAAGTGTCCTTTTAGAGCATTAAAGGTGTGCTTTTTCTTCAAAGCACCGGAGTATTCCTTCAAAAGAATGGGATAATTAGCCTCATATCCTCTGCCCTTTCACATAACAATGTACTGTCATAAACCTTACCTTAGGGGCACTCGGTTGGCTCAGTGGGTGAAGCTTCCGACTTTGGCTCAGGTCATGATTTCCTGGCTCAGGTCAAGATCTCCTGGTTTGTGAATTTGAGCCCCACATCAGGCTTGCAGTGGTCAGCCTGTCCGCCAGAACAAGCTCCCGATCCTCTGTCCCCCTCTCTGCCTTCTTTCATTGTGCTCTCCCAAAGATAAATAAATATTAAAAAAACAAAACAAAAAAAAACCTTACCCAAGAAGAGACCTACCTCCTCATTTCTCCTGGGGTGATTAGTAATCTATATTGGCCTTACCTGTCGAAAGCCACTTAGGAACACAGCCTGGATGGAGTGGTGGTTGGGTCAGGGAAGAAGAACCAGCATTGGCAATGATTTCAACTTTGTGTTGCCTGTTACCACAATGATACCAATTTCTTCCAAAGTCCATGCTGCTATAAAAAAAAATATAGTGTTTTGGGTGACTAACTCCCGTTCAATGGCAAATGAAGAGTTCCGCGGAAAGCTATTAGGGAATGCTTTCTGTTTCTGAATGTTTCTCAGTCGGTTAAGCGTCCGACTTTCGCTTAGGTCATGATCTCGAGGTTCGTGGGTTCGAGCCCCGCGTCGGGCTCTGTGCTGACTGCCAGCTCGGAGCCTGGAGCCTGTTTCAGTCTGTAACTCCCTCTCTCTCTGACTCTCCCCTGCTCACGCTCTCTCTCTCTCTCTCCTAGAAATAAATAAAAACATTTAAAAAAAAAAAAAAACAGAAGAGGCTACTTACTACTCTTGTTTCAGCTCAGCTGGAGGACTTTCCTTCTCTCATAATTTTAGATCGAAAAAGAATTTCTTAAATAGAATAAAGTAATGAGGACTCGAAAGTACACTGTAAGTCGTATTTCCTTTTTATTTCTAGTTACCTTGGATTCCTTCATAGTGATGTTTTATGGGAGAGGACCAAGAAAATCACAGACCAAAGTTTCTAACCTCTGCTTATGAGATGATTTTACTTTTAAGATGTGACATTTGTAATTGTTTATTAGTTTCAGATTTCTAAGACCAGTGTTTCAGAGATATTCCATAAAGAGTGTTTATTTTATTTTTTTTTTTTTTTACAAATAGTTTATTGTCAAATTAGTTTCTACATAACACTCAGTGCTCATCCCCAAAGTGCCCTCCTCCATGCCCATCCCCCCCTCCCCCCCACATCCATCAGTCCTCAGTTTTTGTCAGCATTCAAGAGTCTCTCATGGTTTGCCTCTCTCCCTTTCCCCCACCATTTCCGCCCTTCTTCTCCCCCTTGTTCCTCCGTCAAGTTCCTCCTAATCCTCCTATACGTGCAAACATATGATATTTGTCCTTCTCTGCCTGACTTATTTCGCTCAGCATAACACCCTCAAGGTCCATCCATGTTGCTACACATGGCCAGATTTCATTGTTTCTCATTGCCATGTAGTATTCCATGGTATAGATAAACCACATCTTCTTGATCCATTCATCTGTTGATGGACACTTAGGCTCTTTCCATGTTTTAGCTATTGTGGAGAGTGCTGCTATGAACATTGGGGTACATGTGCTCCTATGCCTCAGCATTTCTGTATCCCTTGGGTAAATTCCTAGCAGTGCTATTGCTGGGTCATAAGGGAGTTCTATTGTTAGTTTCCTGAGGAACCTCCACACTGTTTTCCAGAGGGGCTGTACCAGTTTACATTCCCACCAACAGTGTAGGAGGGTGCCCGTTTCTCCACATCCTCGCCAGCATCTAGAGTTCTCTGATTTGCTCATTTTAGCCACTCTGACTGGCGTGAGGTGGTATCTCAGTGTGGTTTTGATTTGTATTTCCCTGATGAGGAGGGATGCTGAGCATCGTTTCATGTGTCTGTTGGCCATCTGGATGTCCTCTTTGGAGAAGTGTCTGTTCATGTCTTCTGCCCATTTCTTCACTGGGTTGTTTGTTTTTCGGGCGTGGAGTTTGGTGAGTTCCTTATAGATTCTGGATATTAACCCTTTATCTGATATGTCATTTGCAACTATCTTTTCCCATTCCGTTGGTTGCCTATTAATTTTCTGGGTTGTTTCCTTGGCTGTGCAGAAGCTTTTAATCTTGATGAGGTCCCAACAGTTTATTTTTGCTCTCGATTCCCTTGCTTTTGGGGCATAAAGAGTGTTTATAAACACTACTACCTAGGCTAGAGTTGGTAGAAATCCAGATTCCCAGATCCCACACCAGATTCTTGCCAAGCATGTCCAGAAAGTTAACAAGTTACCAACGTAGTTCTTGAAAAGATGCTCAGATCAAAGTTTGTGAACCGCTGCCTCAGAGACTGATGGATTACAGAAATGATGGTTACAACCATAGCTACTAGTAGCTGAAAAATTGTGATGATAGGTAAAGAAACACTGAAAATTGGCTAAGTTTTGCCAAGAAATTGCTTAGCCCACAACCTAGATAACGCTATCTTTTCTGTCAATTCACAGAGTAGTTAGAAAATTTCCAGTTGGGCAAAGAAATCAAATATGAAATGGGATTTAAAGGAAGTGCAACATATTAGTACAAATAACTGAAAAGATTCTATGAAGTCCAAACTTTGCTCTTCTTTCTACATTGCCACACATACAAAGTGGGAAGGCTATAGGCTTGATCACATCCTTCTCTCTGGATTCCAGATCATGCCTTCAAAGTATTTTTATTACTTGCTTTCTGCTCCTTTTCCACTTAACTGCTGCTGCTTTGCTGGGTTTTTGGCTTTGGTTTTGTTTTTTGATGCTGGATCAAGGCTACCTCATTTCAATGATGAAAAAAGATCTATATTTTTTCCATAAGCCTTCTGTTTCTCTCAGTGACTATCAACTTTTGTCTCTTTTGGGGGCAGAAAGAGAAAACAGTGTGAACGGTGAATTCTGATTTCAAAATTACACTTTAGAGAAACTTCCTAAAGTGCCGAGCATTTGATTCCAAATCATCCAGAAATCTTTCATGGAATGCAGACTCCTTGGTTTTTACCTTTCCCCCTGGCATCAGATTGAAACCATTTTTTCTTCTAAGAAGACAAGGCTTACTCATAGATAATAGCTCCCAGGTTCTTCCCTTTCCATAATCTATCAGTTAATAGTCACTGAATTTTAAAAATTTGTTTTTAACTGTTTTTATCTGGTTGTTGTTTTTATTTGTTTGTTTGTTTTAGCCGATACACATTTCTTAAGGGCCTATAGGGCTTTTGTTCATATTTTTAAAAGTCCTATAAGGTTTATTCCTTTTAATTTAAGTTTATATTTCCCATTGATCAGCATTCCTCATTCTACCAAAACAAACATACAAATGTGTTTAACACATATTCTTTTGTCTTTATGAGTTTTTGAAAATGGGTCTTGCTGTTGTGAGTGCATGAATTTTTAATTTGCATAAATGATATTGTGCTATGTATTACTGTACTTATTTTTTCACTCAGCTTTATATTTTAAAGGTCCACACGTATTGCTAGTTGTTGACCTATCCGGTTCCTTATTTCTGAAGGCTGCCTCATAACAACAGGTAGTACAAGTCACCACGTGTGTCTGTCCACTCCCCTAGAGAAGGACACCCAGACTGCCTCCAAGTCTGTCACCATAAGTAACTGACATTAGCGCCATCTTGCAAATTCCCTTAGCAGGCCTGTCCGAGAATTTCTCCAGGATATGCATCCAAGGAGTCAAATAGCTGAGTTGTAGGTGGGCAGAGCGTTGTTTTGGCTAAGTATGCGAGGTTGCTTTCCAGAATGTGGCTGCACCAATCCACATGCACCTGCTTCATAATACATGGACTTCATAATACATCTATATCCCTACAATATCCGGCTTTATCTAGCTTTCTAATTTTACATTTTGGTTGCATAAACATATGAACAGTTTATAAAAGGAAGGAGACTATAACAAATCAATCACTCTTATTGATTATTACAAATGCTTTGCAGTGTAATAGATGCCAAAATTTTAAAGCAAATGATGTATCAATTCTACATTCAAAGAACATGCAATGTAATAGAAAAGAGAGACAGGAAATCTTTGACAACAGAATGAACAGTGTCAGGGAAGCACAAAGGGAGGTCTTGTGGCCCAAACTGGCAGGATCAGGGAGTTTTCTGCAGAAAGCGACCCTGACTGAGGCTTGAAGGGATGAGGATGCTTACGAATCCTTGACTGAAGAATGATCTCCCTCTGCATAGAAATGTTATCCTCTTTGACTGAAAGTGAATTGTGAAGAATCATACCCATAGAGCCACATCAACCCTGGGTATCAATGTCCCAGCATCCCTTGCATTTTAAGAGATGAGTCTAGGTTTGTTATGTTGGATTTTGCAGGGCTTTCAGCAGGAGAATAGCACATACAAAGGCAGAGGGAAGAGAATTATACAAAATCACAGAGATCAGCATGGATGCCAGATTGGGAATGTATTTTCTGCTTTATGTGCATGTTCTCATTGAACCACAGCATTCTGGGATATTGGCTTTGGTCTTTCATTTTATAGTAAGAAAACAAAGCCTCAAAAACAAAGCTGTATTGCTCAACACCATATGGCTAGTAAGTACAACCAGATACAACCAGGATTTTTTTTTTAGTTTATTCATGTATTTTGAGAGAGAGAGAGAGAGAGGCAGAAAAAGAGAAGGAGAGAGAGAATCTTAAGCAAGCTCTATTCCCAGTACAGAGCCTGACTTGCAGCTTGATCCTGCAACCGTGAGATCATGACCAGAGCTGAAATCAAGAGTCAGACACTTCACTGACTGAGGGACCCAGGTGCCCCTCAGCCTTAAGTTTCTTTAAACAGTTGACATGTGCCAGTAGAATTTGGGGGCGTATTTGGATGTCTGGAAAAGGCGATTGTATATTTGTATATTAACAAATAAATGCTTCTAATAGAAAACTGTCTCTCATTAGTGGCCATACAGGCCACATTGCCAGCAACGCCTCTGAGCCGTCGAGACAATAGATCCATAGCCTGCAAGAGGCATTTTTGTGTAATGTAGCCTATAATTATAATTAAATATTAATTAAATATTTTTTCCAGTTTTGTCAATTTCCTCACAAAGAATTTTATGGAATTAACCTATTTCTATTTGCTAGTCTAGGTCTTACGATTAGTAAGTAATTGCCAGAAGTCATAGTTAAACTTGTTAAATATACAAAGTATATAGTGAGATACTAATTTTGTAATGAAGGCAATAATTTATCAGATTGTAGATATTATGCTTTAAATCATAGATCCTCTCAAAAGAAGGTGTCCTGAGAATTGAATCTGCCAGATCATCAACATGCACTGTGGAGACATCTAATACTAAAATATAACATTAAAGGAAACCCAGTGCTTTCCACATGGCGTATTCTGCATTCATAAGCATGTGAAGAACAGGGTTTTTTTTTGGTCAGCAATACAATATTTCTTACACGTATACATTTTTATATTCTTTATTGTTAATCAGAGAGCACATTGCTATTATACTATCAACTCACAAGGGATTTCTGACTATATTTTTATATTGATGACACAGTATCTAGCATTAAGCCAGCTTGAAAAAAAAGGCACCCTCTTATGTTAAAGTAAATTGGAATGATTTGGATCAAAGGCAGAGATATTCAGATTGAGGGACTAAATCCCCCCCTTGAGATGATCTCTAAAGTTTCTCTTCTTAACCTAGATATTGAAACTAAAATTAAGCAGTTCTTTTAGTTAAATAAAATGTGTTCAGCCGACATAAAGTTGTAGAGAAGATTCCTGTCCATATTCCTCCCAGTTTCAAAATTCTAATGATTTGATGTCCTAGATGGAACAGATTCTTCAGTGCTAGTCTTCAAACGGTTACTTCCCTGAGGCTAAATTGGTATGAGACTAACCGAGACCAGAAACCCTAAGAATCACCTGAGAATATCTCTATTCAAAAATTGGGCACACTCTACAGTGTGGAGGTTTCTCAAAAAATTAAAATAGAGCTCTCCTATGACCCAGCAATAACACTCTAAGGAATTTACCCAAGAGATACAGGAGTGCTGATGCATAGGGGCACATGTACCCCAATGTTCACAGCAGCACTTTCAACAGTAGCCAAATCATGAAAGAGCCTAAATGTCCATCAACTGATGACTGGATCAAGATGTGGTTTTTCTATACAATGGAATACTACATGGCAAAGAGAAAGAATCAAATCTGGCCATTTGTAGCAACATGGATGGAATGTGAGGGTATTATGCTAAGTGAAATAAGTCAGGCAGAGAAAGACAGATACCATATGTTTTCACTCATATGTGGAACAGAAGAAATTTAACAGAGGACCATTGGGGAGGGGAAGGGGAAAAATAGTTAAGGAGAGGGAGGGAGACAAACCACAAGAGACTCTTAAATACTGAGAACAAGCTGAGGGTTGATGAGGGGTGGGGGAGGGGAAAATGGGTGATGGGCATGGAGGAGGGCACTTGTTAGGATAAGCACTGGGTGTTATATGGAAACCAACTTGACAATAAACTATATTTTAAAAAAACCCCCAAAATTAGGTCTCTGGGATGGCCAAAGGAGAATACTTTGTAAACCAAAATTCTTTTAATCTATTACCGGGAATATGATGATGTATCAGAATACAATGAAATTTCTTACTTTCATTGCTGTATCAGGACTTCACCAGTTGACTATGGCTAGAAACTCACTCAAAGTAACAAACCACTTACCAACCTTTAGTGTGTCAGATTTCCCTGGAGGGCCTATCAAATCCTCGGGCCCCATCCCTAGAGGTTCTGAGTCAGAAATGAGCATTTCTAACAAGTTCTCAGGTGATGATAATGCTGCTGCTCCAGGGACCACACTTTGAGAAACACTGACTTGAACAGGTAAATAAAAACAAAAACAAAAAAAGGCCCATGTAATTTTTAAGTCCAGGGATCCGGGAATCCTATTGCTGCTTTGGGCTTGGCTGGCCCACAAGAAGGAGCTTAAATACCATAATGAAAGTTCCCTCTCTCCAATTATTAGGCAGATTCACTCTGTGTAAGCACTAAATGATCACTAGCACACCCATAATCAAGTCCTACAGGATCAGCAGATTCATCACAAATAGACAATCTTGCCCAATCCTGTAAGAGAAGAATTTTAGGGAGGGCTCTGATCGGCCTTAGCTTAGTCACAGGCCTATTTCTGGAAGAAAAAAAAAAAAAATGACTGAGCCTAGGGTAATGGTGCACGGTTACTGTGCAGGCTGAGGCCATATGAGTGCCCCATGTGCCCAAGCAGTTCCTTTAATAAACGTGGTCATTTCACTTCTCTTGCCTTTAGACTGACCTGTGTCCACAAAATTCCTCAGTCCTTCACGTGAGAATGTTTGGCACGGCAGCCCCCGGGCCAAATGATGCATGAAAACATCCATGCCCAAATTGGGTGCACTGTCTACATACCAAGCCTGGAGCCTATTTTATATGTAAGTATAGAGTTTAAATTATCTTAATGAAATTTTATCTTCAGTAGTATTCTAGTTATGACAGTAACAACATTTTAAGCAGATAGAGTCTCTGACCGTAATATCGCTTGTCCAGGAATGAAAGGATGAGAACATAAAAACTGGTGAGGACCCATGGTCCCGGCCGCAGAGTTCAGCAGTTCAGCTGATTTCTCTCCTAAGCATGAGGTGAACTGGTTCACATGGAGAGGCCCTTTAAATGACATGATTTAATGTGACTAAAAGATGTCCAGATGGCACCACACTGCCTCTACTGGGAGGAGAGGTCAGCAGGCAATTGGCTTGAACACAAACCACACGAATGCGGAGCTACAAGCTGCCCGTCAGGGTCCGTCTTTGCAAGCTCCTGGTGGGTGAAATAATCAAGCACGGTGACAGTGCTCCCCAGGTGCAGGGAAACATGGTGACTTTAACGCCACCCTAAGTGTTGTCAGATACAGGACGACTGTTTTAGGAGCAATACTTTAATATAATATAAATCATCATCTATTGTATTTGTTTAATAAGAAAATAAATATTACTAGAAATACTAGATGAGAACTCTAATTTGAATCCACGATTCTATATATCACTGAATTCATGTGAGCATTGCGAGATGACATTTAAAATTACAGCAGCAGAGGGGCCCCTGGGTGGCTCAGTCGTTAGCCTCCAACTTCGGCTCAGGTCATGATCTCGCACTTTGTGAGTTCGAGGACCACATCCAGCTCTGTGCTGGCTGCTCAGCCCCTCCCCCTTTATGCCCCTCCCCCTCTCCTGCTCTGTCTCTCCCTCAAAAATAAACATTAAAAAAAATTTAATAAAATTACAAGCAGCATAAGCACTTATACTCTTAACGTACTCCTTTATTAAATGTAATTGAGGTGACTAAAAATTGAGCCAAACAACACAGAAGGCTATAGATATAGTTAAAGGATAGTTAGTACAATTGCAATATCCTAAAATCATACTTTGCCTTATAAACTAAGGGGTGCTCTCTAAGAAATGACTACTAAAACACTGTGGCTTTCAAAATAGTAAAGACCTGAAAAGATATTATCAAGAAGAAAAAATGGGGCGCCTTTGTGGCTTAGTTGGTTAGGTGTCCGACTTTGGCTCAGGTCATGATCTCATGGCTCCTGAGTTCGAGCCCTGCATCAGGCTTTGTGCTGACAGCTCAGAGCCTGGAGCCTGCTTCAGATTCTGTGTCTCCTTCTCTCTCTGGCCCTCCCCATGCATGCTGTCTCTGTCTCGTTAAAAATGAATAAATGTTAAAAAAATTTCTTAAGAAAAAGCTACTAATCATTTATTTCATAACAGAGTTTGTACAAAATACAGGTGAACAAAGACAAAAGAGACACATTCATTTAAAAGAATATGGTTAAATATAATTCTGTCTATAAGAAAATTTCAAATCATCTTGAACTTGGTGACATATATGTTAGAAGTAGCCAAACCTAATGTTTCACTGAAAAGCAAAATGTAAAGTACTTACATTTCCCCAGTTCAGAAATAATGCCTCTTCAAGCTAACAGGAGATAAGGGACATGTCCTTCTATCTCATTATTTAAGAAAGGAAAGTGGACAATGATATGGCAAAATGAAACATACATAGAATGAGTAATTTGCTGGGGTGACTTGGATGGCTCAGTCAGCTGAGTGACTGACTCTTGAGTTTGGCCCAGTTCATGATCTCATGGTTAATGGGATTAAACCCTGTATCTGGCTCTGTGCTGAGGGCGTGGAGCCTACTTGGGATTCTCTCTCTCTCCCTCCTCTTCTGCCCCTCCCCTGCTCTTGCACACAGGCGCATGCACATGTATATGTGTGTGTGCTTGCAGATGCTCTCTCTCTCTCAAATAAATAAATAAATAAATAAATAAATAAACACCTAGTGAATGAGTGATTTTCAGAGACTCACAAAAAAAACTAGCAGCAAAATTAGAACCAGAATACATGTCCTGTCTACCAGAACACTTCTTGTTCCGTTATACCATCTCTTTCTCTCTCAGCCATCAGGTTGTAAGCTACCATGGAACAATTAATCATAGTACTTAAAGCTATAAAATTCCCGGAGAGATCATTTATTTTCAGCTTCTAGTCAATAAGCTGTGAAGTATTTTCAGCTCCATTTTGCACATGAGGTAATTGGGATCAGAGTGATATGTCAAATATTAAACATCTAGTAGGTTTAGAAGGAAAGACCAAAAGTCGGATCTCCTTAATCTTAGGTGACTATTCTTTGTGCTGTTATATAGTGTCTTTCAAAATAACTATGCCCCTAACTGAGGTTGAACCACCAACATACCTAGCAATTAAAAGCAAAACATGTAAATACTTATTTACAGAAATTTTGGTTAAATATCATATTACAGGAGATATTCCTAAACAACAAATCAGAAAGTAAGATTCTCTGCATGACTTGGTATCTTGAGTCTGGAAGCAGTAAATAGATATATTTTCCATTTTGCTTATTCTATGCATTTGAGGAATTCATATTTTAGAAGTAATACTTAAATCATGTCATTTTATGATGTTTCAAGGTCTTCTAAAGAATTGAAATTTGACCCTTAAAGTGATGAGGTCTCATGTGCTCTAGGATGGACAGAGAAGTTTTGATAGAGGAGTTAATTACCCACACTCAGGTACTATACAGCCTGATTTTATGATATATTTTTCATATTTTATTTAATTAATTAATGAGAGAGAGAAGATAGAGGGTCACAAAGAGAGAAAGAAAGAGAGAGAGAGACAGAGAATATCAAAAAGTTTCCACACTCAACATGGAGCCCAACACACAGCTCAGTCCCTCAACCCTGGGATCACACCCTGAACTAAAATTAAGAGTCAGGAGCTCAATGGACTGAGTCATCCAGGCCCCTCCATACAGCCTGATTTTTAAATCTTGAACCTACCCTGCTCTTTACATGAACTTCTTAAATTTTGGTTTCTTCGTATGTAATATAGGATAGTACTGTAGGCTTCACAAGTTTGTATAAAGATTAAATGATATATGCAAAGTGCTTAGTACAATGACAGTAATTGCTCAATAAATATTAGCTAATGTTAGCTAGTAGCTCTATAGTCAGCATTTGCTGAGATAAGCTTCCATAACAAACAATCCAGGAATCTCAGTGGCTTTTGACACAAATGTTTGTTACTCACTCATGTTACATGTCAGCTATGGATCAGATTTATCTTGGCTCTATTCACTTGTCCAATCTAGGATCTAAGTGGGAAAAAATCACCCATATGTAAGGTGTACTATTCTCAGGGTAAAAGGAAAAAAGGAATGTTCCTAACCGGTGGCTCTTAAAGTTTCTGCATAGATGTGGTATATGTTACTCCCCTTCACATTCTATTGGCCAAAGTAACTCACATAGCCAAGTGAGAAAGTATATTTTTCCAAAGACTGATAATGGGATTACATGGCAATGAATGGTGGTGTATAATTCCCTCTCATGGAGTCAGCAAATAATTGAGAACGACAACTAGGTCTACCATAGTTAGTGACTCCATAAAGGAAGTTATAAGAAGCACTTTACAAAGAGCCAAAAAATATTGGTTCTGCCTAATGTATCTCTACTACTAGTATGATGTGCAATAAGACATTGATCCCTCTAAATTTTAGGTTCCTTGTACGTTCAAGGACTGTTGTAAGAATGAAATGAGGTAAAGACACTCAAGTAAAGCTCTGTATAGAAATTCAAAGCAGTGATGAGCACTTTGGGAAACTGACCAATTGTTGCCCTGGATTGTAAACACAAAAATGCAGGCAATCCAAATATTTTATTAAGAGCTCTGAGTGCTTATCAATCATGAGGGCTCCCACTGGGCATAGGTAGGCAATAGTAAAACCATTTACCACCAAGAAAATCAAAAATGAAATAACTTGCTGAACCTCAGCAAAAACAAGCATGAAGTAGAGATCTTAAAACAGAAGTCATGAACCCTACTACTACAATCTTAAGATAAAGGAGAAAATGAATGACAAACTTCCACTGATACACAATAGTCCAACATTGTTTTCTCAACTCATCATTCATTATTCAATCAGTGACTCACTCATTCATCCAGTAATTATTTATTGTTCACCTGTTTTGTGCCTGGTTGAGGGGTAGAGAAATAACAATGAATAAAACATAACACATCCATGATATTACAACCCTTGTGTCTAATTAAGTGTCTAATTAAGAAGACCAGTATTAATTAGATAATTATATTAATAATGTATAATTGCAAAATAGGAAATGTGCCATTGAAGAAAAGAAGATGATCCCATGAAAATGTATGAAAGTGAGAACAGGGAAAACTTTTCAGAATAGGTGATTTTGACCTGAGATTTGAAAAGGTCCTACCGTAGTTCACAGGACTAAGGCTACAGGGGGATGGGAGACTTGATGGTGAAGAACATCTCAGTCACAATAGTCCAAGGTGAGAGGGAGTATGACACGTAGAGAAACTGGAAATCCCCTGTGTCTGGAACACAGAGACAAAGAGTGATGAGAGAGAGGATGGCCTGAGGAGTGGAAGCTGAGTTCTACAAGGTCTTATAGGTTCTAACTATCTATCTTTATTCAAATGTCAGTGAGATACCATTAAGTAAAATTAAGTAGAAGCTTGGTATAATTCGATTTTATTTTTTTAATCAAAGTAATATATGCATTGGTTAAAAAGTAAATTGTGCAGGAAGATTTATAAGGGAAAGCGATAGTCTCTCATCTCAACTTCACACTTTCCTAGACTCACTCCCCAGAGGAAAAACCACTTCTCACCACTTTCTTTTTAGTTCTCCTTTCGTTACTGTGATAGTGCTAAATGAATTGTTTAGTCTTTAATTTCTCAATCCATCCTCAATAATATACTTTTCAACTTCCTGGTACTGAAGGTAGAGATTTAACTCACATTCTCTCACTTCTTATTAGCCCATTCACCAAGTTTTAAATCATTATTTCAATGCCCCTGTCATTTCCTTTGTAACTGTAAATATTATATTTAAGCCTCTATTAAATGTTCCAGGAAATATAAATAGTATGTCTCTAGTAGTGCCTCCACTATATTAAGATATTAGTACCTAGCTTGTTCTTTTCTTCCTCTCTCCTCCTCTCTACCTGCTTCCTCATTTCTATAACTACCACTTGCATCTGTGTGCACCAATGAGATTGGTCATCATTGACTATACGGTCCTTATCTAATTTTGCTATCAAAATATGCTAACCTTTTTTAAAAAAGCTTATTGATTTATTTTGAGACACACCAAGAGAGGCATGTGAGTGGAGAAGGGGCAGAGACAGAGAGGGAAAGAAAGAATCCCCATCAAGCTCCACACTATCAGCCCAGAACCCAATAGGGTTGGATCTCACTAACCATGAGATTATGACCTGAGCTGAAATCAAGAGTCCGTTGCTTAATCAATGGAATCCCCCAGGAGCCTGTAAAACATGCTAACCTGATAAAAGTTAGGTGGAAATCCCTTCCTCCATTTCTCTTCCTTGGATGCGTTTATGCAAGATTGAAATTATTTTTTCCTTGTAATATTTACTGGACTTCAACTGTAAAATTATCTAGGTTTGTTGCTTTCTATGTAAAAATGGATCTGATTTCCTATAATGAAAAACCTATTCAGTTTTACTTGCTCCATCAAGGGTGAATGCCCAGACCCCATGTACCACTGGTCTTCTGGAGCAGCTTTTCTTGGGGAAGACCTCACTGAGGCAAGAGTGGTAGCTAACCTGAGGGTCCACCCAGTGCATTCCAGAGCAATACTCAAGGATCTTTCAAGGCTCAACATCAAATTTCTATACAAGCTACCCTTCCTCCTTAGGTTCCAGGGATTTTAAGTGGCATGGTTAGGGTGTCTGGGTGGCTCAGTCAGCTTAGCATCCAACTTTGGCTCAGGTCATGATCTTGTGGTCTCATGACTTTGAGCCCCACATCAGGCTCACTGTTGTCAGCACAGAGCCCACTTTGGATCCTCTGTCTGTCTCTCTCTCTGCCCCTCCCCTGCTCCCATTCTCTCTGTCTCTGTCTCTGACTGTCTCTGTCTGTCTCTCTCTGTCTCTCTCTTTCTCTCAAAAATAAACATTAAAAAAAAAGAGTTGCATGATTAAGGAAGAACTAGCCTCTTCTCTAGGATACATCAGCTGATATAGCTCAAGGATACATCAGCAGAAAGATATGTTACCCTCTTAACATTGATGGGCTAAAAGAGTACACTGATGTGATGGAGAGCTGGACTTCAAGTCCTGCGATGGTAGCACTGTGACCAAGTGGTGCAGAGTTTGTGCCCAGTGCCTCATCAGCCCCTTAGCTTTAAAGAATTGGGAAGAAAGAAAGTTTTTCCTGGTTTGAATTCCAAGACTGGTGATTCAGCTACATGAAATGATGGACCAATGTCTTAATCTGTTCTCATCAGCATTCTTCTAGAACTGACCATAGTAACCACTATGGTCATAGCAGGTGTAGTCACAGCATAGTAACTGCTAGGCTCTGACCAATTTTCATGGAGTTCTACTTGAAGCCAAACTCCTTTTCTGGGAAAGCTAGGCTGTAGAAAATCTGTCTTGGACTAGTTGATCCTTACCTCTTAGGTTTTCTGTATCTTCCTAAATAATTTTTTATAATGTTTTTAAGAGAATGCATTTATTTCATCTAATTTATCAAATTTCTTCAGATAAAATGGTTCATAATATGCATACCACTTTTTAAATTTCTCCTTTAAAAATCATTTGCCAATTGTAAGTTTTTTAAAGAAACAATTTTTAACCTTGTCTTTCTATTCTTGTAGTTGGTTTTTGTGTTCATTGATTTCATTTGCCTAACAATTTTGAATGAATTCCAACAAGTAGCAAAGCATTCTTCTAGATTATGGAGCAAAAAAAAAGTTCAAAAATCCCTTATCTGATGAAACTTAGATTCTAATGTAAAGACAAGAATAAATATGTAAAGTACATTCTGTGTTAAATGTGATATACTTAATGGAGAAAAATATATCTGGGTAGTGGAGTTAAGGACTCTGGATATAGGAGTGTAATTTTGTAAAAGGGAGTCAAAATAGCCCTCACAGAAAAGGTCACATTTGGGAAAGGTCTGAATAAGAACAGGGAGAGCCCTGACATTCTCAGAAGGAAAAGCATTGTATGCGGTGGTACCAGGATGATCCTGGTGTGAGAGCAATGTTGGACATGTTAGAAGGTCATCAAGATCCTTTCATGATTGGTGTGGAGCCAGCAAAAGAGAAAGAAGTGAATGAGAGGGAGATATTTGCTTTTACCTCATTATTCTTGTCTTCTAATTTCTTTGGAATTATTTTGGTGCTACTTTTCTAATTTCTTGAGCTGAATACTCTGTGCAATAATTTTTAGGTGTTCTTCTTTACTAAGCCAAGTACTTAAGACTATATTTTCCTCAAAATATATGGCCTTTGCTACAATACATGTATTTTATGTCTTATTTTTATTATTCAGTTCTAATAATATTCTAATATTCATTTTCATTTTGCCTTTGGTCTAAATTGGCTACAAATATATGTATATGCTGATGAATTATTGGGAGGTTTAGAAGGAAAGAGTAGTGAGAAGGGGGAAAGCAATAGTTGCATACATAATGTCTGAGAATTTTACAGAAATTTTAAATGATGGTAATCCTCATATTCATGAAGCTGATGAATTCAAAATGGATTAAAACATAATCCATCTCAACATGCTCAAATCTTCTATATTTTTATTAATAATTACTGAGCCATGCATAACCGTTGAGTACTTTAAATATGGCTAGTGCAACTGAGGAATTGAATTTTAAGTTTTATTTACTTTAAATAAATTTAATACAAATACCCATAGGTGACTAGTGGTTCGCATATTGAATATCACAGTTCTAAAATGAGGTTGGAAGAGGGCCTAGGGCTAAGCCTTGAGCAAATGCAACATTTGATGGCGACATAGAAGATGATGAGTCAGCAAAAAGGTCTAGGAAACAGTCAAAGACGTAAAAACAATACCTATAGAATGTATTTGCACAGAAT
Organism: Hyaena hyaena; assembly: GCF_003009895.1. Lineage (NCBI taxonomy): Eukaryota > Metazoa > Chordata > Mammalia > Carnivora > Hyaenidae > Hyaena > Hyaena hyaena. Next base: position 1,244,606 of record NW_024080879.1, on the reverse strand, counting down.
CGAAAAAAAGAATGTGTTTCAAGCAGGGGAGAACAGTCAACAGTGTAATGTGCTACTGAGAGAATCCAATAATCCTTACTTTGGCTTAAAGATTTGGGTTAAAGAAATTTAGGAACATGTAGTAGCATACAAAGGAATAAATTCTTTATTGTGCTTTCTGGAAACAACTCAAAACAAAGCTATACTATGAAGAATCTTCCAACCCTAAGGCAATCAGGGTTTTGCCAATCATTTCATAAAATCACTCCCACTGAGGCCAGCTCCTGAGCCATGCTATTTCTTCTACAATTCACACCAACAAAAGAGATGCCTTTTGACCTACCTCTCTCCCAACTCAGTTCCAAATTTGTGTCGCAGGAGAGCACATGTGGCTTTTGCAAACTAAATTACCTCCAGAGGACTAGCTGCAAAAGAGTCTGACAAATGATGTTTTTCGCTTCAGGATGTTTTAAATTGCAGGCGGAGGGATGTATTTTGTTGAGTTATCTTTTTGTTATTGATGTTTAACTTAGTCCTACTTTAACCAATGTGTCCTATGTGATATTACCTTTTTGAAATATGTTGGTATTTGCTTTATACCTAGAATGAGGTCAGATTTTGCAAATGTTTTGGGTGTTACCAAGAATGTAGGGTGTATCTTGTGTGTACTTTAATTTTGTGGTGTAAATTTCTAAAAATGTCCATTGGGTCTAGCAGGAAAACCGTATTGCTCAAATCTTCCATATTCTTGTGAATTATTATAAGAGATATGTGTTGAAATCTTCCACTATGATAATGAAATTCATCAGTTTTGACTTTTTTAATTCATCCATTTAGCATCATATGTACTAAGATTATATTACTAGTGCACTTTAGTTTTAAAAATTTCTATGTTCCTGGTGAATTAAAACTGGTGACTACATACCTTTTATCAATTGGAGCGATCTTCATCTCTAAAAGTATGTTTTGCCTTAATTTCTATTTTGTCCAATATTAATTTATCTATATCAGTTTTCTTTTGGTTAGTGTTTACCTAGTATAAACTTTTCCATTGTTTTACCATCAACATTTCTGTGTCCACTTTCTTTTGCTCACTTTCTTTCTCATATTCTTCCCCCTTCCTTCCTTCCTTCCTTCCTTCCTTCCTTCCTTCCTTCCTTCCTTCCTTCTTCCCTCCCCTCCCCTCCTTCCTTTTTTCCCTTCTTTCTTTTTTTCTACTCTTCCCTTTTGGCCTTCTACACTCATTCCCACATGCACACGCACACACACACACACACACATACACACACATGCACACTCACACACCTCTGGCAAACACCAATCTATTTTCTGAATCTATATGCTTGGGTTTTAGTTTTTTGTTTTAAGCCAGAGGTGGAAATCCTATACTATAATTGCTATACTGTAGTATACTATAATTGCTATATGGTAGTCCTACTTTTAATTTTTTGAGGAAACTCCCTATTGTTTGCCATAATGGCTGTACCAATATTATTTTCCCACTAACAGTGTGCAATGGTTCCCTTCTCTCCACTTTCTCGCTAAAACTTATTATTTCTTGTCTTTTTGATAATAGCCATTCTGACTGGTGTGATGTGATATCTCATTGTGATTTTCATTCTCATTTTCCTGGTGATTAATGATGTTGAGCATCTTTTCAAGTACCTGTTAGCCATCTGTATGTCTGCTTCAGAAAAATTTCTATTCAGATATTCTGCTCATTTTTATTTGGATTTTTCTTGCTATTGAGTTGTATGGATTTTGTATATATTTTATTTATTTTTTTTTAAATGTTTTATTTATTTCTAGGAGAGAGAGAGAGAGACAGCGTGAGCAGGGGAGGGTCAGAGAGAGAGGGAGTCACAGACTGAAACAGGCTCCAGGCTCTGAGCTGGCAGTCAGCACAGAGCCCGACAAGGGGCTCGAACCCACGAACCGCGAGATCATGACCTAAGCGAAAGTCGGACGCTTAACCGACTAAGCCACCCAGGCGCCCCATGTTATATTTCTTAGAAAATGTCATTGAAATGTTGGTCAAGATCACATTGAATTGGTAGATCGGTTTGGGTAATATGGACATTTTAATAATATTGATCTTTCAAATCCATGAGCAGGAAATAATTTTCCATTTATTTATCTCTTCATCAATTTCTTTCATTAGTGTCTTGTAGTTTTCAATGTACAGCCTTTCACCTCTTTGGTTACTCTATTCCCTGGTGTTCTATTTATTCTGATGCAATTGTCAAAGGGATTATTTCTTAATTCTTATGATAGTTCATTAGTAGTGTATAGGTATGCAACAGATGTTTGTGTATTGATTTTTATCCTGAAACTTTACTGAATTTATTAGTTTTAACATTTGTTGATGGAGTCTTTAGGGATTTCTATGTATAAAATGTCATCTACAAATAGTGGCAGTTCAACTTTTTCCTTACCAATTTGGATGCCTTTTATTTCTTGTTCTTGATTGCTCTAGCTAGGATTTCCAATACTATGTTGACAAAAGTTGGGACAGTGGGCTCCCTTGTTTTATTCCTTACTTTAGAGACAAGGCTTTCTTATATAAAAGCCTTAAGATATGATGTTAGCCTTGGGCTTGGCATAAATGGCCTTTAATACATTGAAGTATGTTCTCTCCATACCCATTTTATTGAGAATTTCTATATCAAAATGGAGCTAAATTTTGTCAACTGCTTCTTCTGCATCTACTAAGATGATCATATCATTTTTATCCTTCATTTTGTCATTTGGTGAGTTACATTGATAGATTTGCAGATCTTGGACTACCCTGGAATAAACCCAAGCTGATTATGGTGTATGAGTCTTTTAATGTATTGTTGAAGTTGGTTCGCCAATATTTTATTGAGGATTTTTGCATTTATATTCATCAGGGATGTTGGCCTATAATTTTCTTTACTTATCTGGTTTTGGTATCAGAGTAATGCTGGCTTCATAAAATGAGTTGCAAAAATTCTCTCTTCTTCTATAATTTTTGGAAGAGTTTGAGAAGGATTGGTATTAATTCATCTTTGAGAGAATTCTCCAGTGAACTTTTGTGGTCCTAACCTTTTATGTTTTAGGGTTTTGATTACTGATTCTACCTCCTTACTCGTAATTGATCTATTCATTCAGATTTTCTGTTTCATCATGATTCAGTCTTGCTAGCTTGTATGTTTCTAGAAATTTATCCATTTCTTCTAGTTTATCCAGTTCGTTGGTGTATAATTGTTCATAGTAGTCTCATAATCTTTTGTATTTCTATTGTATCAGTTATAACATTTCCTCTTCTACTTGTAACTTATTATCTCCCTTTTTTGGTTGGTAAATCTAGCTAGAAGCTTGTCAATTTTGTTTATCTTTTCAAAGAAACAACTCTTAGTTTCATTGAGCTTCTCAATTGTCTTTTAGCCTCTATTTCATTTATTTCTGCTCTAAGCTTTGTTATTTCCTTTCCTCTACTAACTTAGGGCTTCATTTGTTCTTCTTTATCTAATTCCTTGAGGTAAAGTTAGGTTGTTGATTTGAGCCTTTTCTTGTTGGTTTTTGTTTTGTTTTGTTTTGTTTTGTTTTGTTTTGTTTTGTTTTTTGAGGTAGGCCTATGTCACTAGAACCTTCCTCTTAGAACTGTTTTTGCTGAATCCCACAAATTTTGTTATATTTTCAATGTCATTTGTCTCAATGTAATTTTTTATTTCTCTTTTGCTTTCTTCTTTGATCTATTAGGTGTTCAGTTGCATGTTGTTCTCTCTTTTTACTTTTTTCAAAGCAAATTTTCTGTAACCCACATATAACTGAAACATCTCCCACCTGCCATAGATTTTTCAGCTGAAGAGTTTTGTCAACTTATATTAATTATAAATAATTACAATTGTCAATATATTTGAAATACTTTCTAACGTATCATTTTGTGCTATATGTCTTGCTTTTTTCTGCTTTTTGATTAAAAAGAGTTATTAAGTTTTTACATTTAAGTCTAAATGTTTCATATTATTTCTTGGAAGCTCTGTATTCTATTAATTTATATGTTTTCTGCAATTAGCATTACAACTTTATCATATATATTCAACTGGATGTCTAAAGTAATTATTGGGGAGAACCTAGTTAGACAACAGGTCAGGAATCAATTTTCTCCCTTTGTGAGAGGTGAGGGATAACCCTATAAAGCAATAAGATGACTTAAAAATACTTCCCTGTAAATATGCTAACGACACACTAATACTACTTGCTATCAGAGCAGTACTTACATGTAGAATGATTTTAGCAAGATGCACCTACTTATGGCAAACAAACCCAGAATTTATAGGCATATAGTTCATTACAAAATGTAACATGAACTATGTAGCTATTTGAGTAAAAATGAAAGTTTTTGATGATAAAATAGTCCCCTTTATAAGTAATATGATGATCACCAATATTACTATTACTAGAAGACCCCATAAATTAATCCTAGCCAGAGCACATGTCATGGAACAGCAAGAAAGAAAATTCACTGGTCATCCACCTCCTTTTTCTGCTTTGCCTCGGACTCATAATTGCTGTATCCTTGAAATTGTTAGTCAGGTGTGACCCTGGGTAAGATCTCTGATTTGTGTGAGTCTGATCTGACAGTCTCGTCCTTTGTGTTATATCAGTAATTATCTTTACCCCTCTCTAGAACAATGACATTCTCTACATATTACATGGTTTTATTTACATTTTGAATTAGACACCTTTTTCCTTTTTTTTCTCATAGCACACTTATTTTAGATTTACTCACATATTTACTAGTATCTTTACTCATTAACATCTCTTGACCTCTCACCTGAGATTATTTTCCTCCTGCCAGAAATAAAGACTTGGATAGGGTCTGTTGGTGGTAATCTAGTTTGGTTTTCATGAAAATATTTTTCTTTTGCTTCTCTGTTTTAAATCATATTTCACTAAAATGCAATTTTACATCAAACACAGTTGTATTTTCAGCATTTTTTAAAGGTATTATGTTATATGCCTTAACTTACATTGTCAATCTACATCACTCTTTTCTAGGTAAAATGTCTTTTCTCTCTAGCTTTTTTTAAACCCTTATTTGCTTTGGTGTTCTGCAATTTTCCTACTTTATGATTTTAAGTAATTTTTTACAGAACTTTCCTACTAGAGCTTCATTTTGTATTTTAAGTATGAAGATTGATGACTTTCTTTAATTCTGAAAAATTCTCAGTATTTATCACTTTGAATATTACCACCCCATACTTCCCTCTCTCTTTTTGAAACTATGATTGCATTATTTTAGGCTGTCCCACTCCCACCACTATTTTTTTTTTAATTATTTAAATACAAGCTAGTTAACACGTAGTGTAGTAAGAGTTCAGGAGCAGAATTTAGTGATTCATCATTTAGCCCATCTCCCCACCCACCTACCCTCCAACAACCCTCACTCTGTTCTCTGTCTTTAAGATTCCCTTATGGTTTGCCTCCCTTTCTCTTTTTATCTTCTTTTTCCTTCTCTTTCCCCTATGTTCATCTGTTTTGTTTCTTAAATTCCACATATGAGTGAAATCATAGAATATTTGTCTCTCTGACTGACTTATGTTGCTCAGCATAACAACACTCTAGTTCCATCCACGTTGTTGCAAATGGCAAAATTTTTCATTCTTTTTGATTACCAAGTAATATTTCATTGTGTGTGTATGTATATATACACACAATGGTCAAGTAGTATTCCATTGTATGTGTGTGTGTATGTGTGTGTGTGTGTATATATATATCCACATCATTTTTATCCATTCATCAGCTGATGGACATTGGGCTCTTTCCATACTTCAGCTATTATTGATAGCACTGCTATAAACCTTGGGGTACATGTGCCCTTTCAAATCAGTATTTTTTATCCTTTGCATAAATACCTAGTAGTGCAATTGCTGAGCTGTAGGGTAGTTCTATTTTAAATTTTTTGAGGAGCCTCCATGCTGACATGATACTCTACATGGAAAACCCATGTAAAGTACCAAAAAACTGCTAGAATTCAGCAAAGTCACAGGATATAAAATCAACATAGAGAAATCAGTTGCATTTATATACAGCAATAATGAAACAGCAAAAAGAGAAATCAAGGTATTGATACCATTCACAATTGCACCGAAAAAAAATCATAAAATACCTAAGAATAAACCTAACCAAGGAGGTAAAAGATCTATATGCTGAAAACTATAGAAAGCTTATGAAAGAAATTGATGAAGACACACACAAAAAATGGAAAAACATTCTATGCTCATGGATTGGAAGAACAAATATTGTTAAAATGTAGATACTACCCAAAGTTATCTACATGGTCAGAGCAATCCAAACAAAATAACATGAAAATTCTTCACAGAGCTAAAACAAACAACCCAGAAAAGACCTTGAATAGCCAAAGTAATGTTGAAAAAAAAAATCAAAGCTGGAGGCATCACAATTTCAGATTCCAAGCTGTATTATTACAAAGCTGTAATCATCAAGACAGTATGGTATTGGCACAAAAACAGACACATAGATCAATGGAACAGAATAGGGAATCTAGAATGGACCCACAAATATATGGCTAATATTTGTCAAAGCAGGAAAGAATATCCAATGGAAAAGAGATAGTCTCTTCAGATGATGGTGCTGGGAAAACTGGACAGAAACATGCAGAAAAATGAAACTGGACCACTTCCTTATACCATACACAAAAGCAAATTCAAAATGGATGAAAGACCAAAATTTGAGACAGGAAACCATCAGAACCTACAGGAGAAAACAGGCAGCAACTCTTTGACTTGGCTACAGCAACTTCTTACTAATGTTTCTGGAGATAAAGGAAATAAAAGCAAAAATGAACTATTGGGACTTTATCAAGATAAAAAGCTTCTGCACAGCAAAGTAAACAATCAACAAAACTAAAAGGCAACCAATGGAATGGGAGAAGGTATTTGCAAATGACATATCAGTTAAAGTGTTAGTATTCCAAATCTATACAAAACTTATCAAGTTCAACACCCAAAACACAAACAATCCAGTTAAGAAATGGGTAGAAGACACGAATAGACACTTTTCCAAAGAAGACATCCAAATGGCTAACAGACACATGAAAAAATGCTCAACATCACTCACCATCAGATAAATATGAATCAAACCACAATGAGCTACCAACTCACACCTGTTGGAAATTAACAATGCAGGAAACCACAGATATTGGCGAGTATGCTGAGAAATGGGAACACTTTTGCATTAATGGTGGAAATGCAAACTGACGCCACGACTCTGGAAAACAGCATGAAGTTCCTCAAAAAAATTATAACTGCATTTTATATTTTCAATCCTTTCTCTTCCTGCTTCGCTCTGTGTGTCCTTTAATCTGCCTTCTAGATAATTAATAATTTCTTTAGTCATGTCCAATATTGTGAGTTTATACTTTGCTGCCCTAAATCTGATTTGAGAGCTCATTCCTCAGAAATGATGGGGTCCCCCAACTATCTCTGGGCTTGACTAACTCAAGTCTACTTTAATTAAACATTTTGGCTTGGGGTTTCCTGGACCATGTAGGTAGATACTAATAATTTGAACCATAAACACATGTGAAGCTAGAGATGTTGTTATACATTTTCAGTAAGATTTTTTTCTGTTCTACGTGGAAAGACTAGGCTCTAGGTCAGCAAACTATCATTGAAGACCAAATCTTACCTGCAGCCTGCTTTTGTACAGCTTATGTGTCAAAAAAACGGGTTTTGTGTTTTAACATTTTTAAAGGTTATGAGAACAATTACATAAAGAACATGTGACAAAGACCACATGTATAACCCACAAAGCCAAAAATATTTACTATCTATTCCTTTCCTGAAAAAAATGGCTAATCTCTCAGATTAGAGATCAAGGAAAGACCTTTGGTTTAAGTATCTATTCAAATCTTTAGCTCATTTCTTATGTTGACTTGTTTGTCCTTTTATTTTGACTTGTAAGTTTTCTTTATGTGTTCTGTATACAAGTTCATCATCCAATAGATGTTTTGCAAGTATTATTCTCCCAGTCTCTGGCCTGTCTTTTGATTTTCTTAATAGCGTCTTTCAAAAAGCAGGTTTTTATTTTGATGAAATCTAATTATATTTCTTTTAAATTTTCTGTGTCCTATCAAAGGGATATTTGCCTAATCTAATGTTATGGAGATTTATTCACGTATTTTCTTCTAGTAGTTTCAAAGTTTTAGCTCTTACATTTACTTTGTGATCCATTTTGTGTCTTGATGTTTGTTGATAAAATCATGGGGGCTTTTAGGTATTTTAAAATATTTAAACTATTATGTAGCAGGATTATATGGGAAACCTCTGTGATTTTGTTCAATTTTGATGTGAACCTAAAGTTGCTCTAAAAAAAAAAAAAAAGTCTAAAGGAAATCCTGCCATTAGCAACAATATGGATAAACCTGGAAGACATTATTTTTTTTTTATTTTTTTAATGTTTTATTTATTTCTAGGAGAGAGAGAGAGACAGCGTGAGCAGGGGAGGGTCAGAGAGAGAGGGAGACACGGACTCTGAAACAGGCTCCAGGCTCTGAGCTGGCAGTCAGCACAGAGCCCGACGCGGGGCTCGAACCCACTAACCGCGAGATCATGACCCAAGTGAAAGTCGGACGCTTAAGTGACTAAGCCACCCAGGCGCCCCTGGAAGACATTATCATAAGTGAAATGAGCCACACACAGAAAGACAAATACTGTATAATCTCACTTATATGTAGAATCTAAAAATGTGAAATTGACAGAACCAGAGAATAGAATGCTGTTTACCAAGGATTGGGGAATAGGGCTAATGGAGAGATATTGGTCAAGGGTACAAACTTTCAGTTATAAAATAAATAAGTCTTGGGGATCTAATGCATAATGACTACAATTAATAATACTGTATTGTATTCTTAAAATTTGCTAAGAGAGTAAATCTTAAGTGTTCTCACCACACACACAAACACACACACACACACAAAGATTTAAAAAAGGTAACTCTGTGAAGTAATGTATATGTTAATTAACTTGACACACATACACATATATAAAATCATCATGTTATCCACCTTAAAAATCATGTTGTATGATCCAAATATATGTAATTTTAATTTGTCAATCATACTTCAGTAAAGCTGGAAAAAATATTAAGTAATGTCTGTTAAAATATTGTGGTATATTATGAAAAACTATATGCCAACAAATGGGACAACCTGGAAGAAATGGATAAATTCTTAGAAACATTCTTAGAAACAAAACTGAAACAGGAAGAAATTAAAAAAGTTGAATAGACCAATAACCAGTAAAGAAATAAAATCAGTAATCAAAAATATCCCGACAAACAAAAAGTCTAGGACCAGATGGCTTCACAGGGGACTTCTACTAAACATTTAAAGAAAAGTTAATACTTATTCTTCTCAAACTATTCCCAAAAGTAGAAATGGAAGAAAAGCTTCCAAATTTATTCTGTGAGACCTGCATCACCCCAATACTAAAACCAGACAGAGACTCCAGTATGAGAACTACAGGCCAATTCCCTGATGAACATGAATGCAAAAATTCTCAATAAAATACTGGCAAACTTAATCCAACAATACATTAAATGAATCATTCACCACGATTAAGTGGGATTTATTCCTGGGCTGCAAGGGAGATTCAATACTCACAAATCAATCAATATGATACACCACATTAATAAAAGGAAGAATAAGAACCATATGATCCTTTCAATAGATGCAGAAAAAGCATTTGGCAAAGTACAACATCCATTTATGATAAAAACCCTCAGCAAAGCAAGGTTAGAGGGAACATACCTCAACTTCATAAAAGCCATTTATGAAAAACCCACAGCTAATATCACCCTCAATGGGGAAAAACTGAGAGCTTTTTCTCTATAGTCAGGATCAAGACAAGGATGTCCATTTTCACCACTGTTCTTTAACATAATACTGGAAGTCCTAGCCGCAGTAATCAGACAACACAAAGAAATAAAAGGCACCCAAGTCAGCAAGGAAGAAGTCAAACTTTATTTGCAGATAATATGATATTCTATATGGAAAATCCAAAAGGCCCCACCAAAAAATTGATAGAACTTATACACAAATTCAGCAAAGTCGCAGGATACAAAATCAATGTACAGAAATCTGTTGCATTTCTATATGCCAATAATGAAGCAACAGAAAAAGAAATCAAGGAATCAATCCAATTTATAATTGCACCAAAACTATAAGATACTTAGAAATAAATCTAACAAAAGAAGTAAAAAGATCTGTTCTCTGAAAACTGTAAAACATTGATGAAAAAATTTAAAGGACACAAAGAAAGGGAAAAACATTCTATGCTCATGGATTGGAAGAACAAATATTGTGAAAATGTCGATATTATCCAAAGTAATCTACACATTCAATGCAATTCCTTTAAAAATACCACTAGCATCCCTCCTCATCAGGGAAATACAAATCAAAACCACACTGAGATACCACCTCACGCCAGTCAGAGTGGCTAAAATGAGCAAATCAGAGAACTCTAGATGCTGGCGAGGATGTGGAGAAACGGGCACCCTCCTACACTGTTGGTGGGAATGTAAACGGGTACAGCCCCTCTGGAAAACAGTGTGGAGGTTCCTCAGGAAACTAACCATAGAACTCCCCTATGACCCAGCAATAGCACTGCTAGGAATTTACCCAAGGGATACAGAAATGCTGAGGCATAGGAGCACATGTACCCCAATGTTCATAGCAGCACTCTCCACAATAGCCAAAACATGGAAAGAGCCTAAGTGTCCATCAACAGATGAATGGATCAAGAAGATGTGGTTTCTCTATACCATGGAATACTACATGGCAATGAGAAACCATGAAATCTGGCCATGTGTAGCAACATGGATGGACCTTGAGGGTGTTATGCTGAGCGAAATAAGTCAGGCAGAGAAGGACAAATACCATATGTTTGCACGTATAGGAGGATTAGGAGGAACTTGACTGAGGAACAAGGGGGAGAAGAAGGGCGGAAATGGTGGGGGAAAGGGAGAGAGTCAAACCATGAGAGACTCTTGAATGCTGACAAAAACTGAGGACTGATGGATGTGGGGGGGAGGGGGGGATGGGCATGGAGGAGGACACTTGTGGGGATGAGCACTGAGTGTTATGTGGAAACTAATTTGACAATAAACTATTTGTAAGAAAAAAAATAAAAATAAAAAAAAATAAAATTAATCCCCCCCCCAAAAAAAAATACCACTAGCACTTCTCACAGATCTAGAACAAACAGTCCTAAAATTTGTATAGACCCCCAAAGAGCCAAAGCAATCTGAAAAAAAAAAACAAAAACAAAAACAAAAAAACAAACCTGGAGGCATCATAATTCCGGACTTTAAGTTGTATTACAAAGCTGTAGTGTTCAAGACAGTATGGTACTGGCACAAAAACACAGGCATAGCTCAGTAGAACAAAATAGAAAATCCAGAAAGGAACCCACAAATACATGGTCAACTAATCTTCAACAAAGCAGGAAAGAATATACAATGGAAAAAAGACAGTCTCATTAACAAATGGTGTTGTGAAAATTGGAAAGCAACATGCAGAAGAATGAAACTGGGTCAGTCTTACACCTTACACAAAAATAAATTCAGACTGGGTGAAAGACCTAAATGTGAGACAGGAAACCATCCATCAAAATCCTGCAGGAAAACACAGGCGGTAACCTCTTTTACATCAGCCATAACAACTTCTTACTCGATTTGTCTCCTGAGGCAAGGGAAACAACAGCAAAAATAAACTATTTAGGACTTCATCAAAGTAAAAAGTTTATGCACAGCAAAGGAAACTATCAACATAACGGAAAGGCAGCCTTCAGAATGGGAGAAGCTATTTGTACATCACATATATAATAGCTAGTATTCAAAATATACAAAGAACTTATAAATCTCATACCTGAAAAACATATAATCCAGGTAAGCAATGGGCAGAAGACATGAATAGACGTTTTTCCAAAGAATGAGTACAGATGGTCACAACATGAAAAGATGCTCAACATCATTCTTCATCAGAGAAATACAAGTCAAAGCTACACTGAGTATTTCCTCACACCAGTCAGAATGGCTAGAATTAAACACAGGAAATAACAGATGTTGGCAAGGATGCAGAGAAAGGGAGCCCTCTTACATTGTTGATGGGAATGCCACTCTGGAATTTCCAGACTGCAGCCACTCTGGAAAACTATAGTGAAGTTCATCAAAAAATTAAAAATAGAGCTTCCCTACATCTCAGCAATTGCACAACTAGATATCTACCTAAAAGATACAAAAATACTAATTCAATGGGAAATATGTAACCCGATGTTTATAGCAGCATTATCAGCAATAACCAAATTTGGAAACAGGCCCAAATGTCCACTGACTGATGAATGGATGAAGAAGATGTGCTATATATGGAATGGAATATTACTCAGCCATAAAAAGAATAAAACCTTGCCATTTGCAATGGCATGGGTGGAACTAGACAATATTATGCTAAGTGAAGTAAGTCAGTCAGAGAAAGACAAATACTATATGATTTCACTCATGCGTGGAATTTAAGAAAGAAAACAGATGAACATGGTGGGGCAGAAGAGAGAGAGGCAAATCATAAAACAGACTCTTAACTATAGAGAATAAACTGATGGTTATCAGAGGGGAGGTTGACAGAGAGATGGGTGATAGGCTTACAGAGGGCACTTAGATGAACACCGAGTGTTTTATAAGGGTGATGAATCACTAAATTCTACAATTTTACACTATATGTTACACTATATGTTTACACTATATGTTAACTAACTGGAATTTAAATAAGACTTTAGGAGTGGGCTTGCGGGGTTGGGGGGGGGGGGCAGTGGGAAGGAAACTTGAAAGGAAAGAAAATTGTGATATATACATATAATGGAATATTATTTGGCCAGAAAACAAAATGAAATACTAATATATTCAACAACATGAATAAACATTAAAAAATTGCTAAGTAAAAAAAGCTAGACACAAAAGGTCACATATTGTATGATTCCCCTTATACCTACTAATAGTCCATGAAAACATTCAGAATAAGTCCATATGGAAAGAATGCCGATCACTGTCAGAGGTTGGGGGCAGGGGTGAATGGGAAAAAACTGTTTAATGATACAGGGTTTTCTTTTGGAACAATGGAAATGTTTTGGAACTAGATAGAAGTGGTAAATTCATAATGCACAGTGCATAACATTGTGAATATACTAAATGTCACTGAATTGTTCACTTTAAAATGAGAAATTTTATGTTATGTGTATTTCACCACAATAAATTTTTTAAGTGTTTACTTATTTTTTTTTTTTTTTGAGAGAGAGAGAGAGAGAATGAGTGAGGGGAAGCAGAGAAAGAGGGAGACACAGAATCCCAAGGCAGGGCTCAAACTGATGAACCTGAGCTGATCATGACCTGAATGGAAATCAAGGGTCAGACGCTTAGCCAACTGAGCCCCCATACCTCTTTGCACTGCAATAAATTTTAAAACATTTAATAATCAAGGTGAATTCTTTATGAGCTTAATTCTTTTTAATGTGACCAAATCTATACATTTTTAGATATTATCATTAAATGTCTACTTTATATTTAAAATATCTTTCCAACCTTCTGAAATTTGCATAAAAAAAATCACCAGAATTTTCTTCTACTACTTTTATGGTTTAACCAGTCTGAAACATATTTTGATATAAAATATGTAATAAGATATAAATGCAGTACCAGCAGGCCTTCACAGGGAAAGAATCATGTGGGTTTGGAAAAGTGTTTGGGAATGGAAAATATACCTGCAAGACTATGAGTTAATGAGAAACAAGAGAGTATCAAATTGTCCTGTGTCATAAAACTGAGAAGAATTTGATCTCATTTTGTTTTGTGTTGGGCTTTGAAAAGAGTGAGAGAAGAGGTAGACCCCAAAAACATAAAGGAAAGCTAAAGCCTGATTTTTAGAAAACGCCTACAAATAGACAGTTTAGGACCTGAAATGTTTGATACTCAGTTTTTATGTTTATAATGTTGCATTGTCAATCCCGTTTATTTACCCCAAAGAATCATTAAATTTGGCTAACACCAAAAGTTCTTGGAAGCAGATAAGCAAGGTGAGCTCCATCTCCAGGCCAATATAGTGGAACAAGGTAGAAAGAAGACTGGGGGCTGACTTACTTTAGACGAAGCAGAAATCTCTTCAAAAAACAGTACGTTTTTTTCTTGCACTGGGCTTTCCACCGGACATAAAATAAAGGTTCAAGTTAACCTTAGATTTTAAGAGGCAATATGACTAGCTAATAGTTGAGCATTAATTAGGTATAGACAAGAATGAAAATGTTTCTAATCTATTCTACAATTATGATTGTTCAAATGCAGTTTAATAGAAGAGTAATTTAGTAAGTTTGTCAGAAAAAACAAAACACTCTAAAGTATATGCTTGAAAGAAACTTCTTTGTATTCACCTTTGTTGAAACTGCTTAAATTTAAATTAGGGACGAATCAATTTGTATTATGCAGATAGGAAAAACAAACCCAAAACTAAAAATTGTTTCATGCATTTAACTTGTTTTTAAATGACATTTTGTAAGTTTACTTGTCACTTTTTAGGTAATAATGAATAAAACAGATGCTATTTTTGAGCTGTAGGTATTCAAAGAAAATGGCTGATAATCTACTTTGCTGAGGACATTAAATTTTATCTCATGCTCAGAAAAAATCAGGAGGACATTTTTACCAATTTTAACCAAACAGCAGGATGAACTTCCAACTAATCTTTCTCTTTTAGCAAAACCACATATAAAAGTGAATGAACATAATATCTTAAAATAATTCCTTAGATACGAATAATATCTTTCTTCAAAGAGCTGAAAGCAATTTGCTTTATGTTCCTATTCAGGCAAGATACCCTTCTGTGAAGACGTGCATTACATGAGAGATAAATATGTATTTTCACTCTCATTTTATAAATAGGAAAATTAAAACTCAATAGATTAAATTTTGGCTCAAGATTACAAAGCTTAAATCAGATCTCCTGCTTCCTGACCGAATCTCTCTCCAAAGATTTTACTTACTCTGAGCAATGCAGAAATCCCCTTATCTCCTACTGGATTTTAGTGAATGACCTCAAATCCTTGTCAAGTCAGGCAGGTTCTAGAAAGAACTAGAAAGAACTAGGTTCTTTCTCACTTTCATATTTCCGTCTATCTGGAATGTTCCTTACCCCTTTCATGTATTCAAATCCATCCTTCAAGTCCCACCTCATCTAAAAATTAGCCTCTGACAAAGGAGTCTCAATTTGGTTGGTTTAACTCACAAAATGAATGTATTTCATCAATAGGTTTAACCAATTATGACTATGACTCTGGCATAGATATCAGCACATTTCAGAAGAAAATATCCAGTTAGTTTGTCCTCTTTGAGGGCAGGAACCATATCATACTCATCTTTGTTCATTTAGTACCTATATAAGGCCAAATACAGTCGGCAGTGAGAATAAATTCTTGCTGAGAAGATTGTTAGATGTAGCCATGTTGAAACACTTTATATACATATATATTCATATGTATTAACTTATACTAATACCATATTAATAACGTAGATTAATTAACCTGCATGCCCTATCTTAACTTCTGAAACGTATTAATATGTTTCAGTAACAGAGCACAGTGCTGACTTAGTTGATGGCAAATAAAGCTGGCAATGACCTCACACCCACTACTGGCTCCCTCTCCATGTTGCAATGTCTTTGATGTCTGTCAACTAGATTATGAGGTTTAAAAATATGAGGAATCTTTTTATTTGTGCTCTTTACATCACACCGATCTTAGTCTCTAGCTGCAATCGCTACGTTTATTCCCCCCTTGCACCTCTGGCTCATTCTTCACCAGCTACACAGATATTACCAGGTCCTCACAGAGTTGGGAGCATGGTTATGAGAGTGGGGGAGGGGGATGGCAGAGGTAGGATGGTAACTGAGTGATCAGCTTCCTCTTTCTCGCCATGGTCAGGTTCCCTTGTAACATGCCTCCAACTCTTTCCTGAGCTGCCAGACGGACGTGTTTTCTCAATGGCTACGGGCTTTCTGCTTTACTAGATCATTTCACTTGTGGCTCTCTGGGTACTTAATGAATCAGGCACATAGTAGATGCCCGGTAAATACCAATTAATTCATCAGCCGCCTGGAAAGGGAGTGCAGCAAAGGCACTTCTGAAATACCAGAAGTAGGAGCCAAGTTGACTGATGTCAGTAAGAATTACTATTCATCCCGAGAATCAGCAATAGAACCATTGCCAATAGTGCTCTTAACCAACACAAGCCCAATCCAGCAAGCCATATTGGTATTTAGTCCAGTGGCCATCTATTCCACTCTTGTCATAGGGGGATAAGAAATGCCTTTTAGTTAAAATAACAGAACCATAGACTTCCTACTTTTCCAGCTTCTTTGTTCACTGGAATAAGCAAAGCAGAAATGGCATTGCTACTGACCGCAGAGCTATTTAAGAGATGGCGAGTTCATCAAAAGCACTGGGATTCAGCTATCTATGAATGATTCAGAATATGTATTAAAAATATGTATTAAAACATGGAAGGTCCCCAATAACATAGAGACTCCAGCACTTGAGTTTTAAAAATCGTGTTCATCAGCTTTAATTAATAAGGCAAAGCTTTCAAACCGAGAACTAATTGATTCTCTTACTCTTCCTTTTCACTGTTCATTAAAGAAAAAAAAAGGTGTGGCACTCTCTCACCTATTTTTTTCCCTCTCACCCGTTTTTATTAACATTATTTAACATTCACTGAACAACTCAGGTATAGACTAGGCCTTGTTAGGGATATAGAATTGGTCTCGTGCTTTACATTGTCTTGCAAAGGCACCTTCTGAAACATGATTTGCTACTGTAATCCACAACTGGAACATGATCGTACCCTTTGTTTCACCTTAAGCCAAAAGCAGCTCGAGTTAAATGCCAAGCTTCCCTGAGTTACAAATTTAGAATCTCTCTGAGGTGCTTGTTCACATGGTGCATTTGCCTACTGCACTGGTTGATGAGCAGTGCTCTCTCTGAGTGGTATATTGACTTCCATGTGCGCTTATCATTTATCATACTTATGTTCATTTTATTCTTATCCCAATAATGACAGCTTTCATGTAAAATGAAAGGGGAAAATAAGATTAATACCTTCTTAGGACACCTTTCACACCAGGCACAAATACGCAGGCTTCTGAATCAAACACGTCTTCTCTGAATTTGTATTTTAGTATTATTATTATTATTATTATTACTCTCATTCAAACATGATCTGAAGATAACCATTTGTCATTTCTTCGGGAATGGTCGAGCAATAAAGGTGGCAGTCGAGTACAGAAAGCAAGAGAAAGGGGCTAGAGAGGTTATATGATGTGCATGTTCAGTAAGGAGAAAAGCAATGACAATGGAATATCGGACCAGTCGTCTAAGACAATACTCATTTTTAAGCCTAATCATTTGAGAATTTGTTGCAGATATGTATTCAGCTTTGGAGCAACTCTGAAAGGCTGCTTTGGTGTTGAGAGCCAAGAGCCGCAGCAAGTTTGAATGAATTCCAGCAACTGTAAACTTTTGTTTTACAGGTAGTTGTATTGGTTCAGAATTGACACAATAAGCAACAGCTGATTAATGCACCCTCTCCTCTCAAAAAATTTAACACTAGGAATTTCCTCTACCTCTGGAGCTGCAAAGCTACCTTTGCGTGTTCTGTGACGTTAGGGACATTTTGCCTTTTTTGCTATTGGGCCTGAAATGGTTAAATAGGGGGAAAATTGAGTAGTGGCAGCAAGTGGGGTGGAGAAGATGGGTGGATTTTTACTGATGTTGTACAAGGAATGTCATCGTGTTTATATCTACAGTCAACGAAGGATGCCTTTCCAGGTGGGACTTGCTCAGGAAGTGATCTTTTCCATGGAAGGTTGCAGAGCAAACCTCTCACTCTGTCCCAGTATGGCACAAAATGGGCAGTTTAGACACAGAGCTGCTGAGCAAGCAAAGCTCCTACCGGAATAAGAAGACAAAGGCTGCTGCTTAAAATGAATCCGAGGCCATTGCATGCTCAGTGAGTAGGCTTCTTCGCAAATAACAATGCAGAGCATGAAACAAGGACATCACCAAACAAAACGCAGATGACCTAGTGAAGAATTGCGTGAGAGACAGGCATGTCGGCATCACCAGAAAATTTAGGAACTGACCAGAAATACAAAGAAGGGTTCTTCCCGGTTCCTTAGAGAAGAGCACTACAAATGGGTATCAGAAGGCCAGTGTATTACTTTGAGAATTGTAGATGTTTGTGTTTAACTGAAGTCCCAGTCTGTGCCTGCAATCCTCATTCCCAAATGTATGGGCAGACATTTTAACTTTCTCTGTTAACTTATGTTCCTAACGCCCCTTAGTTGGAACAGGGCTTCTTGACCTCAGCACTATTGACATTTTGGACCAGACAATTCTTTATTGTGGGTGGGATGTCCTCTACGTTGTAGGGTCTTTAGCAGAATTCCAGGCTGCTACCCATTTTATGCCAGCACAGGCCCCTCGGTGGGAACAATAATAATAATGTCAGCAGACATTGACAAATGTTCTGGGGCAGGAGCGACGTGGAGACAAAATTGCTCCCTTTGAGAATCACTGACTTAGAGGGATATATAAACCTTATACTCAAGTCAAGGTTCTGGTCAACAGATTTAAAAATTGTCTAGTAGAATTATGGACGGAGTCTTGGCAAGGTTTCTTTCTGACCGGACATGCTCCATGTAAAAAGCAGGGACAGATTTTGCTGGAAGAATTATTTGCTCTGAGGAAGCTTTTTGCCTCCATGGAAAGACACCTACAAAATGCAAGGAGCTAAGGAACTGATTCAAGGATATCCAGAAGTCTTTAGAGCTCGGCTCAACGTCAGCATTCCACCTCTTATTGGAAGAAGGCAAAAGGTTTTTGGTTTTGGTTTTTGGTTTGTTTTGGAGCTTTTTTTTTTTTTTGAGCTGCTTCTTTTACTGCCACTAAATCACAAAACCAATGGAAATAAACCATTTTCAACTGCTTACCTATTCAAGGGGCACTTTTAAAATTCATTCACTACCTATGCATCTTCATTTGGATATCTTTGGTCATCATGGTCATGTATGATTTTATTATCCCGCAATATGGATAACAACAAATATTGAAAAAATATCTCCAAAGACACATCATTCAGGAAAAAAAGAGTTTATTAAATTAGTAGCTGACACATCAGCACTGTGGAGGGTAGAGATGATGTGTGACACTATCTTCAGCCACTAACACTCAGCGTTTTTCAGCTCAGCTGAGTAACCAGGTGTGCAGGTGTTTGCCCAAATTATTTAAAACTCTCGATTTCTGAACATTCAGGCGGTCTTGTTCGATACAGGTGGCCGCGTCATTAGTGGGGCTTGTAGTTTGGTCAGTACTGCTAACAAATATTCACTTCTGACCCTCAATTTTTTTTTTTTCTGGTAGTGAAGAAGATCAGAAAAAAAGCTGTTTTATAAATGTCTTTTATGGACCAAGCGAGAAGATGACTGACAAAATACACTCATTTTATGCACTTATAATTCTGTGAGGGATTATAGCAGTTTTATGGAAGAATGTGCATAATTTATACAATCTCAGAGGAATGGCATGTATATTTACTTGGGGGAGACGTAAGGAAGGGATTAGCAGAGGATAAGGTAAAGGCAAATAATGGGCTTGGGAAATATCAGGACGTTTGATATGATTGGCTCATGGGAGAGATTGTGTATGAGCGCGTTTGAGCTCTAGAGTTGGTAAGTATTCTGTTTATTGTGTCTGCCTATAACTTCAGAGATGGATCAAGATACCTGCCTACTATTTTTTTCAACTACATTAGTGAGTTGTCAAGGATTATTAAAATATGTAGGCTTATATTCTGGTCAATTCATTCATCACTCAGAATAAGATTGTTCTGCTACTATCAATGGTAAATTTTTTAAATAAAATTATATAATGTTAAATTTCTGGAACTGAAAGCTGAACTGTTGTAGTAAATACACCTTTATGTAGACCCTGCACTACTAACTGAAATTAAAAGTTGTGGGTTTTTTTTTGCTATTTGGCTAAATGTCTTATTTTCCTCATGCTCAAAAATCATAGCATTAAAATACCCAGTGTACGTGCCCTAGATTATTCCATATACAGAAATACAGAACAGATTATTAAGTATAATTCAGTACAATGATTTTAACAGAACTGGTTAGTTTATTGGTTGATAAAAATATTAATAATGTAAACAGGTGGGGGTGATTCGATTCTAATATTCCATAGTCTAAGATTACCAACTGAGAAAACAATTATTCCCCTAAAAAATGGCTTGCGCTCACGTTGCATAATTTTGCTGTTCTCCATTGTCTTCAATATTGGCCACTGCCAGAGGCAAGTGTTAGACAAGACAGACAAATGGTCTGATCTAGAATGGCAAATTCTATGTTTCCTTAATACAGTCTCCTGGAATGACAGCAGTTATGTATTTTTAAGTCTGCTCTTCCATTATGGCGATAAATGGTGATTTAAGTACTGTCAGGTTCAAATTATACTAGTGGAAAATGCAGCAGGGAGAAGTATCAAAGACAAAGAACTTTTAAATAAATCTCATCTCTCCTCCCACCATATGAGTTAATTTCTATGCCAGATGGCAGATGTTTATGCTGGTACTTAAAAGAAGTAAAAATTAAATGGATCTCAAAACTTAATTGTTTTTAGTTTAGAAATGCTCTCAGATAAAGGGAGGTTGGTAGGAATTTTATTTAAAATGATCTCCCAAACTCAGGATCTTAGTATATAATTATAATTTGGAAAAAACTAGGTACGTCTCAAGTAATTGATTATTTTTTCAGTCCATTATCAAATTTTGCTACTGTTTTTCAGGTAATTAAAAAAAAATGCAACTAGTTATTTTTTTCTAGAAGTGATTGCCAAAAATCTTCATAGGATTATATTTAAATGTATAGTGATTCAATTAGCTCTTTAAAATTGAGCCGTGAGGTTTTTAGACACTTTTAATCATCATCTATGTCAGTCTAAGTCACAAAGTTACCTATCCAAGATGATTTTATTTTGATGTGGATTAACACAGCACAAACAGCAGAGAGCCTTCCTGAAACAAGCAATTGTTATATGAGTAACTCTTGTTTACCCAGATAGAACCGATCAGCTTAACAACGAGAAAGCTCTTCTTCCCTCGAAAGGTTAGTATTATGGAGAAAAATTATTTTATTATGACATCTACATTTATTGCCCCAAAAAGCAAACTTGACCTAAGTGATACATGGAGATTTTCTTTCCTTTTCTGTAAATACATTAACCCTGATCAGAAATAAACCCTGCCTTCTTAACCTAAAATGCAGAATAAAATTTTCAGCAGGTATTTCTGGAAATCTTAACTGAAGGAGAGCTATAAGTCCAAATAAGTCTAGTAATCACTTGACTTTATGTGTTTAGTAAACTCCCGAAACATTTCCTTTTATACTAAAAACAGGATAGAACAGTGGCCAATTTTGTATTTGGCCGAAACAAGGAAACAAAAAAAGATCAAAAAATAGAATTTCAATTAGTAAATTACAGTGAAGCTTTTTCGAATTTTTCATCATAGGGACTAGGAAATCTGTAATATTCTTGAACATCTGTATTCTGAACAATCAATTCAACAAATCTCAGTTGAGCCCCAAAGATAAGTTTACTGTTTTACTCTGTACAATAATGATTTCTGTGTAAGCAGAAATATGAAGCAATCTTTCTCTTCCATTTGTTTATAGTGTGTGTGTGTGTGTGTGTGTGTGTGTGACCACATAGAAGCTTTTAGAAAAAAAATAGTTACATCATCCAAGGCTAAGTTTCAGCTTTGTTTTCAGTTCTTTATAAAGCTTAAAGGAAATCCCTGTTGGCTTTATTTGAGGCAGATTACAGACTACATCATCAATGAAGGCAGCTTTGTCTGGTGATCTGTGTGGTGCTGACTTCCCAAATGTGCAGCCCCTCTTTACAAGGAGGACTTCAGCCTCAACCAATTTTGCCCATATTTTACTTGGGAGCTGGCAGGACTTAATAGCGTCCTCTCCAGTCTTCAACATGTAGGACACAAATACTCTTGCAAGTCAAGTCTAGCTGCTTTCTCAGATTATTGTGGACCTAGTAGGGGACAATGGGTGGATCCATGAAATTCTAGAATGGCCTTTATGAAAAAGAACGTTATGCATTTATGTAAAAGAGGCTGCTAGTGAAGTTGCAGTGAAAAAGATACTCCAAAATACAATCACTCAAAGAAAATAGAGCTTTATTTCTCTCACATGTAACAGTACAGTGATAGGGGAGAAGTTCCTAACACATAAAAAGCTTTACTTTGTTCATAGCAGCACTCTCAGCAATAGCCAAAACATGGAGAGAGCCTAAGTGTCCATCAACGGACGAACGGATCAAGAAGAAGTGGTTTATCTGTACCATGGAATCCTACATGGCAATGAGAAACAATGAAATCTGGCCATGTGTAGCAACATGGATGGACCTTGAGGGTGTTATGCTGAGCGAAATAAGTCAGGCAGAGAAGGACAAATATCATATGTTTGCACGTATAGGAGTATTAGGAGGAACTTTACTGAGGAACAAGGGGGAGAAGAAGGGGGGAAATGGTAGGGGAAAGGGAGAGAGGCAAACCATGAGAGACTCTTGAATGCTGACAAAAACTGAGGACTGATGGATGTGGGGGGGAGGGGGGGATGGGCATGGAGGAGGACACTTGTGGGGATGAGCACTGAGTGTTATGTGGAAACTAATTTGACAATAAACTATTTGTAAAAAAAAAAAAAGAAAGAAAGAAAATTGCTAAAATTGATATGACAGTATCTAATTCATCCAGTCATGGTAAGAATGAGATAAAAATAATCCTTTTGAAACAATGTGCTTCTTATTCAGGCCCTTCCATATTTTATTTCCTATGGTTTCCAGTTCTCTACCCAATCCAGAAGTCTTTTGGTTCTCCTATCACCCTTCAAAATCCTTCCTTGGTCTACTATTCCATCAAAATTATTCGGTGACCATTTCCACCCTCATCTAATTTTCCATCACCTGCTATAGAATCTACAGAATTTCAAGAATGTAAAATGATGTAATTGACCCAATCTATGGACTGACATTGCCTGATGTTAAGACAAAGTTCTCCTTTGCTCTCTGATGGAGATTCAAACTTCCACTGAAGCCCTGAGATCAGTTAGATAAGCAATGATTCCAGGAAAACATATAGAGTGGGGTCTATCTGGTCAAGAGCATAAGTTTGCCTTCTGTATCATTATTGTACTTATACTTTAAATGTTATACTTTAAATGTTATTTTACATTATCTTATAAAAATGATGCATGATTATGGTAGAAAAAAAGAGAAAATAAAGATTAATAAAATATCCAACTTAAAAAAAAAAGCTTTACTTTATCTAGATTCCTTCTGCCTCATTTTCTAGCATTCCCTAAGGATGCTCATCACACATGAGTGAAGATGGCTCACCACCACCCCTGAAAAATGAAAGGAATGGAAGGTCCCAGTTTCATTGTTAAAGAAATGAGGTAGACATTGACTACATTATCTATCTTCTAGCCAGACGGAGAACTGTAGTCCCCAGTGCGATAGCCATGTGTCCTGCCAAAACTGGAGGGTGGGGATAGGGATTGTGTTCCTACAAGAAAGAAGAGGTGAGTAGATATTGAGGGGCAATTAACAACCTTTACCATAAGCATTTAATACATAGTTTATAATATAATGCTTTTGATTAATTTATCAAAATATATTTCCGGAGTGCCTACTTTGTAGACAGCGCTCCACTAAGGCCCTCATAGGATTTTAAATACATACCAGTTTTTACTCAAAAGGAAGTTCTGATATTTTGAGGGAAACGAGCTATATACACTGAATTCCATCAATAATAATATGAATTACAATGTTGCTGATAACTCAACATATGTAGGATGCTAAATGAGTGGTATGGAAGATGTGTGATATTACCATTCAGGGCTCATTTCCTGCTGGAAGACAGGAGAATGAGCAGCAGCCAGGCCATGGGGGCCCGCTCTCGTTTTGCACTTTTCACCCAATAACAAGGGCCCAATACAAATAAGGCCATTTCACACCATGAGACCCATAATTTCTATCTTTAAAAATTATATGTATCTATGTATGAAATTATGTGTATCCGTATCCACTTATAAATGAACAAAGAGCCCGCTATTTTTTTTCTAAACTTTGGCATCGATGTTATGCCTCTACTCACCTTTTAGTTAAACAGCATCCGTTCTTATTGTTAGTGAGGTTGAATCAATCAACTGCATTCTCTAATGATGGAAGCAGATGGAAATAGAATGAGCTTCTGAATCTTCCTCAAGGGCATTGTAGAGGATGCTGCACCCTTGACTGAAAATTGCTCAATTTTGCAATAGAGTTGGCCAATGTAGACATAGTCTTATATTTTCACTAATTTTGAATTAATACTCTAGAAACCAGCAGCTGACAATGAGCCTGAACAGTTGGTTTCACACCTGAGGCCTCTTTTAAAAGACCATTCTCATCACAGTCAAACAACAGGAGGATATATTAGAGGCGAAATGAGCGCATTTTCTCTAAGACTACTTAAGTAGAGTTTCTCTTGAACTAATTAAGATTCGATTCTATTTCAGAAACTAATGTCTGAAGCAGACGTTCTGTTTGGGAATTATTAATAAACGAAAGCAGGCGGTTCCAGAACACTCGAAATGGTACTTTTTTTGCCCGGTGGATGTTTGATAAAAGCGCTTGATGGAAACAATTAAGTAGAGAATAGTATTTTAAAAGTGTTATCAAACGTTCAAGGTGAATGATTATGGTATATGAAATTATTAACGAGAACTAAGAACTTTCAAAAAATTGAATCAGTGACACTCTTGACTATTGAAAACATCCCTGATGCTCTCCACATTAAGCTTGTAGGCTCTTAGAGTTCTTAGATGTGTGGGGGGAGCAAAGGATGACAGCCCAACTTTTTAGTTTTTTTCCAGACTGTATTGGCTATACTGTGAATTCTGGTTCCAATTTGAAAGGAAGAATATTTAAGTATACATATGAAATTTACATACTGGATGTGATGGTTCATCCAGCCTAACTCAAAACGATCAGCTGGTCTAAACCAGAAAATGCTAATGGATCACGGAGGAAAATATTTTTGCCTGGCAACTTCAGTGAGCACTCACAAGTTGTCTGAGTCACACTCTGCATTTTCGTATAATGAATTGTTACACGTGTAAGTAGGAGACCAGAAAGCACTGTCTTGCCTTTTGCACAATGCATCTTTCACGGAGTCCTCAAGGCGGATGTTACATTTACCTTCCAGTGATCATCCTGCTACGTGAGGTTAGTGACTGCCAAAGTTCTTAGACCTATAGTTCACATCATGTGACAACCCTCATTTTTTTTCAAATAAAAGAAACTTCTCTGTGGTGTTTCCTGTCATTTTATTTTAATAGCAGAAATAGGCATTCACGAAAGCCATCTGCCACCCACTAGGAAGTCTCAGGGTCAGACTGCCGTTTACAAGTTGCACGGAACTGAGATTTTCGGGGGAAAGAAGGGATAGTTACCAGTGCTACAAAACTGTGGGAAATGTTAAATGCTCAGAAAAAAGGGAGGAAACATCAGAATGCTCAATATTCAAGATTTCAGGGCAGGCATGTTTTTTTAGTACCTGATACCAAAGAGAGGGTGTGTTGGGAGAAGGGAAAATAAAGAGTTCGTTATTGAACTCCTTTATCTTTGTTACCAGTTTCCATTCAGAGGAAAAATATGTCTAATTGGGATTCTTATAGTTTTCTGAGGCAGCTCATTATGTTCCAAGCTGAAAAACACAATATCCTCCACTGTAGCCATTTTAGACAATTCATTTTTCTTTCGTTCAGGTGGTTCATGTCTAAAGACCTCAAACCAGAACTCATTTCTTCTTCAGTGTGGTATCAAAATCTTTCTTAAATCAAGGTTGATGAATTTAAGCCTAGATGACAAAAAATAAGCTGTACTAGTTTCTTTGTCATGGCCAAGTTTCAATAATAACCTTCTCTTTATGCAAAACTGTTCTGTCAAAGTCCAATTACATACAGTAGAATCCTTCGCTTTTCATCAGAATCATTATGCTTGACCTAGAGAGCTACTGAAAAAATTCAGGGTTCTCTGAGAAGGAGAGTGGAACAAAAACCTCAAACCATTCACAAATCCATTTCTTCTTTTCCCAGGGCACAAAAATACACCACCTACTGCCAGGTACAGTATGGCCTCATGACTATTTGCCAATAACTGTGCGAAGAAAACGCAAATGGTGTGCGTGTGTGTGTGTTTAAATATAATTGCTGTACTAATCACTTTATTATACAAATTAATCATTCTTGATTATACAAGCAATTGAGTCTTTAATAAATACAGGTATATCTGTAAAATAAATTTTCATTTTTACCTCCAGAGAAATTTCAATAGTTAAAAAAGAATAAGAAAAGTAAGACCTATAAGTTATGTATTAACTGAGAAACAACATTCAAACCAGAGCATGTGAAAGACAGGCTGAAAGGTTGAAGGGGTGGGAGATGTAAAATTGTTGGGAACATAGCGCATCACACTTTCGGTACTAACGACCCCATCCTTTTAAATGCTCACGAGTTCAGTTTAGACCTTAAAATACAAGATGTGAGCAGAGTTGATTCCGGTTGGTCACACTTCCCCATAAGATGCATGTCCTTCAGAATAAAGCGAATTAGAGAAACGGTTTCACAGTCTTCACCTTGCATTTCATAACCCTTTTGAGTTCAGGAGGATTCTATTTAAAATCAAGCCCCTACTGGTCAGTGAAGCTTTTCTTCCCTGTCCAAGCACACACCATATCACCCCCCGTCACCTGCCCATTATCCACATTGAAGTCAATAAGGAAAATTTCTCACATCTAGGATACATCTGGAGATGGGCTCCTCACACACACCATCCTCTGCTGAGAGGTAGTATTGGTACAGGAATATAGCATTTCTAGTTTGCTCTTCCAAGTCTTCAGAACACACAGCCCTGCTGTATCAGGTAAACTGCTTGGAAAGCAGTCAGATTGGAAATTAAAAGGACTTTCTCTTTCAGTTTTACCCTCTCTTTAGTTGTAGAGGTTATCCAGTAATTTATTAATTACAGCACATTACACCGCAGAAGACTACAAAGCTATGGGATAGAGAGGTGCTCCAAGATGGAAGGCTCCTCAGTGTCACAGTCACTACATAAAGTCTTGTGCTGTCTCAGGAACATTGGACAGACTGTCATTTGAACAGAAATGGGTAACTATTAGGTTCAGGTTCTAAACTGTTGAAGTTATCTGTCAGGTAATGCCAGTGAGCACCTGTGAATAGGGTGCCAGGATATATAAAGTCCATGGTTTGGGAAGGAATCTTACTCTACCTTGTAATTCAAACAATTGATAACTTGCTGGTTGGGATTACACTTGCCTTTAAGCAAAATACACACAGCCCTTGCTTAATTATTATCATAGACTCTTGGATTTAAATTTTTTATCATACTGAATCATATTACCTGAAACCAAATCACTGTGGGGTAAAGGAAATAATTTACCAGAGAAACTACCCATTTTACCGAAGGAAGAAAACTTTTCTCTAGGGGCTACCAGCCAGGAAAAAACAGGAAGATATGAATCATGAACGCTTTTCAAGTTTATGGCATTAGCTAAAGTAGGAAAAATAGCATGATGTGAGAAATGTTACTTGGCATTTCTACTGCATGAAGTATTTCATGATAACCACTATCGAGCATTCACTAGGTGCCAGGCTGTATGAGAAGTGTTTTTACATAGATTCTTTTACATAATCTTCATGACCTAAAAGGTAAGTAGTATTTTATACCCACTTTACAGATGAAACTGGTAATTCACAGTCACATATTCAGGAAGCCACGAAACTGGCATTTGAATCCAGGATGATTCATTGAAATAACTTATTATACTCTTAGCTTCAGTTATCTCCAAAGCAACCCCACTTTATTTTCCTTGTTTTTTTTTTCTATTACTTTATCACTTCTATTTTTGCTTTACTGTTAGTTAATTTGGGGAACATTCACTTCATCCATTTATTGTATGTCTTCTCGTAAATTTTCCCCGCCGTGCAAGTAGGTCAAATATATGATTTAAGAGATGTCCAGAAAACTTCTTGCTTTATATGGCCTGCTATGGAACCTAGAAATTTACCTTTTAAGAATAGTTTGTTAAAGTTCAGGGAAGGCATCATCAGACATCTAGTAAAACACAAATATGCCTGTGAGTGTCCATTCACTTAATCACCCACTCAATAAACAACTTATTTAAAAAAAAAAAAAACCATTGCAATTTAATCTGAATTTAAATGTGAAATCATTTACCAAAGATGGAGCATAAAAATGGGTTAAAGGTGAATAAGGTGGAGGAGATTAACAACAAAAACAACACCCAGGGCATGAACTGTTTCTTCAAAGAAAGCTACGCTGAATCCAGTGCCATCCTAGGAAACATTAGGCAGGCTCTAGCAACGTGGGAAAGTCACACCCAAGAAGGGATGCCTGGGCGAAACAGAGACTACTTGAGGTTGCGGGCGGAGCTCTCACAAGGAGGGTAGGGGTATGTAAGAGAAAATGTTTGGTAGTTTTGCATTTTGTCTAGACCCACTTAAGTTCTTGGTGGCCCGTATCACCTTGTCCTCCATGAGCTCTAACTCTCTAATGGGCCACACGGCTCCTTGAGTTCTCTCAATTTCTTATTCTGTCAGGAGAAAATTTCCATGCCATGCTTTTTCACTCACGGTTTCATTGGACAATAATGATACCTCAAGTGAGTACTTAGTGTTAATCCAAACCATTGTAAGGGGACACTTTAAAAAACCAAGGCTATCCTAGGTAACCCAGACATGTGTCTTTTTACTAACAACTAACCTTTATTGAGAATACACTCTGTAGCAAGCACTATACAGACTCCTTACATGGACTATCTCAATTAATCTCCAGATATGAAGTGTCCTTTATCATCATCCTTAAACTACTGAGGAAACTGAGATAGAAGGATTGAATAACATTTCTAATCCATTGAGTCTTTTATTTCTATAATACAAGTGGGTAAAAAAATGTGATATTCAGATTCATAATTTATGCCTCTTCTATAGCTCATGTCAATTCTTATTGCTGTTTGAGATTGTTTAAACAAAGCCACCAGAGAGACCTTCCCCATAAAGATAGATGTGACACAAGGCCATATTTGAAGTAAAATTCCTACTGGGCTTTACACAAACCATCAAGGCTCTGAAGGCAAAAAGATGTAGTTGAGAAGCTGAGTTCCAGAATTCTTTGAGATATTCTAGCAAAAACCGGCACCACATCCTGAATCAGATAAGATTCTCTACCTTGATCTGACCCTTGATCTGACATTTTCTTCCCACCTCTTCACCATTCTTGGCCCTGGTAGAATCCAGAAATAAAAGTTGGCTATATGTACTGTTATTGAATTAATCTCAAGTAATAAAAATTGGACAGAAACATTTTTGATCTCATTTTCTTTTTCCTTTATCATACTATGCCATGTTAAGAGAGCCCCATGCAATAAGTAATTCAGACACCCCAAAACTCATGGGGATTAGTGGGCAGTTTCTTAATGATGGTGTTCTTATCCCCCTGCTTCTTCAGATTCAAAATTTCCATGAGGTGGTGAAATCTTCTAGAGTTTACTATTCATCATTTGAGAGGGAATGAAGAGGGAAGTGAATGAAAGTGAAGTGAACTGATTAATTTTGGAAAAACAAATAATGCCTTATTGTCATAAAGTTTTAACAGACCCTTGCAGTTTTAAGCATTTTATAATTTGATAAGAATATGTAAGCCAGAGTTTTCCCTAAAGCTTAGTAGTGCTCCGGGTATAAAATACTGTCCCAAATTGCCTGGAACTACTTGGATTTCTGTTAGAATTCTCAGCTTTCTCACTCTAGCTCAGCAGGATTGGTCATATAGCTTCCCTAACAAGCCACTACTTACCACTGAACATGGAGACTTTGAGATGTACTTAACCTTGATGGAGGGAAACCTTGTATCTAATAAAGAGGAATAAAAATTCCGAATTACTGCAAGGCACTGCAGCGGGCAAGCTACAATTCCAGTCATATGAAACCTCTGTTTACAGTAAAATGATGATATGAATCACAATGACTCTCATATAAGGACTCAACTGCCTACCTAGTCATATTCCATATATTTATAATATATAATTTCATTTTCATACAAGCTTATTATACATATTAAAGCAATACTTTTCCTTGTACAGCCAAGATTCATTGATAAAACAATGAAGTGAACTAACACCCTTCCTAAATAAAGTTTCACCAATAGCACCGTATGTTAATGGACCTATTTCATTGTTAATGTGACTGACTGCTTATTGATTCTTGCAGGAATCCAGCAAGGGCTTCAGAGTACAATTTAGTTTGGAGAGCTCTGGGTCCAACATCTATGCTCAATTACAACTTTCAGAAGAGGAGATCAATAAAATTTAAATTGCTTATGGTAATCACAACTTCAAATCATTGCGATCAGCATAAGCAATCTGCTGACCCCAGCCAAGCTCCTAAATTGAAACTTGTAATGAGTGGTCATTTAGTTTGGGTCCATTCATATTATTTTGGAGGCAGGTGATGAACAATTAAAGATCAGCCAGCACCTTCTCTGCGCAACATTCCCATCTTTATTCCCAAAGTATTAATATGCAGTAACCCTCGGGTTCACGCTTTTGCACTGCTTTAATGGGTATTCTGTATGAATAAGCAATTATATTTTCTATTAAACAATTTCAGTGTAATTGAATTAGCAGTTATAATATTGCTAGGGCAAGCAAAAGCTTTCCTAGGGAAAAATTAAGTGATATTGGGTAGTGCAAATTAATTTATAGAACTGAAAAATGTAACCAATTAAATAGAATTGCCTTTGCTTCCCCCCCTCCTCCAAAATACAATTAAGCAGCACATTGTTTCAAAGAATATGTTTCAGAGCAATTTGTTTTCAATCATAATAGCTGTTTTTCATTCATTATGAAAAGCTGTCTATTATAATGAAAATTTCATAGGCAGTTTTCCTTGACAAAGCAGGTTGCAAGTTTAAACAAAGATAGCCTGCAGATTACTTCCTTGATAAGGAGTCACCTTAGAATTACATTTTAATAAATCATTGAAAATAAATCTTCTGCATTACAGCATGAAGGTTTAGAGAAAGAAAAAGCAAATAGAGAGAAACTAATCAATGAAAATCTCCTGCTGCCAATATAATAACAGATGGACCAATGCTAATACATAAAGTGTATTACACTCACACACACAGCCAAAAAGAAAAACGTAAGATAAATATCACGGAAGTCAACTGTCACCAATGAGACTTGAGTAATAACCCCATCTTTACTATTCATCATCTACTGTGCCTCCTCCAAGCACTTTGCTGAATTATAAACTAGGGTATTTAGGGCACATTTTTTGCAACCTAATAAGATGGCCATCTTTAGATCACTACCACCAAGGTTTAAAGCATCTTACCAAGTTTTGCAAAACAAAGTAAAATGCAAACATATGCATCTATGTTTTACATTTACATAATACATACAACATATGATATGTACGTATATCTTTGAAGGGAATTTAAAACTACAGCTGGAATCATTGTAAATATTTAATTAAGAAGTTTGTAGTAAAAATATTTAGTAACACCATTTCTTTTATTCATGCTCAGCTCTGAAAAGACCAGAGCAGAAGCCTTAAGTCTCTCAACATGAATTCCATAAAAAGAATGCTTTAGATTCCTTGGAATCCTTTGGATTCTTTGGATAGAACTTACAAGATTTTTATGCAGGGAATGACAAGTCAGGTCTTTAACTTGGGTGAAGTGAAGACTGACTGGAGGGCAGAGTGGACCAGAGGGAGGTAGGGCTTTAGTGACTCCTGCATTAGTCCGGGTTAGAAGGTGGGCATTTGAATTAAGGAACAGGTAGAGAAGGAAATGAATGCCATCAGTTTTCAGAAGCTGAACTGACAGAATTTCACATTTGATTGGCTGTGGAGAGGGAGAGGACTTGAGAATAGCTTGAGGTTTCCATTTTGGAAAACTTGGAAGGCTAATAATGTTATTTATGAGTTCGAGAACACAGATGAAGGAGTATGTAGGGGAGGTGACGAAGTTCATGTGTTAATTAAGAGTATTTCCCAAATACTGAGTTAGATTAATGTTCTTCCTGGGTCCTTTGCCTCTACTGAGACAGTAGTGATTGAAAATGGCATTTATTGCAGGAATAACTACTGATGTTCCTTAGGTAAGTTTATCTTTGCATATTCTCATCTACTTTTTTATTCGGTATGTGGGTTAGGCCCACTGGCTGAGAGGGTATGGCTTCTGTACCTGAACAGAACTTTTTTTTTTTTTGCAACTGACTAAAATAGCTGTCTTTGAGTTAGTACCAAGGTTTCTCAAAAAGATGGAAAATATATTTTTAAATCCAGCCTCTGAAATCTGATAAACACAGTGAATAGTGGCTTGAGGCTGCAAAATTTTATCTAACATTCAGAAAATATTTGTCAAAAGTTTATATTCATTTATTTTTAATCATTTTTAAATTTCATTTTCTTTAGAGAGAGTGAGGGCAGGTAGGAGAGAGGGGCAGAGAGAGAGAGAGAGAGAGAGAGAGAATCTCAAGCAGGCTCCATGGTCAGCATGGAGCCTGAAACAGGGCTCGATCCCACAATCCTGGGATAATGAACTGAGCCAAAATCAAGAGTTGGATGCTCAACCAGTTGAGCCACCCAGAGACCCCTGTATTCATTTAAAATGTTCTCCAATTGGGGAAAAATAGTAATGCTAAGTGTTTCCAGAGTTCATAAACAAAATGTTTAAGGAACAGTAGTTATTTTTCATTTTATTTTATTTTATTTATAAAGTTTTAAAATTCTATTTATTTTGAGAGAGGGAGAGAGAAATTCCATGTATGCAAGCAGGGAAGGGGCAGATAGGGAGGGAGAAAGAGAATTCCAAGAAGACTCCACTCTGTCAGCACAGAGCTCAATATGGGGCTGTATCCCACAACCCTGGGCTCATGACCTGAGCCTAAATCAAGAGTTGGATGCTTAATTGACTGAGCCACTGAGGCACCCCAGTAGAGTTTTTAAGTTTTTTTTTTAAAAATATGAAGACATCCTGGAGCCTGGCACAATATTTGGCATATAACAGAAACTCAGTAAATGTGAAATAAATCTGTTTATACTTGAAATGTAAAAAGTAACATATATTTTAAATTGTCCATATCTTAAGGCATTTGTTCACATATTTTAGCATCAAAGAATGTTGATACTAAATAACTAAGTTATTTGGTTATTTGGACATTTAATAATTTTGGCATTTAGTTAGTAAGTATTTATTAATTGAATGTTTAAATATTAATTAATATTTAATAATAATTAAATATTAGTTGTTTATTAATTTAAGGTATTTTGCCATTTGGTAATTCAATATAATTTTCTATATACTCATAAACATACCCCCAAATAATTCATCTATCATCTATTTTGTTTTAATAACTTACTGCTAACGGTCACCTGGGGGGCTCAGTCCGTTGAGCACCCAACTTTGGCTAGGGTGATGACCTCATGGCCCATGAGTTCAAGCTCCATGTTGAGGTCCGTGCTGACACTTCAGAGCCTGGAGTCGGCCTCAGATTCTGTGTGTCTCTCTCTGCCCTTCCCCCACTTGTTCTGTGCCTCTCTCTCTCTCTCTCTCTCAAAAATAAACAATAAACAAAATTTATAAAAAAAATTAAAATAGCTTACCACTGAAATTTTTATGGTTATACATTATTAATAATATGGTTCATATTTCAATTTTCTTGAAATAGAGAATTGCAAAATATATACATTTCGGAGATAAGGGATTCTTTCTATGGGCTTTGTGACCATTAACTTAACTTTCTTATACTGATATCTGAAATTCAAGATCTGATGAGACACAGCAATATATGGCAGAGTGTTTCCCTTTCGACACAGGTTACCCTGTCTATCTGTGCTAATGCACAGATTATTTTTACTTGATGAGGCTTCTTGGTTCTGATGTTTCCTCTCATTCTGTAGCATCGTCTGCTTTATCCCCCGAAGACACCCCTGTGCTAGTCAGCATTTCCATGCACCCAGTCCTTAATAAAACACAACTTAACACTTCAGTTCACTTTATCCAACATTTATTAAGTACCTGCCAAGTGCTCTGATAGGTGGGGAAAAAAGGCTGAATTAAATTCTTTCCTGTATCATTTCTTCTTCTTTGGTGATATCAGTGGTTAAGAGTGATTGCTCGGAATAATCCAGTAGGGCCTTTACTCTGTGACTTCTAAACCTCATTTTCCTCATTTTAAAATGGAGATTGAAACAGTACCCGTATCATAAATCTGTTGTAGGAAAAATGCAATATTGATAAATTATTTACAACAGTCCCCAAAACATAGTATGTGCTCAGTTAATGTTGGCTATTACTCTCCTTTGTTTGGATCAATTTTTAAACTGGTAGAATGATTATTATGGAATTAGGACAATGACATTTGCTACACTTATATCTAATTCTCATCCTCAAAATTCTATGAAAAATATCTTCCCATAGACATTTTCAAAATTTTAATTCCAATATACTTATATAGACTTATTAAGCATTTCCTGCAGACCAGGCAGTGGTGATGCAAATATCAAAGTAAGATTTGTCTCCAGTGTGGGATTAGGTTCAATAAACTCTTTTTCTTCCCATCTTTCCTAATGTGAGATGTCTGACTTCATTCTTTCCCGATTCTCTTCAAATCTCCCAACTCTTTGTCTATTCAAATTTAGTAAACATTTTTCATGTTAACTACAAATTTCATCAGTGATTTCATTTCTGATGCTTGAACTTCTCCTTTTCACACTCTTACCTAAGGAGCACTTTTACTTATATGGTGGCCTTGTCTTCCAGCAAGAAAATTATGTCTAAAATAATTCGTCCTTGATCTCTTCTTCCTGTATTCATTTACAGGCTATTTTGTGATACCAAAAATCAAATATGTGGAACAGCACAGTGATAGCTGAAAAGGAATTTTAGGGTCAAATTGACTTGTTTGATTTCTAGTTATGTAACTTATTATCTACATGACTTTGGTCAACTTATTTGACATCTTTCTCTTTTGCTCATCTTTCTAATGAGAATCATTGCACTCAAAGTCACGATGAGGATAAATTGAGATAGTGAAGTAGAGTGCTTTGTACAACGCCTTTGTTATCTAAGTGCTATTGGAAAGAGAATTAAAGATTAAATTATTGTTATTTAACTATTTAGTATATTGTTCTTGTGAAGCTTCCATAATTTTCTACATAAAATATGTGAATTATATCTACGCTCACTATTAACATCTTATTTAACAATTTAATTTTCCTATCAGAAAAAAATAATCAGTTTCTAGGGGTACCTAAGGAGCTCAGTTGGTTGGGCATCAGATTCTTGATTTTGGCTCAGGTCATAATCTCACAGTTCGTGAGTTCGAGCCCCACATCGGGCTCACGCTGCAGCATGGAGCCTGCTTGGGATTCTCTCTCTGCCTCTCTCTCTGTCTCTCCCCGCATCTCTTGTACACATGCTCTCTCTCCCTCTCTCAAATCAACCATTTTAAGAAAAGAAAAGAAAAGAAAACAGAAACAATCAGTTTCTAAGTGAAATAATTTATCCTTGTACACTCTTCGTAAGTTGCAGCCTAGGCGCTGGGAAGCACATTGTGTTTATATATAGGAATCTGAATTTCAGTCCCAGCTCTGCCACTGGCTGTGTTCAGTGGGTAAGCCACTTAATTTCTCTGGGCTGAGAGATTCTCATATGGAATACAGATGGATTTCTAAAGTTCCTTACAACTGTAACATATTTTGATCCTAAATATTTCCTTTCTTTCAAAGTTAAAGCTTATGTTATGGGTTGAATTGGGTCCCTCTCAAATCCCACACATTGAAGTCCTGATTTCTGGTACCACAGAATGTAACCTTATTTGGAGACAGGGTTATTGCAGATGTAAGGTTAAGATAATGTGACACTGCAGTATCCTGATCCAATAGGGTTGGTGTCCTCATGAAAGGGGAAAAGTGGAGACAGATGCACACAGGAAAAATGTCATGTGAAGATGAAGGGACAGATCAGGCTGATACTTCCACAAGCCAAGAAACATCAAACACTGACATCAAACCACCAGAAGCGAGGGGAGAGGCACAAAACAGATTCTTCCTCACAGGCCTCAGAGGAGACCCATCCTATGGATGCCTTGAACTTGGACTTAGAGCCTCCAAAACTGTGAGACAGCTCATTTCTATTGTTGAAGCGATTATTTTGTAGCACTTTGTTATGGCAGCCCTAGGAAACTAATAAAGCTTATTCCATAATTAACAAAAAATGCTGAGTGTCAATTATGATATAAATATATATGCATATATGTGTATCTGTATGTATGTATAAATAATATAAAATACACTATGAGAGCCTTTGTTTGATTTATTGTTTCAAGTAGACTGTTGCTTGAAATATTGAACAATTAAAATTTGAATTCAGTTACTGAACATTAGAGTTTCAAATTGAGAAAGATATATTTTAAGGAAAAGCTTCAAAATTATAATGGCTTTTTATATCAGAAAGGTCCCTAAATATATTTCCTCCTCTTTGAAGTCTAAGAAGATGTGGCTATCTCTAAATTGCCTCTCTCTAGTTTTTAACAACTCCCTAAATGGGTTTCCCGAGTCAGTGAGAAGAGTAGAAGCTTTTCCGGTCAGCAGTCAACATTCTTGGTTCATATCACACTGGCCAGTGCTTCTGAGGTATTTTGATTTTCTGAGACTGCTTTTCCCATTTGCCTCATGTGTCTTTTTATTTCCCTTTATGAGAAGGCGAGTCCTGTGGACTTAAGGTTCGGAACACTTTCATCCAATCTGAAAAGTATCAGTTTGATCATTGCCTAAATAACAACCTATTATGTATCCTTTCATCCTAAAGAAAGACCGTAATTGATAATTTGGGCACATTCTATCACGGAACTTTCCTCCACAAAATGACTAGGGGATCACCTCTAATTGAAAAGATCTCACGGGGCGCCTGGGTGGCTCAGTTGGTTAAGTGTCCGACTTCGGCTCAGGTCATGATCTCACAGTTGGTGGGTTCCAGCCTTGCGTCAGGCTCTGTGCTGACAGCTCAGAGCCTGGGGCCCATTTCAGATTCT
This sequence comes from Hyaena hyaena, assembly GCF_003009895.1. Lineage (NCBI taxonomy): Eukaryota > Metazoa > Chordata > Mammalia > Carnivora > Hyaenidae > Hyaena > Hyaena hyaena. The sequence continues at coordinate 1,207,286 of NW_024080879.1, read as the reverse complement.
GTGTCTCCCTCTCTCTCTGACCCTCCCCTGCTCACACACTCTCTCTCTCTCTCTCTCTCTTTCTCTCTCAGAAATAAATAAAACATTAAGAAAAAAAATTTTTTTTAAAAGATCTCAATGTACAGCTAGGAAATTGTTATGCCCTATCAGTCACTGAAACATAGCCATAGATGTTTCCGTTAAGGAAATATCTTGGGAATATTTGTAAAAGATTTATTTTAGGTTTTATAAGTTTACCATAATGATTAAGAACATCCATTCTGGAGTTAAACTAGACTGTGTTCAAATCCCAGTTTTACCACTTTAATAGCTTGCAGCCCTGGGACCATGATGTAACCTCCATAAACACACCTCATTCGTACTACTAATACCAACCTTGAAAAGCTGTTGTGAGGATTAATGAGATAGAACATGTAAAGTACTTACCACAGCACTTGGAGCATAGTACCGACTACCAAAGGCTCAATAAAGGTTGTCTGTTGTGCTCTTCTTAGCAGTGGCAGTAACATCAACAGCCTTGCCAGTTTTCAGTCATTATGAACAATGGAAAATTTCAGTGGGCCAGACCGAGTGCCTCCTAAGTGATTACAGGCAACAGGTTCATTTGTGTTGGCCGCTTCATATAGATATGATCTAACTTTGGCCTCTGAATATTAAGATGTAAATTTGAAAGCATTCAGTAGTATATGACATGGCGCTGTCGCTATCGACGTAAACGTAGCGTTCTCTATGAGAAAGACTAATGTAGGACAAAGCGATAGAATAGAAAATAAGGATATAAACTGCAAATGATTGCTGTTAATTGAGTACGTCATTGGAAGGCAAAGTAAAAACTTTGAAACTCTCTACAAGTCTCGGGATTTTATACACTGCCCACGTTTAGTTCCTCTGTCAGACCTGCCATTTTATGTGTAATATAATACTGCTTAAGGTTATCAATCTTTAAAAAAGTATACCATTGCTTTATAGCCACTCCTGCTTTGCAATACAAATGACATAATTACTTGTTCTGGCTGGAGGGGGTCCAGTTCCTCTAGTTCATTTTTTAAATGCAAATCTTATTAAGTATTTTATCCTAAAATGGCTAATGCAAAAAGGGCAGTCCTAGACTAAGATGGACAACATGCCCAAAAAATAAATACTAGGCAAGTAATGAAACCTGAATTAAATCAGCGTAGTGGAAACCAAATTGATTACTTATTGAAATATGTTAACATGGTGTAATGGGTAACTGCCAAAGTCAGATATACAATAATATTACATGAATCATTGCCAGATAATCACAAAGGTTTATAAGAGCAATAAGAAATTTTAAAACCTTTTCTGCCGAAATCTAGAGGCTCATAAAAAAAATTACAGATAGTGATATGTATATTATGTAGTTCAGTTAAAAAGATCCTTTTGTTTTTTACAGGTCCTCTTTTTGATTTTCTTCAAAATTCATAGGCTTGTTGTCAAACAGAATAATGGGCAGTTTTGCTATAAAATCTTGCAAGAGACTTTTAAGAATGCTAAGTGCATTGTCTCTGCTCAGTTCATTTGAAGATTTCAGCTATGCAACAAAGTCTTTTTGAAAATTCTTTTTTTTTGAAATGTGTAAACCATATGAAAAGTATATATTTTCTATTTTTGTGTGTACAGTTTAAAGAATAAAAATAATAAACACCCCAGGTACATACCACTGCCAGAGTCTGAAAGAATATAGTTTCTGTCCTTGGAGCTACCTGGAACAATACCTTTTAAGAGATTACTTTCCCTGAAGCTATTCTGAAAATAATTGAATTAAATTGTTTGGTTGCTTTCAATGTATCTATTGGTTTCTAGAATGCATCCATTAGTACTTATAGGTTTAAAAAAAAAAACAAAACCGATTGTCTAAATGTCCAGCTCACACAAAGTATTTGCAATGCAATTTAAAAAATTGAAATGTAATACTTCATACATTTGTTCAGTGTTTAACAATTAGAAGGCATTTCACAGCTGTTGTTACTCTGCAAGTTATCTTTTGTTATTTTGCAAGTTGTTAACTTAAAAGATATAATACCTGAACAGCTCTTATTCATTTCACAACATTTAAATAGCAGTAGGGAAAAGCTGGAGCAGAGAATCAATCCAAACTCAGATAATTGTACTACCTTTAACTTTTACATTTGGTCTTTTAGGCCTCAGTTTCCCCTAAGATATGTCTGAAAAACACACGAACTGCCTGCCAGGATTGACAAGGTATTTGAGTATTTTGGTTGCCTGATCAAAGAGAGCTCAACAAAGAGGGTAAAGCCCACTGACTCCTGCTGGGAAGAAAGTGACTTCATTAGCACATCATAGGGGTGCCCCTTTGAAAGTGTGTTAAATTGTGTTAACAGTTTGGTTTAGAGGTGGGAGTGTGACTGGTTTAAACTTGTCTCATTAATATACTCCTGTGATTCTGAGTTGGATTTTGCAAGCCTTTACAGTATTTCCCCATTGCTCTCCCTGGAATTCCTTACACTTTCTACTGCTTGGCTGCTGACTGTTATCAAGGCTCTGTTCTTGAGTGATTTCTAGCCCTAGGACTCTTCCTTTGTTTCAGTCATCAAGAACTGTTAGCAGCTCATTTTCCCAAGGAAGGGCCATTTCGATGCATTCTGTTGTTTCAGCAGCCCTTTGTCTTTCCCTGGAAGAAGAAAAGAACCACCATGCTTTCCAGAGAGGCTGGCACTCAGAGAAGCATATTGCTTTATGTGATGAGAGATATAGAAGGAGGCCCAAGTGACTGGACACATACACCCTAAGGGTTATCCGTGCAACCAATAATTAAGTTCTTAGAGGCTGATTACTTTCTGTTGCTTAGATGCAAAGCAAACAGAAGTGTCGTACACAGGATAAAAGCCAAAGAGCTGAGTATGTGTAAACCTCTTTTGGAAGATTTATTACGTGTCACAATGTGGTTATAACTTATTCTCATCTGTCCCTCTTGGCACTTACCAACAGTGATGAAAATGGAGAGTCTTTACTCAGGGAACTCTTGACTGCATTACTATTAAATTATTTGCATATTGGTAGCACAGAGGAATCCTGGGATGGCATTTTTCCAAGTTTCATTACCCTAACCCACACCACTCGATAAGAGTTCCCACAATCCCAGTGAGGTGGAGAGAAAATAGTGGAGCTATTTGCCTTCTGAGTATGTTCACCATTAACTAATGAAGAATGCAGGTAGATGACACGAACTGAAAGAAGGGAAGGATGGAGGGATAGATGGATGGAGAGAAGGACCCAACTGTTTATTAACTAGAGCAAACTGCCTGGTTCATGGTGGCGGTGGGGGGTGAATTTAAATGAACCAACAGAGTTCTATTGCAAAGCCACAGAGCCCCCTGTTGGTAGTACAATATAGTTTATCTTGGTCATTGCCATTCTATTTTGAGGAACGGTTTCATCATGGAGTATTTGTTGTGTCACGGACGGACGGATGTCCATGAATCTTTCTCCATCCAATTGTGTGCCTTTTGCTAACTACAGAGTATCCACCTGCATATGCACTACCTATATGCACCTTAACCACTAGACTTACAAAGAGTTCAACACAGATCGAATCATTATTTTCTCCATTTTACTAAGTTTAAAATTACCAGTATTTTTATGAGCTATTTTTATCATTGCTAGCTTGACTTTTAAAGACCTAACTTTCCCCTACCTCACTTACAAATGAGATCTAATTTAAAGTGAATTTCTGCCTTTCAGACCAATTAGGGTAATGTTTCCTGCTTTCTTCTTTCATTTAGAATCTTCTACCTTGTTCTTCTATCAACACATTAATGCATTTCATTAGCAGAATCAGGAGAGCTTGGGATAGAGTTGGCGAGAACTAAAGGTCTTCTAAAATCCTTAGTAGCTTCAAAGCCACCCCAAGTAAAATAATCACTTACTTATTTAAATAATAGGAGAATTAGCAAATACGTGTTTGAAAACATCGACTCAATATTATTTACTTTGATCTCTACCATAGACTTTACATTTTAAAAGTGTATTTACTGGGGAAGTGGAGCCTCCAGACAAGTGCCCTGAATCTGCTTTCAACTACATTGTTGCTCCGAATCTCCATCAACATGAAAATTCTGGAGCCATTGCTGCTTTTTCTCTACCCTGAAATGTCTCTTTATTTCCTCATGTGCATTATTACAGCAGCGAGGTCTTGATCCTTCTCATGCTTAGCTGAGGGCAGATTTAACACTCTTCCTTACACCCCTCCCATTTCCTAATGCTTTGATCTAATTAGTCTTTAAGTCAAAACTCACTCTTCTTAGAAACCCTTTCTCATTGAACCCTATTCCTTGGCTTACCCACAAATTCATACAATCTCCTCCTTGTTAATTATACAAAGTCTAGAATAATACGATAGACATTTGTTAATTAACTGAAGCGCAACAGACTGCCTAGATAAAATATTTATGTTCCTGTCATTTTTTCAGTCTTTTCTGAATTCTCTTAATCTCATATCTTATAAATACTGTTGTTCCCTAATTTGTTGTTCAAAATTTCCCCTGTCTTTGGTTTTGTATAATCTTCCTTGAAAATCTCAACAACTCTTATAACCTCTTTTGACTACTACCGATAGACAGATAATTCCCAGTGCCTCCTCAATATTTTTATCAGGATATACCAGAATTCCCTTCAACTCAACAAATCAATTTATTCAGCATTTATTAAGAGACCTCCAGTTCAGGCCATGATAGAGTACCTAGTTTTGTAATTAAATTCCCACCACAAACAACTAAAAATCCTAGAAAAAATATATATATATAATGAAACTGTTTTTAGGCATTTGATAGCAATTAAGGCAAAGCTACAACCCATGAAAAGAGGCAGGCTCATGGGTGAGCACCATAACCACCTGTCAGGACCTTAGACATCTCCTGGGCTGACCTTATTCTGAGACTGCTTGCAGGATGTCTGGCTGAGAGCAGGGGCTGGGAAAGAATACAGAGTACTCAACGGAGTCCGTTCTGTTATGCCAAGATCCGGGATCTTGGTGGGAGAGCCTGAAACCCTGACATGTGATGATCATCTGAATATATGTGCCCAAACATTTGGGCTCCCCAAATCCTCTAAAAACTTAAATCCTACAGAGGTGGTCTTTCCTGCATGTGGGGAACAAGGCAACAGGGTCAGCTTCAGGATTTCAACCCCCTCGTCTTCTCTCTTCTGCGTGTCAGGCCAAATTTTTATTTAAGTCATAGCAAAAGCAAGTCAAAGATATACTGGGCTTGATTAGTGAGGAAAGGGACTATACTTTTTTTTTTTAATGTTTTATTTATTTCTAGGAGAGAGAGAGAGAGAGAGAGACAGCGTGAACAGGGGAGGGTCAGAGAGAGAGGGAGTCACAGACTGAAACA
>NW_024080879.1:1124397-1201019 GCF_003009895.1 Hyaena hyaena | reverse complement strand
CTTAGGTCATGATCTCGCGGTTCGTGGGTTCGAGCCCCGCGTCGGGCTCTGTGCTGACTGCCAGCTCGGAGCCTGGAGCCTGTTTCAGTCTGTGACTCCCTCTCTCTCTGACCCTCCCCTGCTCACGCTGTCTCTCTCTCTCTCTCCTAGAAAAAAAAAAAAAAAAAAAAAAAGGCTATCCCAGGACAATTGCACCAACATAAAGACTATTTACTGTATCTCTCACCACCCACCACAAAGAAAGAACCACAGCACCCAGTTGGCCTCTGTGATACATTCCACATCTAAATATACCGCTCTGGCCCATGTGGTAAGGATACAGTGAACTGATAGACTTGAATGGAGTCTGGAATGGAAAAGGGCTGTACAGCAAGTCCAGGCTGCAGTAAATAAAACCGGCAGTTTGGGACTAAAAATCCAGCAGACTTTATGATTTTGGAGGTTTCAGCAGCGTAAAATATGCAGTATGGATTTTATGACAAATTCCAGTGGGAAAATCGCAATTCAAGCCGCTAGAGAAGTCATGCCATTTGCGGCAAACAAAACAAAACAAAAACCCAACCCAAACCAAACAAACTGTGTTCCCTTAAAAAAGCAGCTTCTGGTATGCAACAAGATTCATAGTTTATCCATTTGACTGTCTGAAGTTTCTTATGAGCTCAATTATATTGGCCCCACCAAATCATGTGATTACCAATGATTAACACTGAGGATGAGGGAAATCTAAATTATTGTGGAAGACAGACTGTGAGTACCAGTTGTGGCCCCAAGAACAGCAGTGGTGGCTATAATTTATCCCACTAACCTCATGCTTTTTTTCCACCTTGGAAGAAAGGTCCATTGGAACCCTGAAGGAGCTCCCACCTGAATATATAAAAAGCCAATTCATGTAATGCAATATCTGGATCATGTTAGTCATGGAGTTGTCCCTCTCTGGTCTCGCTTTGAGGAGAACTTGTCATTCAGTTGTACTGAGTAGAGTTAGCGAACAGCCTCCGACTGCAGTACTTTAAGGATGCACTGCAATGTTCCTTCCACGGCTATGTTCTTGCCAGGCAGCACCAAACTAATGACTAACCAAAGCAGAGGTATTATAACCTGGCCGTTTCTCACTAACATGGGACTCCCCCAAGGGGTGGAATTTGCTTCAGAGCTCTCCAAAGAGTTAGTCAAGGTTGTGTCAGATTCGTATCATGGGATGAGGCTCTTCCTGCTCAAGACTTTTTCCTTCCTAATTTCTACTCACAGATGTCAGATCGGCCTCACAATCTGACAAACCTGCCTTCTGCTCTTTATCTTTCACAGGAGTTACCTATTCCTCCCAGCCCCCAATAAACATTTTGTGCTCCTTAATCTTGCATCAATGTCTGACACACTATGGAAGCCAGAAAATATCTTTCGAGTGCTAAGGAAAACAACTGCTAAAATCTAGCATGCTATCTCCAGTGAAATTATCCTTCAAATGAGAAGGTAAAATAAAGACATTCTCAGACAAAGGAGAGAAAGCTGAGAGCTTGTGTCACTAGCAGCCCAACAGTACAAGAAATGCTAAAGGATTTCCTTCAGCTGTAAGAAAAATAAGCCAAGATAAAAGCAGAGAGGTGAAAAGAAATAAATGGCTCTGGAATGGGTAAATAAATGGATAAACGTGAAACTATTGGCTATTTGGTGCAACAATCATGGTATTTTGTGGGAGGTTTTACATTAGAATTAAAGGCATAACAAAATTAGCAACAAAAAAAAAGGAAATGAGAGCGTATTAAATGGAGTCAAGTGGCAGAATGAGCTTGCATTGTTTAAGATGTTCTAAAAGTACTAAATTTAAGGTGCACTGTAATAAACTAAAGAAGTAATTTATTGGGTGACCATAAAATAATGATACTAAAAGTTATAAGCCTCCAGGAAAAAGCTAGTAGAGGAAAAACAAAAATATTTAATCAATACAACATAAAGCAGGAAAAAAACATTAAGTAACAAATAACACATGGAACAACAAGACCAAAAAGCAAGATGTTAGACTTAAACCTAACCATGTCAAGATACATTACACATAAATTGACTAAAAATTCCTATTAAACACAAGGATTATCAGAGTGGATTTTAAAAGATCTAATTGTGTATTGTTTACAAGAAGTATACTTTAAATATAAAAATAAAGGTAAGTTGAAAATAAAACAATGGAAAAGAAAGTTTTCCATGTAAACACTTACCTTAAGAAAGATGCTATTACCATATTAATATTAGACAAAATTACATTGAATGTAAGAAATGTTACAATACCTAAAGAAACGCTTCATGGTGATAAAAGTCTTAGTCAATAAGAAGATATATAAGCTTAAACTTGTATGGGCCTAATAATAGAGATATAAAATACGTAATGCAAGAGTTAACAGAACTAAAAGAACAAACAGATGTAGGCACAATTGCAATTGGGCATTTTAACACACCTTTCCCAGTAGCTGAGAGTTTAAATTGATAAAAAATTTAATAAGGATATAAGATTTGAAAAATATAAGACATCAAGTTTTAACTGATTAATATAAAACACTGCAGGACTTCAATCCATTTCTCTCAATAACTAATAGAATAAGCAGAGAAAAATCATAAAATGTAGACTCAGGACAGCCAACACAACATTGAAGGATTACAGAGTTGGAGAACTGATACTTTCTAACTTTAAGATTTAGTAAAATGCTAATAATCAAGACAATGTGGCAGAAGTAGGTTCACATAAGTATAGTCGACTGATCTTTGGCAAAGGAAAAAAGGCGATTTGAGGGAGAAAAGGTAGTCTTCCCAACACATGGTATGGAAAAAATTGAACATCCACATGTGGACAAAAAAAAAGAAAGAAAGAGAGAAAGAGGGAGGGAGAGAGAGAGAGAGAGAGAGAGAAAGAAAGAAAAGAAAGAAAGAAAGAAAGAAAGAAAGAAAGAAAGAAAGAAAGAAAGAAAAAAGAATTTAGACACAGATCTTACACCTGTCACAAAAATGAATTCAAAATGGATTCTAGATCTAAATGTAAAATGCAAAATTATAAACTCCTAGAATTTAACATAAGAGAAAAATCTAGGTAATCTTGAGTATGGCAATGATTTTTAGATGAAACACCAAAAGCATAATTCATGAAAAAAAACGTGACAAGCTTGAATTTGTTAAAATTAAAAACTTCTGCTCTGTGAAAGACAATGTCAAGAGAATGAAAAGACAAACCACAGATTGGGAGAAAATATTTGCAAATGACGCATCAGATAAAGCAGTATTATCCAAAATATACTAAGAACTTTTATGACTCAACAGTAAGAAAATGATTGGGCCAAAGACATTAAAAGACAGCTCACCAAAGAAGTGATATAGATAGCAAATAATCATGACAGGATGCTCCACGTGGCATGTCATCAGGGAAATGCAAATCTCACTCCAGACCCGTTAGTATGTCCAAAATCCAGGACACAGACACCAAATGCTGTCAGGCACATGGAACAACAGAAACTCTTTCATTGTTGGTGGAATTGCAAAATGGTGCAGCCTCTTTGGAAAACAGTTTGGCAATTTCTTCCAAAATTAAACATACTCTAACGCCACAACCCAGCAATTGCATGTCTTGGGTTTACCCACAAGAGTTGAAAATTCATGTCCACACGAAAGCCTGCAGGTGCATATTCATAACAGCTTGATTCATTGTTGCCAGAATTTGGAAACAATCAAGATGTCCTTCAGTAGGTGAATGGATACATAAACTGTGGTACATCCAGACAATGGAATATTGTTCAGTACTAACAATAAAAGCTATAAAACCATGAAAAGACATGGAGAAACTTTAAATACATATTACAAAGGGAAAGAAGTCATTCTGAAAAGGCCCCATACTGTATGACTCTATATAACATTTTGGAAAAGATAAAACTATGGAGATAATAAAAAAGGTCAGTGGTTACCAGTGGTTTGGATGAGGGAGGGATAAATAGGCAGAACAAAGAGGATTTTTTTTTTACAGCTCTATTTATATCTTTATTTATTTATCTTTTTTTACAAATAGTTTATTGTCAAATTAGTTTCCACATAACACTCAGTGCTCCTCCCCACAAGTGCCCTCCTCCATGCCCATCCCCCCTCCCCCCCTCATCCATCAGTCCTCAGTTTTTGTCAGCATTCAAGAGTCTCTCATGGTTTGCTCAAAGAGGATTTTTTAAGGCAGTGAAACTATTCTGTATGCCATTATAATCGTGGGTATATGTCATTATACATTTGGCCAAACTTATGAAATGTACAACATGAAATGATTCCTAATGTAATCTGTGGAGTTTGGACATAAACAGTGTGTCACCGGAGGCTCATCAACTGTAACAAATGGACCACTCAGGTGTAGGGTATTGATAGTGGAGAAGGATGCGCATGTGTCTGGATAGAAGGTATAAAGAGCTCTGTAATTTCTACTCAGTTTTTCTCTAAACCTAAAACTGCCCTAAAAATAAAGGATATTTAAAAGAAAGAAAAAAGTTAATTGCCTAAACCTAAAAAAAAATTCAATAAGATTTGAAGAACTGACAAACCAAATTTGTCTAGTTAACATATATAGAACATCTTATGCAACAACCACAAAAAGCATATTCTTCTGTGGTGCACATAACACATTTACCAAAATAGACCATATTCTGTCCTTAAAATAAGCTTTGACAAATTCCTAAGGATTTAAGTCACATTCTGATCATCAAAGTGTTTATATTAGAACTGGATAACAGATAGATGACCAGAGAATTTATAAATATTTAGAAATTAATCAACACACCTCTAAGTAAGCATTAATGCAGAGATTAAATCACTAGGGAAATTAGAAAATATTTTGAGATAAATTATAAAAGATACATGTCAAAATTTAGTCAACGCAGCTAGAGCATGCTTAGAAAGAATTTTATCGTTTAAATGCTTGTACTATAAAAGAAGGGTCTAAAATCAATAATTTAAGCTTCTTCCTCAAAAGTGAGAAAAAGAACAACAAACTAAACTCAAAGAAGGTAGAGGAAAAGCAATAATTGGGTAAGAGCAGAAACAGGCATACAGTACAAGCAGTTGTCAAAGCCGAAAGTTACTTTGAAAACAATACTGAAATTCATAAACAACTAGTAAGATGGACAAAATAAGGGGGCGGGAGAGAATAAGAAACATAAATTATCACTATTCAAAGTTTAAAAAAAGGAGAACTATATTGTAAAGATATGAAAAAGGTAATATATGATTTTAAAGAACTTATATTCACTAAATTCTTTTAAAATCATGAAATAGGGAAAAAAACCTTTAAAGACACAAGTTACCAAAACCAGCACAAAATGGAAAATCTAAATTGTTCTATGTCTTTTAAAATGTTTCTCTCCAAATTAAAATCTATTGATTCAATACCATTCTAATCAATTTAGAACAGTTTTTGGAGCTGAGTAGGTGGGAAGTGACAAGCTGATTCTGACATTTGTATGAAAAACTAGGAACCTAGAATATTCAAGATAATCTTCATAAAATTTAAAATTAGAGGGCTTACTCTACCAGTTTTCAAGATACAGTAATTCAGGCAAATCTACCAATGATATTGAATTGACAATCCAAACGGAAGCCTACACATCTATGGTCCCAGTGCAAGCTGGTGAGAGTAAAGATGATCTTTTCAATAAATAGCTCTGGAGCAGTTGCCTGTGTCTATGGGATAGAAACAAACCTCAAATATTTCTGCACACCATAAAGAAAAATGAGTTTGATGTGGATAATAGACCTGAATTTGAAAGTTAAAAAAATCAAATTTCTAGAATTACAGAACAATATCTTTATTCATAGAAATTAAAATCTATAAATAATTCACATGCTCATGAGGAAGAGAATGGATAAATAAGTCCTGGCATACTTATGCCATGGGATTCTACACCATACTACAAAAGAATGAACACAGAACAGCATAGGTGAATCTCAAAAACATGCCAAGTGTAAGAAGTCAGACACAAAAAAGTAAATACTGTTTGACTCCATTTATATACTCCATATGTAGTTCAAAACCAGTAAAACTGATTTATTACATTAAAGTTAGAATAGAAGTTACCTCTGTGGCCGGGAGAGGTTTTGATTAGGAAGGGGCCTAAAGGAACCTCCTGGGAAGTTGGAATTGTTCTATACCTGTTTCTGAGTAGCAGTTACATGGAAGTATACAAATGTAACAATAATTGAGCCCTACACTTAAGGGGTGTGTGTGTGTGCATGTGTGTGCGTGCGTGTGTGTGTGTGTGTGTGTATAATTTCTCATTAATTTATATTTCTCAATGTATTTATAATAAAAATGAAAACACATATACAAATATATGCAAATGATATTTAATCATTATTCATCACTTATAATGTGGTTGCCACTGAATTTGAAGTTAGGACTTACAAAGATGAATGAACAGTGGTGTCTGAGTGGCTCAGTTGGTTACAGGTCTAACTTTTAATTTTGGCTCAGGTCATGATCTCAGGGTCATGAGATCAAGTCCTGCATTAGAAGCTTGCTTGAGATTTTCTCCCTTCCCTCTCTCTCTGTCCTTCTGCTGCTCTCTATCTCTCTCTAAAGAAAAGGGGGGGGGGCGTGCCTGGGTGGCTCAGTCGGTTAAGCATCCGACTTCATTCAGGCTCAGGTCATGATCTCACAGCTCATGGGTGTGAGCCCCACATCGGGCTCTATGGTGACCGCTAGCTCAGAGCTTGGAGCCTGCTTCAGATTCTGTGTCTCCCTCTCTCTCTCACCCTCCTCTGCTCATGCTCTCTCTCTCTAAGAAATTAAATAAAAACATTAAAAAAAAAAAAGAGAATGAACATTCTACCCCATAGTCTGGTCCGGTGGTGGGATTGTGAAGCCAGGTATTTAAACAGATGAATCAGAATATCATATTATAAATTCATTTCCAGAGTCATTATTACATTGCTGAGGAAATATCTGGGATGACAACAACCAAGTTTTTGTGGGGGCTGATGGGGAAGGCTTCACTCGAGAACAAATTTTGAGCTTGGAATATTTTATTTTATTATCTTATTTTATCTATTTTATTTTATTTTATTTTATTTTATTTTATTTTATTTTAGAGCTTGGTATTTTAAATGAAATAGAAATGTTCTGGGGAGAGTGAAAATAGGGTAGGTGGAGTTTGCTTTTCCAGATGGATATATAAAAAGGTAAGATTCAGGAATAGGAAGTGGGGTTCATAATGCTAATAAAATTAGTGACCTGGATTATATTCAGATTACAAAAGGCTAAATAATTTAACACTAATGATTCTAGGCATGAGTAAGAAAACTGTGGGTGTGTCTAAATCACTTTAGAGTCGTCTTTATTTAAAAAAAAATTTTTAATGTTTTATTTTTGAGAGAGAGAGGGATAGAGACAGAGCATGAGCAGGGGAGGGGCAGGGAGAGGGAGAAGGAGACACAGAATCCGAAGCAGGCTCCAGGCTCTGAGCCATCAGCACAGAACCCGACACTAGTCTTGAACTCATGAGCCCTTAGATCATGATCTGAGCCAAAGTCAGACACCCAACGGACTGAACCACGCTGGCACCCCTGGAGTCTTCTTTTTTTTTTTTTTTCAATATAATTTATTGTCAAATTGGCTAACATACAGTGTGTAAAGTATGTTCTTGGTTCTGGGGGTGGATTCCTGTGGTTCATCGCTTATATACAACACCCAGTGCTCATCCCAACAAGTGCCCTCCTCAGGCCCATCACCCATTTTCCCCTCTCCCCCACCCCCACATCCACTCTCAGTTTGTTCTCTGTATTTAAGAGTCTCTTACTGTTTTCCTCCCTCTCTCTCTGTTAGTAATTATTTTTTCCCCTTCCCTTCCCCCATGGTCTTGTGTTAAGTTTCTCAAGATCCACATATGAGTGAAAACACTATATGTCTTTCTCTGACTGAGTCTTCTTTAAAGCCCACAAGTTACTCCAAAGATCATCATGCCCCTCGTGTACCTTCCATGCCTCCAGTTTATCAAACACTGTCACAGGGTGTCACTGTGACTGCAACACGGGTACATCAAGTAGCACCAGTGCTGGGGACAGAAGGAAAGAAAGATTGAGAGTGTGTGTTTTTCAGACACGGCTGTGGTAAGCCAAGAAAGATGAGGCTCTCGTCAAGGGCAGAGACAGAATTTTTAAGCTATTGCTGAAAAATGTTCAGGTTGATACATTTGATCTAGGTGTCAGAACCTGATTTGTGTTTGGAGATAGTCACTCTTCCAATCCTTGGGAATATCATCCTTGTATATTTCTTGTATATTTCTGGTTCCACCTTGTTACCGAAGTAGAGTAGACACAGCTGGTTTTTAGTAAAAACAACATTACACGAATTATACATGTAGTGAGAATCTTTCTCAAAGTGTGTATTTTTAATGTTCACTGTGTTCCTCTTAGTACCCAACAAATGCAACTCTGAAATAGTCCTCTGGTTTTGCGGCAGGGTTTCATACAATCACAAGGGAATATAAACAGTCTTCTATCTGGCTTCTTTTCTTTACGTGTCTTGCTTTTTCTGTACAATTTACGTATCCTGAGAAGTTGGAGATTCCTCACCTTTCATCTGTAAAAATATTCTGTGTTGTCAGACTGTTTGAACAGTACATTTGACAGGCTTTCATGTTCCATCTTTCCTATTAAAAATCTGCACCACGAATACATACTGCCCCCAGGAGTTAGTTAAAATAGTACCCTGCCACCTTTCACCCCTTTTGCTCACAAAGTAATCTAAACCTAGCACATTAAGGGAGAGATCAAAGTGATGTTGCTGTTTTATGTACAGTAGGTGCAGCTGGTTCATTTGCGAGCACCACTCTCTAGGGCAGAGATAAGGCATGCCAACAGTTAGTTGTGGCCTTTCACCCGCAAAATTGAGTTCATAGTAAAATATGTGTGATGCACAAAAGAGATAAATAGGAAGAGATGTAGAAAACAAAATAAAGAGGGGAAGGAGGCAGATTTAAACATTTTCTAGATATTAAAATGTCACAGTATTTGTAATGAATAATTATGACAGAATCTAAATTTCTTTATGTGCGCTACTAGGGGGAAGAGGCCATATTATCTCTGTCCAATAAACGCAGGCCAGACAGACAAGGCCTAATGTAACCTCTATTCATATGTTAACCTCTAAAACTACCCTGCTAAGCAACTTCTGAAAAAGTCTTTTCTAAATTTGAACCTGATTTATCTCCCAAGTTATGAGCTTCATCACCAGAGAGTCTAGTTCAAACATCAAACACTGTTCTTCGAAGGAAGAAAGTAACTCCCCCACTGTCAATGTAATTTTATCCCAGTGGCTGAGGATCACATTTTCCATCGTGGAGCACATTTTGCTTTTCCTTTTGTCCTCCTCTCCTTTTATAGAAAAACCACATTAATGCAGCCGGGATGTGGAATGCAGATGTCCAGCCACTTCGGGGATACTCCGGGAGGGAAATGGCAGGTATGACTAACGCAGGCAATGTACTTTTCTTGCCATATTTCTTTTGAGGACGCCTTCAGGCTTGCGCCACGTCGTTGATTTTACAAGCTGTGGAACACTGCACTATATTTAGCCCAATATTGTCTTCCAAGAGCAGGCAAATGGTTTTAAAAAAATTTCTATTGTACCACGGAGATAAGCCAGGGCATGCCAAACAGTTTTAAAACGATATGAACCCTGTGAGGACAACCCGGGTCCTAGAGGAAAAATGTTCAGGTTGATACATTTGATCTAGGTCTTTCACTTCCTATGCGACATGCTACCAAGTCACCTTCTGGTAAAACTTGTGGATGAATAAATCTGTGAGGGGTTTATTTCTGTTTATTTCATGTTTTACTGTCTCTTGTTTCTGCACTCACTGCTCTTTTCCAAACAGACTTTATGATCTCTTACCTCAGAGCACATTTGCAAAAGGATGGAAAGGTGTGTTCCTTCTCTTCTGAAAATGCCTAAACCTTCGGAAGTGATCGCACAAAGTGCCATGGACAGGGAGAGAAAAGAGTGGCTTGCCTTTTAATGTTGACCCAAAAGGAAGTGGAATCTGGTTCCCTCAGTCAGTGTGAGAAGAAATCTGAGGTCTCCAGAGTGACGAGAACTTGAAAGTCAACTTGTGCCAGCCACTCATGGAGATAAGACTGCAGAGCACTGGAGTTTATTCTGGGAAGGATTTCTTGAAGCCACTGAATCCAGGGCACAGGGTGGATTTGTTTTGCCAAAGATTCAGGTGTCACCAGATTTGAAGAATCAAAAAGAGCCAGTTTCAGCCTGTCATGCAGTCTTCTCTATCATTTGTTCAAACAGATTTTTCTGACCATCAGCCCTGACTCTCAAACAGAGAATCATCATTCCAGACAGCTGGTCTGTACATATTTCCCAGAGAATAGCTGTTTGCTGCTTAGAGTCACCCTACTTTGACTTATAACATGATTTCTGTCTGTGGAAGATGAGATGTCCCACATCCTTCTTCCTAACTATCTGACCTCACTCACCTTCCCAGGACTCTGAGTTCCTCTTCCTCCAGGAAGTTCTTCCCAGAGTGCTCTGGATTTCAGTAATCTCCCCTTTCTCTAATGAAATCATTTATGCCCTTGCTCCTCATTTCGAGATTAGTTGCAATAGCTATAATTTTAATGTATTTATTACTATTTAGCTATTTAAGTGACCTCAAAGATACACAATTTTCCCAGTTATACATTAAGTTTTTTGAAGGCAGAGACCATTTCAATATCATTCTTTATATTACCCATAGAGCTTTGAGAAACATTGTGCAGTGGTTAAAAGCACAGATGCTGAAACCAGACCTCCTGGGATTAAGTCCTGGCTTACCCACTAACTAGCTGTGTGATCTTAGGCAAGTTATTTAATTTTTGTGCTTCAGTTTTATCTTCAGGACAATATAAGCATAACGATAGCAATTATTTCAATACAGTTTTGAAAATTAAATGACTCAATATATTTAAACAGAGCAACACCTGACAAATATTAGCCATAATCATAATTATCATTATACTTATCATTATAATTATTCACATTTTCCCTGGAATACCTTCTTTTAATGCTTTTACTTATGTAGATTCAACTAGAAAATATTTCTTGTGTTTCTACTAAATGCAAAGCATTGTTCTATGCAACATGGAGATAGAAAGACATACAATATACAATATATTTCCTTCTCTCAATAAATTTAACGTGTGAAGAATACCTATCCTATAAGGAAAACTTACTCCATCTCCTTGTTCAGGTCTTTCTAGAAGCTTCTACTGAATGTGGCCCATCATATGGCATAGCTCACCTAACTAAATTATAAAACACCTGAGGACAGAGCCTACCTTATTGATGATTTTATCACTCATAGTATCTATCAGAATGTTTTTCACATTGTGAGCGCTGGGTAAATATTTAGTAATTGACTGAGCTTTATTTTGCCACTATTTCTTTAGTGCAACTCTCAGGAAAAGCAAATACTAGTCAATTAGACATTTCTTTTTGTTGGAAGAGGTTGAACTTCCACAGTGTTGACTTTTGCAGTAGTACTAATTAGCTCTAATGATTTTAGTGAGACCAAAGAATTATGAAGTCAATTTTCAAAAGCATTTGTATATGTGAGGTATATACATAAATATTATTGTGTCAGGATTGAAATGCCTAGCTTCTTTCAAGGATATCACATAGGTTCTATGTTTGAATTTTTCTGCATAGATCTTATAGCTTAAGGGCTATTGAAAACTCAAGGCTGTCCTAGAATAGTAGCTGAAGTAACAATGCCCCCAAGTACAACACCTTTCATTCTTTACCTTATGAAAAGATAACGGACAACACAATCATGTAGAATTTTTAATTTTCCACATTTTAGTCTGAGTGGTTTGTTTCTTCTATGAGATCTAAGGTTACAATGGTTTCATAACTTTTAGAATTGTAGCTCTGATTTGATTATGTGCCTTGTCTTTTTATTATTCTACATCTACCATTCAGCATGTAAAAAAGAATTACTAAATATTTGTTGAATGTTGAATGGGAAAAAAAATTCCCTTTTGTTAATACTCAGAATGTTGGAGAAAAAAGGTTATTCGACAAAAGTGTCTCTAACATAAAGAAATCAAAATTCATAGTCATAATTTGATTGAAATCATATATGTTTTGGCTATGAATTGGAGAAGATAAAATTTAGAATGTAAATTCAACATGCAAATTTATTTTAGGCACAATTCCTTAGAATTATGAAAACCAAAGTGCTTAATAATATTGTCAAAGTGTTGCCTATAAGTTGCTAGTACAAATCAAGGGAATTATGAACAATAACTTATTAATTTACCTGTGCTATTTCAATATTCATTCATTTGTACTCGTATTTGAACAATTTGTATGTTCTCATCTCTCATTACTCTTTATTTGTGCTATTAATTGGGACAAAGAAATGAAATCAGCAGAAAGCCAACTAGGATAAATAACAAGACCATGTTATAAAAAATTATAATGTTAATTATGTTATCTGTATTCTAGGTCCTAGAATAGTGCCTAGAACATTGGTATATCGTAAGCGCTCAATAAATAGGAGTTGAATTTTTTAATGGACTTCTTGGTAAAAGATAGACATTATTTTGTTAGATATATGTAAAAGAAGATCTCAGATAAATTTAAAAATAAACAATGAAAGAGTTATGCAAACTTGCCAGATTAAGTTAACTTAAAATGTCATTTCTCCTCTAACTTTCATTGCTTATGTACCTTCAATTTCATAAGAAAATTATTTTCTAAGCCAAACTAATATCAAATGTGATCTCCATTTATGAGAAAACCACACAGCAGAAGCTATCAAAGTAGAGTTAAATTTACATTCTGTCAAATCGTTTTACTTTAAGAGTTCTTGGAAGTCAAGCATGCTAGTTAATTCTCCATGGAAATCTGAATGCTCCAAAAACAATTCAGAACTTCCACTCATCCCTGCTAAAAGAAAAAAAAGAGTGCAATGAGTATATAGGAGGCAGAATAAGAAGAAAAAGTAGAAATGAAGAATGGCTGTTTAATTAAGGTGACAATGAATCTCTGAATTATCTAGGGACTTAACCAGTCATGGAATAATTCCCTAAGAGTTTTTCCTAGTATCCAGCATATAGACAGAAGCCAAATCTAGTTGAAGCATGTTAAAAATTGAACAGAAGTACACACACACACACACACACACACACACACACACAAATTGAAATAAAATAAATGAAAATTACTTGGAACTGTAACGAGACATAAAAAGTGATCACAAGAACTAGTAATTTCTGTTGTTTAATCTTGTGTTTTAAAACTAGAAAGTGTTTCATAGGGGCACCTGGGTGGCTCAGTCAGTTAAGCATCTGGTTTCGGCTCAGGTCATGATCTCACAGTCTATGGGTTCAAGCCCCCCATCAGGCCCTGTGCTGACAGCTCAGAGCCTGGAGTCTGCTTCAGATCCTGTGTCTCCCTCCCTCTCTGCCCCTCCCCCACTCACTCTGTCTCTGTCTCTCAAAATAAAATAAAGACATAAAAAAAATTTTTTAAAAAGTGTTTTATAATGCTTTACAGCTCAACTAGATGGCTTTCTAACACCATACATAACAAGCATTTCTTTCTTATTTGCATAGTGTTTCATGATTTCTGCATTAAATATTTGTTTTTAGTGATTATTTCATTCATCCATGTATTAGCCATTCATTTATCTGTTTGCTCAACAAACATTGATGGTGTGCCTATATGAGAAATATTCTTATTGGTCCAGATAGAGTAGAAATAAATACTTGCTTACACATATACATATAAGGTGCTTGTTGTTGCATTGCAATGGACAATATAATGGGGACTGGGAAAAGAGATGGATACAGTAGAAGTTAGTTTTGGGAAAAAAAAAACAATTTGCTCTCATACAGAAAAATAGTATTGGTGATAATATAAATAATCTAAGAATTATAAGTTCCTAGAAAATAGAAAACTAGTCTGAGCTAATAATGGCTTCTATCAAAATCAACCCTGTAGACATCAAGAAAGAGTGGGAGAAGCATAGACATAAGAAACTGACATTAAAACTAACAGCCTTGCGAACACTGTAGGCCATCTGGGATTGGAGGTGTGTGTTTGATGGTTAACTTGAGTGGGCCCCAGGGTGCACAGTTACTTCGTCAAACATTATTCTGGGTGTCTCTGTAAAGGTATCTTTTTTTTATTTTTAAAAGTATCATTTTATAAATAAATCACAAATACGAACAGGCTCAGGGCACCTGGGTGGCTCAGTCGGTTAAGCATCCAACTTCATCTCAGGTCATGTAAAGATATCTTTTAATGAGATTGACATTTAAATCTGCAGACTGAGTAAGTAGATTGCCTTCCCTCAAAGGGTATTGTTTTATCCAACTGTTTGAAGGCCTGAATAGAACAGAAAGACTGGCCTTCCCCTGAGTAAAAGAGAATTAATCGTACCCGACCACCTTCAGACTCATACATTGCTTTTTCCTTCCTTTGGGCTCACACTGAAACATCAGCTCTTCTTGGGTTTCTAGCCTGCTGCTCTTTATTAGAACTGGACCCTCTGTGTGTCAGTTCTAAGGGCATCAGTCTACGACTGGAACTATACCATCAACTCTTCTGGGTCTCCAGCTTGTCAATTAACCCTGCAGATCTTAGGACTGGTCAGTCTCAATAATCATGACAGCCAATTCTTTATAATAAATCTCTCTCACATGTATATATATATATATACACACATATATATATCGTATAAATATATAAACGTATATAATATATATCATATATTATATATACATATACAATATGCAATATGTAAGTATCTATGTGATATATGCACACATTCTATTTGTTCTATGTGTATATACGTATATACATGTGTGTTTACACATACACATGTCCTGTTTGTTCTGTTTCTCTGGAGAATCCTGACTGACACAGTATATGTGTGTATATGCATGTTTCTGTGTGTATATGTGTGTGTGATTTGGGGGTGAAGATGTACTATCAGAATGATACTGTAAAGTTGAGGGGGCAAGAAAAACAAAAGTAGAAGCTTAAGATGTTGAATAATATTTAAGCTTTATTACTGCCTGTGTCCCAACTGCCCTTAAGGGAATCATTGATTCAACCAGGAAGCAGAAAACAACCACCCAGTGCTGACTAGGTAATAGTCAGGCTATTCATAAGTATTTACTTATTTTCTCCCACTGCTCCAAGCCCTAACTAAGCTAAGAGACATGGAAGAGGGAAGAGTACGAGGTCATAATCTCAAAAGAAAGAAAAAATATATATCTGCACATGGTAATGCAAGTTAACTAGATTTATTGTGGTGATCATTTTACAATAAATACAAATATAAAATCATTAGAGTGTACACTTGAAGCTAATATAATGTTATATATCAATTATATTTCAATTAAAAAAACAAAAGAAAGAGGAAATTATAGGAACAAAACATCAAATAAAAAATAATTAAAGAGTTTCAAACTTTCAACCATAGCACAAGAGTGATTGTAAGAGCCACAGAAAATAGCTGAAAAGATGCAGCGTACATACGGGTTTCTGAAAAAGAACAAATATTAAAAGCAGTAAGTTTTTAAAGTTTGAAAATTAAAATAGGACTTGAAACTAGCTATACAAAAGGCATAGTGCTTAGGTGGAAAAAATTAACCCTGATGAGCCAATAGAAGTTATATTCTTGTAAATTCTTGTAGCTGTTGGTCTTTAAAGAAACAATAAGTGAGGTAATTAAACAAAAACACCAAATCACTTAAAAAGGAAATAAAATCAGACTTTCATTAAATTTCCAATAGTAAATATTTTAGACCTCAAAGCTATGGATGAGTATATTTAAGATATTCAAGAAAATAAAAAGGGGCACCTGGGTGGCTCAGGTGGTTAAGTTATGGACTTCGACTCGGGTCATGATCTCACAGTTCGTGAGTTTCAGCCCCATGTCCGGCTCTGTGCTGACAGCTCAGAGACTAGAACCTGCTTCAGATTCTGTGTCTGCTTCTCTCTCTGCCTCCCCTCAGCTTTCTCTCTCTCTCAAAAATAAATAAACATAAAAAAATTTTTTTAAAGAAAATAAAAACTGTCAGCCAAAGACTATATACCCAGCCAAAGTGACCATCAAATATAAAGGCACAGTCAGACTGTTACAAGCATTCAAGAATTCAAGAAATATTTTTCTATGAGCTCTTCTTGAAGAATCTATCATGGAACAAGTTATATATAAATAAATATGTGTGTATATATATACACAAATATATATGTATATATTTGTATACATACACATATGCGTGTGTGTATGTGTTTAAATGCATCTTAATTTAAATTAAGATATATTCTTAAATATTTACATGGGAGATGTTATTTTATGTAATAGTTGTATCCTACGACTACATAAAATAAGAAAATTATTTTAAAAATGGTGGAAGAAAGAGGAAAGTGTCAAATGATGGGAGACTGGAAATAAAAGGAAAAGAAGAAGCAATTTTGCTTATAATAAGTAACAAATAGTAGCCAAAAAAAAAAAGGAAAAAGGGGAAAATAAGAGGAATTACTGGTATTGCATAAGGTAAAAATATAAAGGTAGGCATTAAAACGAAAAGTACAAACTTTCCTAAATGCCAGCAGATAATCAAACATGAAAGGGATACCAAATATAAAAATCTATATAATTAAGGTATCTTTATATAAAATTAATATATGTAAATATACATTATACATTCAAGTAAATAATAGATTTATAGTCACTTATGCCAATTAATAATAAATATAAAAGTGCTTAACCTACATATTATCAGAAATACATTTTAGAATCAATAGTGAAATAAATCCAAGATTATTCAAGACACTCTAAGCAAATACAAATAGAAAGAAAACACAGAACGTTATATAGGTATCTGACAAGGTAAGATCCAGGACAAAAAAAATAAAATTAAGAAAGACCATTCTATTTTGCTAAGAACCAAAATTCACAATGAAGATATAACAGTTATTAATATTTATGCATCCAATAATACAGCAATAATTTTCATAAGCTAGAAACTCAAGGAGATGCAAGGAGAAATACAACACATTGATAACACAGCAATTTAACATCCTTGTGTCAAGGCAGATAAAATAGGCAAAAAAATAGTATGGATGTAAGAGACTTAACATAATCGATGAGGGAAATCTCATAGATATTCACTGAACTCTAAACCCCAATGATGGAGAGTATATATTTATTTTTCATGTGAACATAGAAGTTATATTAGTTGATCATCTCTTAAGTCGCAAAATAAAATCTGAATACATTTCAAAGAATAAGAATAGTAAAAACTACAAACTGACAGTAATTCAATTAGAAACTAACAAAATTAAGAAAAAAAACAAAAAGGCCCATATACTTGGAAATGTAAAGCATACTACCAACAACCTTTAGGTAAAATGGGAATCAAAATATAAACCATCTTAAAAATAATGATAATGGAGGGGCACCTGAGTGCCTCAGTCAGTTAAGTGTCCAACTTCAGCTCAGGTCATGATCTTCCTGCTCATGGGTTCGAGCCCACATCGGGCTCTGTGCTGACAGCTCGGAGTCTGAAGCCTGCTTCAGATTCTGTCTCCATCCCTCTGCACCTTCCCTGCTC
Organism: Hyaena hyaena; assembly: GCF_003009895.1. Lineage (NCBI taxonomy): Eukaryota > Metazoa > Chordata > Mammalia > Carnivora > Hyaenidae > Hyaena > Hyaena hyaena. The sequence goes on along the minus strand of NW_024080879.1, from coordinate 1,183,385 downwards.
GCTCTCTGTCTTTGTGTCTCTCAAATGTAAAATTAAAAAAAAAAAAAAGATACTGAAAACAAAGCATTTCCAATCTATGAGCTCAATCTAAAGTATTTATCAAAGGACAATGTGTAGCATCAAATATCTATATCAATAAAGACAAGTGGGTTTATAACTCAAAAAACTGGGAAAAAAAGAACAGAAAAATAATGAAAAGAATTAGTAAAGATAAAGGCAGAAAATATCAAGGCAGAAAACAAAATATAACAAAAAGTAAGTCAAATTTACTCCTTAAAAGTATCAGCTAATTAGAAAAGCCACTGCCTAACCTAATGATGAAAAGATTGAGAAAGCACAGATACACAAAATTTGAGGGAAAAATTACATTCAGGTTTTAAACATCATAAGAGATTGAGAACTAGATGAAATCAATAATCTTTAGAAAAATGCAACTCATTACAATTATTTCTAGTAGAGACATGTAGGATAAACAAGCCAATTACAATAAAAAAATAAACAAATATCGAGCCTCTTCCACAATAAACAACCGACCCAGATGGCTTCAAACGGAATTACTCCCAACTTTTAAATGTCCAAATATTCCCAGAGTAGGAGACAGGAAAATTTCCAATTCATTTTATAAAGCAAGTACAACAGTATTTCACAGTCTGGATGCTTATAGCAGAGAAAAAAGAAAAGAAATTAAAGACAAGTCTCACTTATGAATAGTGAAAACAAAATCTTAAATAAAATACTAGCAAAGAGAATTCAAGAATATATCCTTTTTTTTTTAATTTTTTAACATTTATTCATTTTTGAGAGAGAGGAACAGAGCACAAGCAGGGGACAGAGAGAGAGGGAGACACAGAATCCGAAGCAGCTCCAGGCTCTGAGCTGTCAGCACAGAGCCTGATGCGGGGCTTGAACCCACAAACGGTGAGATCATGACCTGAGCCGAAGTCAGACGCCCAACCAACTGAGTCACCCAGGCGCCCCTCAAGAATATATTCTTAAAAATATACCAGTCGGATGACATAGCAAAATGTGCAATAGGAGTTTTCTACTGTCATCTCCTGCCAGAATATAGAGTGACAATCACCCAAAGACAAGAATACTTTTGTGAGAGTCTTGGAGTCAAGCAGAGTAATTCCAGAACACCAGTGGAACAAAAACACAAAAATAGATGCATTGAAGAAGGTAAGAACAGCCTTACTATATCTGTGTCACTCATGTCCCAAGGCAGCACAGTTCAGTTCCAGGAGAGATTCCCTTCAGCCAGTGATTTCCCTCATAGAAAAGTGAGAGCACAGTGAGGGAGAGCCTAGTTTTCCGAGCTAGGCAGGATGCTGCCCAAAGCCTACCCAGAATGCCAAGGTGATTGGCGTGAGTGATTGAGGGATTGAGAGCCTGAGAGCAGGGAAGATATTTTCTGGGAGTAGGGACTCTGGTTCTAAGCAATCAGGGCTCAGAATTCATCAAAAAGCCAAGGATCCCACTAACCACTTTGTGAATTCCACCAGAAAATCCACCCATGAGCTGCGTGAGATGCCTCATCTGTGGACACCGTAGTGGCCTACGGACAATCCCAGTGCTCTGCACATCTCATGCCCCTCCCAACATGGCAGTTCTGCCACGTGCCCCCAACAGAGGACAACTGTGTTCCTTTGCAGAGGGCTCTCGAGCTTATGCAAAAAGCCAACCCAACTCTGCAGGGTTAGGAGGAAGCGCACAAATTTGAACACTTCCAGGCACTACTCTAGGGAAAACAAATGAGAAGCTCTCAGCACTCAGCCTGATAAAGAAAAAGGCTCATCATCCATGAATTCCCTCCCCCTGACCCAAACATATTTGTTTTGCCTTTTTCTTTGTAAAGAAGAAGTTTTACTTTGGAGAAATTTGACTCATGTAGACTTGATCTGTATGAACAGGGTAATAAAATAGAGGCTATATTTCCCTTTCCAAGTCTGAGGGCTGATGGTAGTTTTAATGATGGTGGGGAAAATGACAAGGTGACAGTTTAAAAGGTGAGAAGTTCAATTTGTGCCAGATTTAGCTTTTATGGGTGGCAGTATATGCATATGCCCATGTCACTCAGACAGGAGCAGATATAAAACTGGAGCACAGCTGAGAAATTATGCCTTGGGATAAAGATTTGGAAACCATCTTCATACTCCATACATATGGTGGGAGCAAGTAAGTAGAGAAGTAACAGAGCACAGATTTCGATCCTGGGCCTCAGAGGGATTAACAATTAACTAGGAGAAAAGATAAAAATAATAACTCAATGCCCAGGGATGAAAAGGTGTCCATGAGAGAGAAGAGTTAGATGTTATCAATGGCAACTTACAGATTTAGGGAGTTTTAAATCACTAGATTTTTGCAGACAGGTTTGGAGAGTTTGCAGATTGGTACATGAAGGGCTTTACTTCATTTCTGTATACTTTTAGATAGAAAATACCATCTATTTCTTCCAAACGTTCTCTCAGGAAGACTTAGGTCAAAGCAAAGTTGATTCTGATTGCTCTGTTGAACTGAAAGACTGTGACATGTTCATGTGAGTAAACAATGTATCTGTCACAAGGAAGATGCTAAAAAGATTTGGTGATTGATTAAATTTAATGTAGCATTTATTTAACATCTACATTTCTTCTCGGTCCTACAGAAGACAAGAAGATGAATAAATCATGGTTTTTGCTCTTCACTGGCTCACTGTCTAATTGCACCAAGAAATATACTTAATAACATTACAAAGCTGGATAAGTCAACTTATACTGAGTGTAAATAAGAAAAATATGGTGGATGAATTAAAGAGATTTTCAGAATTAATAAGAAGCTAAAGAACCAGAATAGAGCACTGAGAGCCACCAAGTCCAGAAAGAAAGCTAAAATGCAAGAAGCACCACAGAAGAGGGATAGCAGAGTCTGGTGAGACTTAGGTAAATTTACCTACGTGCTTAGGTAAAATGACCATTTTCTTCCCAGGGAAGGAGTATAGGATTGGCCTATCATGGATCAAGTGCCTTTAGACAGAAGAGTAAATGAAAAAGCTGTAATTTCAATAATAGAATTCATAATTCCAAGAGTAGAATAGACAATTATGAAGGCTCAATGAATGTTGGGCAGCAAAAATAACAAATTCTCAGATAATTAGAATCATAATAAATGCACACACACACAAAAAAATGCCAAGTGACCCCCAGAAGAAAGCATCTGTCCCACAGAAGAAGCATCTGTCCCACAGAAGAAGGATTCAGTAGCCATTGAGACAGAATGATGCAGTCAATTGATGTTAGCCAGTCTTGGCCAATAGCCATTGCACTGTTGGCACAATTGGTGTAAGAGTCTAAGACAGTAGAATGAGACTATTTATGCCTGGGCCCAGCATGCATTTACTCACTAAGGCTGAACTAGCCACTGCTCCTGATGCCGAATATCCAAGCAGCCAGCCACAGAGATCTAAAGTGATGATAAGAGATAAATTTTGAGCCCAGATATGTCACCATCCCACAGGGAGATTAAAACTGCCACTTGTAATCAGATTGATTACATTGGACCCTTCTACTCTAGAAGGTGGTGTCATTCATCTTGACCAAAAATGGACACACATTCCAAGTATGAGTTTGCCATACCTATTATGCTAGGGCTTACAGAGTTTTGACCATTCAGCACAAAATTCCATCTAATGGTGCTCAAACCAAGAAACAACTTTACAGAAAAGGAAGCACGGCAGTGAGTTTATCACCATGGACATGACAATGGATCATATCCCATACCATCCAGAAACTGTTGGTTTGATAAAGTGATGGAAGAACCATTTGAAGTGAAGGCAGAAGTGAGAAAACAATTAGAAGATGATTCCATACATAGATAAGACAGTAGCGTTCACTTGAAAGCTACATTCTAAATATCCACCACTTATAATATGCTGTGACTTCAATAAATAGAATACATGAATCTAGAAGGCATGAACTAGAAGTAGGGGAAGCCCCACTTGGGGAATTTGTGCTTCTCATTCTTGAAACTCTTCATAAGTTTAGTGGTCTAGTTCCCAAAAAGGAAGTGCTTTCACCAAAAAACAAACTAAGAGTCACATTAAACTTTAAGTTAAGTCTATTATCTAGTCAGACACAAACCCCTCCTGCCAACAGACCTGCAGGAAAGGAAAGGAGTAGCCATACTGTTAGAAGCAACGGACCTTGATCGGTAAGTGATAAAGCTACTTTTAAACAATGGGGCATCTGTTTGGTACTCAGGTAATCCACTATTATTCCCTTGCCCAATTTTATGGGTAAATAAATGGACATGTGCAGCAGCCATAGGCATAGCGACCAGAAATTCAGACTCCTCAGGACTGAAATCTGGATCATTTCATCAGGTCAAGTAGTCTAGAGAACGAGAGGTGGTAGTCATGAATCAGGGAAACGCGTGGCAGAGCTTAGCAGAGGAAGGAGACAAGGAGTATTGATTGCAGTCTTAAGAACAACTGTAGAAATGGACCAGTAAGGCATCCCACTAGTCTTTCTCAGGCAAGTTTTCCCCAAGAAAGGGACCTATCAGAATCCTGGAGAAAGTGATCCTAGAACTTATTATGCAAAGCTAAGGGCTCTGAGAAACTCAATACGTGAACAGTAATAGATGCTGAAGCACTCATTCCCTCAACGGCCGAGAACCTCAGCTAACGTTTAAAGATTCTCAGATGAGTCTTCTAGCAACTGACAGAAGAGAGCAGTGTCACCCAAGATCATCTCCCCTTCCCACTGACAGCCCAAATGCCGTTGCTGCTCAATGAATAGAAATGAAGGTCCCGCTCTGAAGATCCAGTTCCAGAGTTTTCTTTAGGATCCAATGAGGCATTGTTGTGATTGCATCACGATTCAACTCTTGCCTCTGCCATTCTTCTTTCACTCCATCACAGGTGTTGATCCCGAGAGCCCTCCTCAGTAAACATCCAACATGGAAACCTCAAGCTAAAAATTTATTTCCCAGGAAACCCAAGATAAGACAGCTTTCTACTTCGATTTAAAACCATGTAAAAAATTAGGTAGAGTCTGGAAAAGTTCATTATGAGAGCCCTTCTAATGACAAGTGATGTAAGTTTTCCTTAGATTGTGAATATGCTCAAGGTTGCAGAATCAAGATGGAATTAACTTCCTCAGTGGAAAGATCTGAATCTGCAGTTAGGGTATTTTGCCCCTTATGCTAGAGGGCATCTGGAGGAGAAGGTTTGGGGTATCAAAATGCTCCTGAGTATAATTATTTTTAAAAGATTAATATTTTTAGCCACTCGTGAAAGAAATGAGAAAAGATTATTACAAAATTTATTTTACATGATTGATTATTACAAAAATTATTCTGTATGATTGATTCTCAAAGCCAATACATAAAGACAAACTTTAAGGAAAATAAAATCAGAGTAGAAATAAATTGTTCGCATAAACATTTCCTTCTAAATCACCGTTAATCCTTACACTGGATTCAAACTGCTTTCAGCATTAATATACTTTGGTTTTTCACCAAAATCCCTCTGGACAGCCTTTATCAGCTGCCAATATGTCTCCATCACGGACCCAACTAGTCTGTTCACTCTGATTAGGCTGTTGGAGCTAATTTAAAGTATGGCCTTTGTTATGTCTACAGCAGTCTAATCAGCTAGGAAGATTCTCTGACACCCTGGCATCCAATCCATCTCCATGTCATTGAAGCAGAGAGGCAAAGATTATGGCCATCAAAGTATATCTTCAGGCAGAGATATAGCTTTCCAAACCAGTGCTTAGTTAAAATTGTCATGTTTTAAAATCACTGCAAAGATATTCAGATATGTCATAGAAATTCCAGGAAGCTTAGAACTGTCTCAGTTGTTTTATCTTGACTAGGTCTCATTTCCCTCACTAGAGGGTAAGCTCCTTGAAGGAATAGATCATATTCTTCTCAATATTCCCTACAATATCTTATAGACAGAATGGTTTGATACAAATTTATGTAGCAAGGTAATTTAATGGGAAAGTTCCCTGTTGCTTTGAATGACTCTGATGCTTTCTCAGCAGAACACCCACTTCGGATTAGACCCAATGTTAGGTTCTTTATATGTATTATCTTATTTGCTCTCTACAACTTTAGGAGTCACTTATTATTGTTGTTATTATTAATATTGTCTCAATATCCCTATTGAGACAACCAAAGCACAAAAAGCCTAAATAATTTGTCTACATATACCTAGTTGGTGGAAAAAGTGCTATTTAAACACAGACTCTTTGCCTTCAGAGCCCAGAATTTTATCCTCCTTCTTCTTGATGGCAGTAGAACTCTCAGAATATTCTCTGAGTATGAGGGTGTGCTCCTGGGTACAGCACTTCATGGCACACCATGTTGAAAGTCATTTTGATCAGAGAATAACAAGCATTATAAGCCCACCCCTTCTGCTGATATATTTGTTAATTCCACAAAAATATAAATGATAGCCCTTCCTGATTTCCATCTTCCCTACTTCACCTTCAGAGGTTTTTGTTTTTTTCTCATTTGAACCTTGCTCTCATCCTTGGAAGTGAAGTGGCATCCTGCAAAGAACATGAACCTTGGAATTAAACTAGCCTCATTCCATTTTTGACTCTACTGTTTACTAACTGTGTCCTTGTGCATAGTACTTAAAATATTTGAATTCAGTTTTCAATAAAATGAAGACAATAAACCCCGACACATAAAGTTGATTTGATGACTAAATGACATGACAAACATAACATTCAGAGCCCATGGATGATACTCAATAATTGTGAATTCCCTCTGCCCTGCTTTGACTACTTTATTTTCCTGATGAAGGGATACATGTGCAATCAGCCACCAGTCTTAAAAGTCTTTCCCTACAGCGAGGAGCAAGGAAGAGCTGCTCAAGCTGGAAATTGAAGATTTCCTATCTTCCATATGTAAAATTGCTTTAATTGAGTAGTTAAGAAAGGACCTCAATTACATTTAAATACTTGTCTTGATACTTTAAATACTTTTTTTTAGCGCTATTGTATTTTAAAACCAATACCTCTGATGTTTTAGTACTTGCATTTGGGGATGCGCTTTAGGTTTTGAATTTGATCCCTATTGTACGGATGTTAAGGCCCATTACCTCAGATACTGTAGGTTTGCTTTGATTAGTTCCAAAATACCTAGGCCTTTATTAACCTACTATGAGTTAGAGGTACTGATTCATTTACATAACTGCCAAGCATTCTTGTTATTTTGAGTATTGGTCAGACTCTTAAGTTTTAGAAGCACTACAGCCTTATAGAAAGAGCACTAAGCCAGGAGTCGTGACAACCTGGGTTATCACATTGGCTCTGCTCTTGTCTATCAGCAGCATCTTGGACACATAGCTCTCTGAGTTCCTTCAGAAGGGTATCATTTCTCATTTCTCATTCCCAGGGTACCATGCTCAGAGTCCAGAGTACCTAGAACAAGGTCTTCTTCTTGTTTTCTCTCCTGTGACTGATAAGAGTCAGTCTTCCTTTACTGGTATGAGCTTTGTCACAAACGATCATACCTCCCTTATATGCTTCTAAGGACCCATTCACCTTTCTTAAAAATCATTTATGCTCCTCTAAGAGTAAGTCTACATCTTGCCTCTCCTTTCTCTGTTAAAATAATATTTAAGCCTGAATTCTAAGCAAGCTTAGGGAGTCATTCCTTTTCCCTTGGGTATCTCCAACGTGTACATATGTATTAATAAATTTGAGGCTTTCTTTTGTTAGTCTGTCTTTTATTACAAAGGTCTCATCCAAGAGCTCACAAGTGTATTTTTCCTCCCCTATATGTGATTCCAGAAAACTTACATATCAACTGAAATGCAAGTTTAGCTTTTAATGTTCAGTTCCTTATAAATGTGTTAACCTACCATAAATACTAAAACATACAGCAATTACCAGAAAGTATATGTTTTTTTAAATAACCATCCTGAGACCTAGAGAAATCAGGTAATATGGAGGAAGTCATGAATCTTCCCCTTTTTGTCAATAGTTTGAATCTAATAAATAGCTTACCAATCGATTGTGAGTCACTACCTGTAGAGTCCACATGTTTAGTCTAAAAAATATCACAAATCTGTGTACGTAAAACTAAAAAGTAGCAGCTAGAATAACTGACATCCCAAAGTGATAAAGAGAGTATGAAAGTTTAGGAAACCTGTCTTTTTGGACACCGATAATTTTTCTCTTGGTAGAACTAGCAATCTACTTTCCCCTTGTTGCAGCATACTCACAAGTGAACCATCATATTGTTTTGATTTTTTATTATTCGCATAAGAAAAGTGCAATACCTAGTCATTCTCAGAGACTTTGAAATCTCAGTAGGAAGGAGAGAAGAAATATAACACAAACAATATAAGACAAAATAATAAATATAAAATTTGATTCCTAGTTAACAATTACTAAGAGTTCTCACCATTTCATTTAATGAAGGTATATCCTTAAATGTTTAGTTGCATACTACAGGCTTTATTGATGCAGGGGTGTGGAGAAGAAAAAGATTAGTATGAGTAGTACTGGTTTAGGAAGCCTTCATTTCAGAGTAGGTTTTTGAGTGGGCCTTGAAAAAATGAGAGGATAGTGTTGACCTAGAAGGTTTGCAGCCTCTGAAATAGCGTAACACTGGCAGGCATATCTCATAAAACATTTATTTAGGCACCAATTTCCAGTGTCTGCAGTTGGAAGGACTTTTGATTCCACCACCTACTGGTCTATTTGGTTGTACAAAACACCTGTGAAATGAGAGACATGATAGACAAACGTTACCCTGAGTACTAAGTTTAGATGTGTATAGAATAACAGAATCACTTGGGAACTTTAAAAATTACAGGCATCTCCAGGCCTACTGAAACAAAATCTACAAAAGAATGAAGAATTTTTACTTTTTTTACAAGCCCCAGATAATTCTGGCAGCTGATAAGATTTGAGAATTACTAGATTTGTGTTTGAAGTATATTATTTTATCAAGAAGTTTTTCTCAGAACTGACAACAAGCAATGAAATACTGATCACCAATGCTAACCAGATTTGTTGAACATGGTAGCAGCACCCTCACAACTAAACTCACCCTGGTTCTTTTTTCTTTATAAGGCTCTGTCCACTCTTTACAGGCCTTCAGGAGTGTCCAAGACGAAGGTAAATTCCAGCTCTTCCTTGATAAGAAAATGGAGACCAAAGTGTTTGGTACTCTGCTAGAGAGGGCCATTGGGAAAGTGGTATATGATTCTAGGAAGAAGGACATAAATATATGACTAATAATGAATACGAACTGACTCTACTTCAGTATTACAATTCTGTTTCTAATAACTCTTAACAAAAGAATTATAAAATAGAATGATTTTACAGGAATAATACAAGCACCTTTAACTACTTTGATTCTTTACAAAGTACTAGTTTACAACTAGGTTGAACTTACACCTCATTTAGAATTTATGTTGAAATATGTGATTCTTTCTCTGTCTGTCTGTCTCTCTGTGTCTTTCTGTCTCTGTCTCTCTCTTTACCTCTCTCTCTCCACTTCTCTACCATCTCCCTTACACCAAGGTTCCCAATGTTGATATTCGTAACTTTGTGTCTTGGCATTCTTTAATATTTGAAATGTTTGTATAATAGAATTTCAGATATCCTGGAAGTTAGAGTGAAGAATACTTGGTTATAAAGAGGTTTCTAGAAATTATACCAAGTAGGAAATACTTATATTGTTATATAAGACCATACAGTCACAACTCTCACTAGGAATATATCATGACACCTAGCTACTGATCCTACACTTTTATAAAACTTAAGTTCACTCTGTTTTTTAAAAATACATTTCACAGAGTAAGACTTAATATTAGGTGTACAAGAAGAGAATAATATGTATATACATTTATTCATTCATTTGGCATTTGCTAAGAGTTTTATATGTGCCAGGAATTATATGCTAGAGATGCCAAGATTAAATGACACTATTAATTGCATAGTCTAGAAGTGGAAATAAATGTAAACAAATATTGGCAACATACTATGACAGGTGCTAGAATAACAAGATATAGTGGTTTACCAGAAAGGAGGGGATAATCAACACTTCTTTGAGAATGTGTGGAAAGAATTAGAAGTAGGTGAGACATTTAAGATGCATCTATAAAGATAAGTAGACTTTGCTTACATTCTCTTGGGAAAGGATAAAAAGGAATTCTAGTGTAATGTGTATTTCATCATCATTTTTCCTCATCCAGATACTCAGGCTTGGAGATTTCTCTCTCAATCTATACTACACAACCACTTTCTCTTTGTTTTCAGTGTTCATAAAATGTCCAATCATCCATTAAAACTTGTATGATCTGTTCATAATGGGATTGCTTTGGATGACAGTCATCAAAATCTTGGGCAATTAACAGATGCCCTTTTCTGCTAAAGAATCCATAGACAACATGAAGGCACTGTGAATGCAAGGCTCCCCTTTAACAACTACATGAGCAACAGCTAACAAGGCTCTTCAACACAAGTGACATGTGGCGGTCACCAAAATGGCAACAGAGGATCACAGGAATCAACTTACTCTTTCACATCAAATTGAAGTTGAAAAACCACAGCGATAGTGGTTCTCTTGATGCTGATTTGCCAGCCTCATTTATTCCCTTCCCTCCTTTCTTTTTATATGGTCCTCATTGAGTAACCACACCACTCACGCCCAAATTAATGACCACAACTACCACTGCCAAGGGTAGGAAGGCTAAGGAGTCTGTTACTCTATTTCGAGCTTATTATCATAGCATATACTCTATGTTCTGCTTCCTTCAGAGCCCTCTTCTTGATCTTAAGAACCTTTTCTTCTTTCTATAGGAAGCTGAGTCTTCTACATAAAAAATATTGTTTTCAAAATTACCGCTGTTGATAATGGATCCAAAAGCTTATGCTGGAAGAAATGTCAGTTGGTCTCTCTCTCTCTCTCTCTCTCTCTCTCTCTCTCTCTCAATGCTTGTTATTTACAATTTTAATTCTCTTCAAAGTAATGAATGCCTCTGACCAATTCCAACCAGGAAGAGATTAGGACAAAATTACTATTTCTAAATAATACCTCACTGCGTCTGTCCATGTACAAAATGATAAAAAAGAAACCTGGAAGATTGGAGTGGAGCAGTTACTTTAAAAACTATATTTCATAAGCATGAAACAATCCTCTAAAATAGATGTTATCATACCTCACACGATAGATGTAGTTGTTAACATTTAGGCTGTGTCCATGGTCACAGTTAGTGAGTTGGATTCAAATCCAAGTGTTCTGACTTCAAGTCTAATGCACTCTAAGTTTGATCTGTAAAAAGAAATAACTAGGACTAATGTAGCTCCAATTTCCACACTGCATATGCATGACTTCTTAATGCAAAAATTCAGGCATATCACAGGCCAAATAATAAGAATAGCTAACATTTATTAGTAGTTTACTATTTAGGAGGCACTAAGCTATGTATGTTATATGAGTTAATTGTTGTTTTTACTTTAAACCTTATGAGATTGGTATTATCAGTAATTCCATTTGACACCTATGTCAAGGGCTTATAAAACTTATGTAACTTTAAGGACCACAAAGCTAAAGGTGCTTTCGTCTGAATATGAAGTCAGGCTTGATCCTAAAGTCCATGCTCTTAATGATTATTCTCTACTATTCTTATGGTTAATATGCCTCTTTAGGGAATATACATCACCAAAGAAGTCATGGTCCTTTCCTAGTTCTATCCTCTGTCAAGACTTTGGTTTTCCAAAGTCTTTTCCCAAAGTGGTTTTCAACTTTGTTTTGACGCCATTCTTTTGAGGAATTACCGGAAACACCACCATTTGTATATCCCTTTATCATGTCACATTAGCTTTTATTAGAATTAACTGCATAAGCTAAGTCATCCAAAAACATCATATATCATTGAAGAAGACTTAACTTTTCAAAAAAAAATCTTTGTGGGCTTTTTGACCTGTAACTTCTCACTGTCCCAGCAGTCTCTTAAATTTAACACAAAAGTATCTTAGATAATATCCTCTATATAGTTAACATCTTTCTTTGGCTATCTCACAACTGTGGCCCATATAATAACTCACATCACAGGATTTCATCATTATAGTGTATGAGATATACTCAATATAGTATGTAAATTTTTTATTTATTCAGTGACTATTTTCGAAAACCTACAATGATCCAGGTAGTAGTGTTGCACAAGACATTGAGGACTAGAAGTTATGTTGAGTCCAATAGACATGGTTCTATCTTAATAAAACTTAGGCCTAGAATGAAGACAGCCAATAAGTAAAAACAGACAAATATAGAATTACAATTTTGACAAGAAGGTGTTGCCTCAAAGGTCTCTAACAGAAAGATTTGATAGGTGATAGGGGCCTGAGAAAGCAATCCTAAGTAAATAATAGTTGAACAGTCAGAGCTAACTAAGTGGGCATGGAGCCAGGAGGACGTACATTCCAGCCAGAGGGAAAGGCACAGCAAAGGTTCTATGTAGGACAGCCTAACTGGGTACAAAAGCAAGAGAGTGAGAGAATGGTTCTGAAGAAGTTTGGGAGACAACAGGACCAAACCAATTAAGTCTAGTCTATTCTGTGAATAAGGAGAAACTGATGGGTTGGGAACACTGGTAAAATGGTTAAAGAGTGATTGAATACCAAACTTGCCTTGGAAGCAATGGATATGATGTTGTTCTAGAAAGGATTAGAGACTTATTTCCCCAGGAGCCATTTGTTTACATGCCAAGGAGATAAAAATCTGAGAGTATTCCTTTCCTGTCTTCTCCTTAAAGAGAATTTGGTTTTTGTTGTTGTTATTTTAATTTCTTTATTTATTTCAGATTGAAGATTTCTCTTCCTCTCTTCCTCTCTCTCTTTTTCTGGAGATAGGGAAGGGTAGATGTGTTAGCTCCAATTTTTATTATTTTTGGAGATTCTTTCCTGTGGTACAGCTCCACAGCATGCATTGGTGAACATGTAGCCACCATTATCTCACCCGATTAGAAACTAGTTTATAGTTAACAAATGCTAAGATGTTCTCGATAATAAAGGGTCTGTTTTCTGATAAGACTTTCCTGTCAAAATATATTTGGGAATATATGTACATCCATATATACAGACAGAAGACATTGCCTTAACTCCAGGCCTCAAGTAATTCTACAAATAAATTTCTTTTATTTTAAATTTTTTAATGTTTATTTATTATTGAGAGATAGAGACAGAGTATGAGCAAGGAGGGACGGAGTGACGGGGAGACACAGAATCTGAAGCAAGTTCCAGGCTCTGAACTGTCAGCACAGAGCCCAATGAAGGGCTCTAGCTCACACACCAGGAGACCATAACCTGAGCCAAAGTTGGATGTTTAACCAACTGAGCCACCCAGGCACCCCAATAAATTTCTTTTAAAAAAGCAGTTCACATATTTCTTTGTGAACTATTGAAGGAAACTAAGCATCATAAACATGAACTCTGAAAGAAAAATCATATCCACAAAGACTTTAGGCGTTTAAATTACAAACATAGAATATAAAATACTAATGCCTAGTTGGTCTAAAAATAAGAGATAAATCTGAAATCATGTTCAGAGAATAGAAGACTTTAAAAAAATGATCAAGTAAATTTGCATACAAAAAAGCACTTCCAAAAATGAGAAATACAATAATAAAATTTTAAAGTGAATATATACAGAATTGAGAGTGTATTATATGGATTTTAGGGTAGATTAGACTCAACTAAAAAGAGAATTTGTGAATTAGAAAGAGATCAAAAGCAATTATCCAGAATGTAGCACAAATTTACAAAACATTAGAAAATAAGAAAAAAAGATGAAAGAGAGAGTGCGATGATTTGACATATGAAATCAGAATTTCAGAAGTAGGGAAAAGAGAGAATGAAAAAAATATTAGTATATTATCTAAGAATTTTCCAGAACTAATGAAATATATCAAACCATAAATACAAAAATCTCAATAAATTCAAAGTAGAAGAAAATATTCATAGTAAAACTGCCAAATACCGAAATAAAAGAAAAGATTGTAAAAGTAGACAGAGGCAATGATTAACTTTAAAGGAGCATTTAGACTTACAGCTTTCACCTCAACAGTGCTAGAAGTGAAAAAGAAATAGAATGATAGTTGGAATGTGCTTATTGAAAAACATTTATCACACTAAAGTTCTATACTCATCAAAATATCTTTCAAGAATAAAGGTGGAATAAAGACATTTTTCAAAACATAAAACTGCCACCAACATATCCATGCTAAAAACAAGTCTATAAGATGTACCTCAAACCAAAGGAAAGTAATCCTAGTTGAAAGTTCTACATACACAAAGACATAAGGAATAAATAAAGCAGCATATGAAAATGTAAAGCTAGAAGATCATTGGCTGAATAGTAATAATATCTCTAGAGCTGAAAAAAATTAAGATAAACAAGGAAAATAGCATAAATGTATGGAAAGAAATAAATCAAGCAAAATGTTCACGATCCCTAAAATACCTCAAAGAAAGTTAAAAGTATTGGCTAAATTTGGACTTGGTCAGTTAAGGATGCCTGTAGTAATTTAAGAATATAAATAGAATGGGGTGCCTGGGTGGCTCAGTCAGTTAAATGTCCAACATCAGCCCAGGTCATGATCTTGTGGTCAGTGTGTTTGAGTCCTGCATCGGGCTCTGTGCTGACAGCTCAGAACTTGAAGCCTGCTTCAGATTCTGTGTCTCCTTCTCTCTGCCCCCCTTCTGTTTCTCAAAAATAAATAAATATTTAAAAAATATATAAACAGAATGTATAGCTTCTAAACTAGTATTGGAAAAGAATAAATGATTAATTATAAAAAAGAAACATAGAAGATTAGGTATGAACACAAATAGATCAGCAGTGACATGGACTAAAAAGAAACTGAATGCTCCTGTAGAAAGGTGAGGATTGTTAGACTGAATTTTTAAAAATAATCTAATATATACTGTTAATTATTGTAATAATTCAGACAAGTTGAAAGTTAAAAGATGGAAAAAATATTCTGCAAACAGAAACTGAAAGGACGCTAGTGTAGCTGTATTAATTATCATGCAAAACAGACTTTAAGGCTGAAAGAATTTCTTGGGAGAAAGAGGGTCATATTATAAGGACAAAAGTTACAACTTAAATATATACACATATATTTGCATATATAATTTTCTATCTGCTTAAATTATGACCTCAAAATACCTGACACAAAACTGAATTATAAGGAGAAATGAATAGCTCTGCAATCATAGTGAGAGATTCCAAGTTTTCTCATAACTAATATTAAAAATCAGACAAAAATTTTACAGCATAATTAAACTTTGACACATAGAGAACATCATATCCATCAGTTTCAAAATAATCATTTTCAAACACACAGGAAACATTTGCAAAATTGACTATATGATGGGCCATCAAAAAAGTTTAAGTGAATTTCAAAGGCCTGAAATCATACATGGCATATCTTCTTGGCTCAGCATACTTAAGACAGAAACTAGAAGCGACAATGAAGCAAGTAAGTTTACTAGATACAGAATGAAATATAAAACTCCATTAAATTTCTATACTGTGGCAACACACAGGAAAAAAATTAGAAAAAGGTCCTATCTAAATAACATCAAAAATATTAAGAACTACTTATAAATCTAACCAAGAATGCACAAAATTCTATAGAGAAATTAAACTATTTGTGAGACATGTCATAGTGCATATAAACAAACGAAGATATCTTTGTGATCATGATTTAGAAGATTCAATATTTACAGATGTCAATCTTCCAACAGGTCTTCTATTGATCTATAGATTTAATGTAACCCTGTCCCAAATTTTAATGTAATGCAGTGGACAGGTTTGGGGAGGGGGGATATTTTACAGCTATTTTAATTAAAATACTGTGCTATTGATCCTCAAGCAGACACATAGACCAATGGAACTGAATATAGAGAGGTCATTTATAAAAGGACATACATATATATGGAAACTTCATATATGTCAATATAAAAAAGTCCAGAAAACTTATATATATAGTATACTATATTATTATATAGTATATATGTATAGTATATTTACCATACTATACTATATAGTATAGTATTTAGTATATAGTATTTACCATACTATACTATACTATACTATATATGTAACATAAACATGTATATTTAAAAGCACCGACTGCAGAGGCAACAAAGGCAAGCCTTTTTCAAAGAGAACTCTAGAGGATGAGGTACAGAAGGGTGTTCAGCAAGTGGAAAGTGACTCAGAGACAGAGATGTTGTTATGCTGGTGAGAAGTGGGAGATTATCAAACAGAGAGGAGAATGCAAATTGCATTCTCGATGTTTTTCTAGTCAAAATATTTATTTTTCTAAATTGGGTTAAATGGTAATACAAATATTATGAACCTGCTTTAAGTTTCTAAGGTATTTTACTTCAAAGGCCCAAAATTTAAAAATATATAATTTTAATTTTAAGTTTTAAATTTATAAAGCCATATATGACCCACATTCTTTCACAATGCATCCTCTGGACCCTCAGATTTAATTGCATATGCTTTGAAATTCTCTCCATGACCATGACTATTATAGATTTGAAGAGAGAGAACTGTAGCAATAATATCAACTGGGTCCTCAGTTACAAACATAAAAGCACAGGAAGAAGAGAAGAGAAAAAGGACTAGGGAGAGAGAAGAGCGGGTTTATTTCATTTAAATGGGAAATGATGAACTTTTCGATGAATGGTAAGGAGAAAATTGGATTTCCTATCTTTATGATATTTTCCTTTTTTTTTTTTTTTTGCAATGTTGAACAATCATCACCTTTATTAAGTTCTAAAACATGTTCATCACCCCCAAAGAAAATCTAATAGTCAATAAGCAATCACCCTCTATTCCCACCCCCCACCCCCATCCCCTCGAAACCACCTATCTGTATGGATTTACTTATTCTGCTTATTTCATATACATGGAAGTATGCGATATGTGATTTGTTGTGTCTGACTACTTTCACTTAGCATGTTTTCAAGGTCCCCATGTTGTAGCATGTCTCAGTACCACATTCCTCGCTATGGCCGAACAATTCCTTTGTATGTACGTATCATATTTTGTCTATCTGTTCATCATCCCATTACAGACATTTAGCATGTTTCTTCCTTTTGGTTATTGGAAATTGTTCTACTATGAACATATGTGTGCAAGTACTTGTTGAGTACCTGTTTTCAGTTCTTTTGAATATACAGCTAAGAGTGGAACTGTTGGGTCATAAGGTAATTTTACGTTTGCCTTTCTGAGGAGCTGCCAAAGCATTTTCCCAACTGGCTGCACCATTGTCCATTTCTAATAGCATGTAGGAGGGTTCCAATTTTTCCACAACTTGTTATTATTATTGTTTTGATTATAGTCTTCTTGGTGGATGTGAAATGGTATCTCACTGTGGTTTTGATTTGCACTTCCCTAATAACTAATGTCGTTGAGTATCTTTTCATGTGCTTGGCCATTTTGTATGTATCTTCGAGGAAATGTCTATTTAGGTTCTTTGCCCATTTTTAAATTGGGTTATTTTTATGTTTTCTGGATACTAGACCCTTGTCAGTTATATAATTCACAAATATTCTCTCCTAATCTGTAGGTTGTCTTTTCACTTCATTAGTATTCTTTGATGCACAATTGTTTTTAATCTTGATGAAGTTCAGTTTATCTATTTTCTCTTTTGTTGCTTGCACTTTTGGTGTCATACATAAGAATCTATTGCCAAAACCAAGGTCAAAAAGATTTACCCTATGTTTTCTCGTTTAGTTTTATAGTTTGGGTCTTACATGTAGCTCTTTTTTAGGTGCATATTTATTAAATTTATTCTACAGATAACTGTGTTTTTATCAAAATGATTCTCTTAAGTATTATCTTCTGCTTAATTACTATGTTTAATATTTTTTAATTTTAATTCCAGTATAGTAAATATACAGTGTCATGTTAGTTTCAAGTGCAAATATAGTGACTCAACAAATCTATACATTACTCAGTGCTCATCATACATGTACTCTTAATCCCCTTCACCAGTTTCACCCATCCTTCTACCTACTTTCCCTGTGGTAATCGTCTGTTTTCTATTTAGTCAATTTTTTTGTCTCTTTTTCTTTTGTTTTGTTTCTTAAACTCCACATATGAGTGAAATCATAGGGTATTTGTCTTCCTCTGACTATTTCACTTAACATTTTACCCTCTAGATCCATGTTGCTGTGAATGGCAAAATTTCATTTTTTTATGGTTGAGTACTATTCTATTTAATATATATTTATATATGTAAAATCGCCTCTTCTTTATCCCTTCATCTATCAGTGGACACTTGGGCTGCTTCCATAATTTGTCTATTGTAATAATGCTATTATAAATTTAGGGGTGAATGTATCCCTTTGAATTAGTTGCATTTTTGTATTTTGGGGTAAATACCCAGCAGCATGATTACTGGATAGTAAGGTATTTTTATTTTTAACTTTTTGAGGAACCTCCATACTGTTTTCCACAATGGCTCCACAAGTTTGCATTCCCACTAACAGTGCATGAGGTTTCCCCCTTCTCCAAATTCTCACCAAAACTTGTTCCTTGTGTTTTCCATTTTAGCCATTCTGACAGATGTTAAATGTTATCTTCTTGTGGTTTTAATTTGCATTTGCCCGATGATGAGCAATGTTGAGCATTTGTTCATGTGTCTGTTGGCCATCTGGATGTCTTCTTTGGAGAAATGTCTGTTCATGTTTTCTGCCCATTTTTAATTGGGTTACTCATTTTTCGAGTGTTGAGTATTATAAGTTATAGAGAGAGAGATAGAGATAAAGATAGAGATAGTAATATAGATACTAACCTTTTATCAGGTAAGTCATTTGTAAATATCTTCTCCCATTCGGTAGGTTGTTTTTAATGTTGTTGGTTGTTTCCTTTGCTGTGCAGAACCTTTTTAGTTTGATGTGGTCTCAGCAGGTTTTTTTGCTTTGTTTTGTTTTTGTTTTTGCTTTTGTTTCCTTTGCTTCAGGAGACATATCTAGAAAAAAATGTTGCTATGGTTGATGTCAGACAAATTATTGCCTGTGCTCTCTTCTAGAGTTTTTATGGCTTCAAGTCTCACATCTAGGTCTTGAACCATTTTGAGTTTATTTTTGTGTATGGTGTAAGAAAGTGGTCTGGTTTCTTTTTTGTTGCATGTAGCTGTCCATTCTCCCAACACCTCTTGCTGAAGAGACTGTCTTTTTCCCATTGCATATTCTTGCTTCTTTTATTGAAGGTTAATTGACTATTAATGATGGATTTAGTTCTGGACTCTCCATTCTGTTCCATTGATCTATGTGTCTATTTTTTGCCAATACCCTACTGTTTTGGTTATTACAGCTTTGTAGTGTTTCATGCTATCTGGGATTATGATACCTCCAGTTTGTTCTTTTTCAAGATTGTTTCATACTATATTTTCAAATGTCACTTCCCCCGTGAATTTTGGCCTATAAAAAGACAAAACCATAAATATTTTAGGAATACAGAGAAATGTTTTTATAAACTCGAGTATTGTCATTAGTTTTCGCCAGAAAGCACCAAAACTGAAAAAGATATTTAAATTCAATTGCACTAAAATCAAAAATTTGTGTTTATCAAAAGACACCTCAAAGAGAAGAAAAAGCTTTCACTGAGATTGTGAGAAAGCACTTGCTGTATATAAAATTGATATGGTGTAGTTTCCAGAAAATATAAAGACGCTCTATGAATCAATAAGGAAAAGAAGGATAAGCCAATAGAAAAAATGGTCAAAAGAGCTGAATAAGCACTTCAAAAAGACAAAACTCCGAGAGTCATAAAGTGTATGAAAAGTCGTTTGCCATGATAGACAAATAAGCAAACTAAAACCACAGAGAGACACCATTAACCATTCATAAATGTGAGAAATATGAAAAAGCCTGATGGTCCCAAGTGTGATAAAGATGTAGAGTAAGAAGAGGTCTTATATGCTGTTGGTGGAAGTGTTTCATGAGGCATGACCTTGGAAAACAGTTTGTAATTACCATGTAAAATTGGAGATGTACATATTCTACAGCCCAATAATTTGTCTTCTAGGTATGTCCCCAAGAGAATATCTTATATGTTAGCATAGGGACATGTGTATCTGGATGTCCACAGCAAAAGTAAGGAAGCAACCTAACTTTATAGACTGGATAAATGTGGTCTATTAATCTAGTAGATTATCAAACAAAGCTGACAATAAAAGAACTATACCATTAGGTTGGATTGGGTTTGAGTTGAGTCTCAACTGATAACAATATCCTAGTGGCTTAAAATGCATTACGAATGCGTAAGTGTAGCAGATATCTTGGGGCCACTGACCAAGGGAAGGTAAAACATGAGCATGTGGGTAATGGAAGTATAACAGGCTGAGGCCCCATTAGCTTAGTCTCTGAAATATCATCTCCAATCTTTCCTCAAACCATGTCTCTCAAATCCAGGTGGTTGCCAAAGGTTTACAAACATTTTGATTACAAGCATCAACCCTGTTACCTGCTGTTCCTCCAGGCCTTGGGCTTGATGCAAGTATATTCCAGATCTGTTGGTTTTCACCTTTTACTGAGTCACCGCTCTTGCGTGGACAGCCTCTCACTGCAGGCTTTTCTTGCCTTGATGGGAAAAGAAAGTAACTATTCCCCCTCCGTGCTGTTCTCCTATAGTTCACAGTTTGGGGCCTGAGGAAGGAAACCCCAAGACGCTAGTGTTGACAGCACACATGACAGGGTTGGTTTTCCCACATTTCCGGGGACAAATTCTCCTGCTACTGTCTCTTCTCGCCAACTTACTGTGAAGCTAATGAACCTTAAGCATCAAGACCCCTTCATTTGCACAGGTTTCTTCAAAGGGTCTGGAAAGAGCCCTAGCAGTGTGTTCACATGGATATATGTCTTTATAAAATTTGCAAAACCCCAATGTATGTAAACAGGAGTCAGGACCACTGTCTATTTCCACCCTAACACACCCTTCAGTAAACTTCAGCTCATGCTGAGTGACATTACAACAGCTCAGAGCATTTTTAATACTTGGTTAAGGGAAAGTTGAACTGGGAATACACTAAAAAGATTTTACTTGGGGGGTTCCTGGGCGACCCAGTTGGTTAAACCGAAGTCCCACTCTGTTCAGGTCATATTCTCATGGTTGGAGAGTTCAAGCCTCACATCGGGCTCTCTGTTATCAGTGTGGAGCCCACTTCAGATCCTCTGTCTCCCTCTCTCTGCCCCTTCTCCATTTGGGCTTCCTCTCAAAACTAAATAAACATTAAAAAAAAGATTTTAGTTGGACATGGATAAATATCAATTTCTATTTATCTATCTATGCACCCATTCATCCAACTAGATATAATTATATAGTAGATATAAATAATTATAGAATCGGTACAGCTAAATAAATATAGAGAGAGAGATGGGGAGAGACAGATATTGTCGTAGTCATTTCTGAGCAAGGTTAAGTTATTGCTAAGCATCCAGTTGTAGTAATGGCTTGCAGGAAATTCATATTGGCCACTGTGCTAAGTCACCTGGGAAGAACACAAGGGAAGGGCAAGAGTTTATATTACGACTTGAACATATATTATGTGTTAACCACCCAGATTATATAAATGCAGGGAGAGAAATCAGACTGAAACTCAAGGAACCAGAGTCTGGTCTGTAGAAATCTTTCAAACAGTTCATCTATGAAGAAATTTGATGGAAATATTCCTAAATTTGTCAATACTCCCGAAAGTTTGCATATTACTGATAACATATTATAACACTAAAATTTCTCTCATAGTATCAATACATGTTTAAAAGTTTTGATTCAACATGTGTAAGGGAGGAAAAAATGTTCCTCCACCTTCCTGGCTGCCCCGACGGTGTTTGAAAATTAAATTGACAATGACATATTAACAGCAGAAAAGCACACAAATGTATTTAATATGAGTTTTACCTGACACAGGGGTCTTTATTAGGAAATGGAAACCTCAAGGGATGGTTAGATCGGAATACTTTTATGGGAGCTTTGATGAGTGGGGTGGGCAGTTGTCTAGAAATATGATAGGTTGAGGAGTATGGGGTAAGTGCAGTGTACTGGCCAAACTTAGCAAAGTGGTTTGTGAGATTCTTCTTGGCCTCTTTTTGTCTTCAGAGATAAGGACACTTCTTTCCTCCAGGTGTTGGGAGGGCACCTCTTTCATGAAGGCTGTGTGACCTCTTTCAGGAGAGAAGGGCTGGGAAGGTCAGAGTGACATTCTTGCTTCTGCTGTTTTTTTGTTTTTTTTTTGTTTTTTTTCCAAACGTTTTCACCTTAAAATACACCATATGCTGGGGCGCCTGGGTGGCTCAGTCGGTGAAGCATCCAACTTCAGCTCAGGTCTGGATCTCGCAGTTCATGAGTTCCAGCCCTGCATCAGACTCTGTGCTGACAGCTCACAGCTTGGAGTCTGCTTCGGATTCTGTGTCTCCGTCTCTCTCTGCCTGTCTCTTGCTTGCAAAACTAAATAGACATTAAAATTTTTAAAAAAATACTCCATATGCCAAGGTATCATATTTTGGGGTAATTGATCCTCAACTCAATCACATGCTGGAGGTGAAGGGAAGGAATTACCCTTCTATTATGGCTATAGAAAATTATATCACATGATCGCTGCCATTTGGAGAGGCACTCAAAGAAGATGCAATGAAAATATGTAGAAAGAATGACATAAAGATGGCTGGCAATTAAAAATGCTTTTTTTTTCCTGTATTTTGTGGTACTCGTTAGCTCTTTGAGATGGATATTTTGTCTTGTTTTTATTTTCTCATCTCAATAAAATTTACTAATTTTATGTATTTTTAAATTTGCTTTTTCTCTAAGGTACCCACAAAGTGCATACGCTTCAGGATCAATGAAACCTGGATCCATCCCTACCAGTGTTATATTTTCCAGGGGAGATGCTGCAGAGGTTGGTCCTTGCTAGAGGCATCATTCTCGAAGGAAATATTTAAGGCTCCTACTTTGGAGCCCTTGCCACATAAAGGGAAACATGTAAAAGTGAGCCTTTTTTAAAAATATTTTTTAATGTTTTATTTATTTCTGAGAGAGAGAGAGAGAGAGAGAGACAGCATGAGCAGGGGAGGGTCAGAGAGAGAGGGAGATAAAGAATCTGAAGCAGGCTCCAGGCTCTGAGCTGGCTGTCAGCACAGAGCCCGACGTGGAGCTCGAACCCACAAACCATGAGATCATGACCTGAACGGAAGTCGACGTTTAACCAACTGAGCCACCCAGGTGCCCCAAAAGTAATACTTAACCCATGGAATTTCAGTCCCCATCTAATGAATCTCTGTATATTGCCCTTCAATTTCTTTTCTCACGTGAGCATTTCTTTTCTCTTCTTTTTCCACTTGCGCAGCTTCCTCTCACTCTTCAATTGCACTTCACTTGGTAGCACCTTGTCCAGAGCTTCGGGTACTCACCACTCTACATGTTCTGTGAGACATCCCATGCCTAGCTCGAGGCCACCGCCAGAAGATTGTACCACACAAACCCCAACGCTCATCGAACATGGTTTTACGCTTCAAACTTCAAAAACACAGCGTATAAAATCCTTCTTCCACATTTCCCTTTGTCCGGAATCTTGCCTCTTGGCTGGCCACTGCCATGAAGATCTCGTGTCACACTGCTGTCCTGACCAGAGCAAGGAAATTCAGAGAAACCCCGTTTCTCCAGTGGCTCTCCTGAGAAACAGAGAGGAAACCTTCAATCGAAATTTGGGAGTTTGGGATTACAGAGAAATCAATGTTTTCTGCAGCTGGACGTAACCTATGGAATCATAAAAGAGAAAAAAGACATTGTTTTATTATTTTAATTCAATTACTGCCTGGTTTAAATGATATTCTGTGAAGTAACCAGAAACTTAACCGTCATCCTTGACTTTGTCTTTAAAAAGGCAAGCTGTGCTTTTGCATTACGCGAAACTGGCTTAATAAATGATTGTTGGGACACAAACTGTTGGCGCATTGAGTAAACAAACTGCTTTTTTCCAGTTTGTGAAGCTAAAACTCTCTTCCGCTATTTCTGTAATTGGAGTCGGTTGCTGGGTAAGCCATCACACTGTCACCTAGGTGTCACTGTGGCTAATTATTAAAATGAATCCAAGTACATGGTATTTACCATCCCTGCCTCACTTTTATTTCTTTTCTAAAGTCCAGGCGAACCCTTACAAGACTCACTTAATTTCTGCAAGAAGGTTCAGAACCTGTAAGAACTCTCATTCCCTCTCCATCGCTGCGGCTTCCAGGGGCCACCCTTTGACCCATTGTTTCCGTTTAAAGTAGCCATAATTTGATAGGCGCCTGTGTCTCAGTTGGCCCAGCACACAGCTCTTGACTGCAGCTCAGGTCATGGTCTCGCAGTTCGTGAGTCCAAGCTGTGCCAGCGCAGAGCCTGCTTGGCACTTTCTCTCTCCCTCTCTCTCTCTGCCCCTCCCCTGACCTCTCTCTCTCTCTCTCTCTCTCATAATAAATAAAAAATAAACTTTAAAAAAAGTATCCATAACTTGAGGTGCAATCCAGGAGCTCAGTGGAAGGCCCACATCTGACCCAGAGTGAGAGCCCTGAAAAGAGAGATCACAGCCTCCACACACTGCAGGAGTGTCCATTCAAGTTTTCCAAACTGCCTTGAGTGCCCCACTTCCTCATGGCTCCTTGGTATTAATTCAAGGATGTAGAACTAACTAAGCCTTATGGTAACACCTAGACCAGGGCCACTCAAAATGTGGTCCTCAGACCAATGCCGGTCTATAGAGTGTTGCCCATCAAAGACAACAGAAATACAGAAACCAAGATTTTGCGTGAGGAAACGTTTACAGTCAGCCCACGCTGCAGGACAATGGCACATCCACGCACATAATCAGTGAACTCGTTTTCTTAAACAGGGAATACCCAGTTCGGACTTTACCAGACTCGCCTGGTGAGTTACATGTGATGTGAGGGGCAAGCTGACCAGGCTCTGGTGAGACCATGCATTGATCCACGAGAGAGAGAGAGAGAGAGATCAGAAGTATAAAAACGTGTTTTTAAGAGCTAGTTCTTCATGATAGTTCGAAAAGCTTTGATCCAGGTACTGAGAGTGGGCAGAGAGACCCGGAAGTTTAATGAATGCGAGTTGGAAAGAACCCAGGGACCTCCGTAGAGAGAGTCCCGAGTTCTTCCCAGTCTCGGAGTAATGTTCCCCTTTGCCATGCTCTTATATTTGAACCCGGGTATGAGAGTAAGGTGTGTTGGGTGCCAGCTTGGATAATACCCAACCGTAAACTGGCTCTTCGGAGACCGCAGAGCGCTCTCCTGCCAGGCTGCAGAGCAGAAATAACTTGCACGCACACCGCACCGAGGTCCAAAAGAAAAGCCACACAGGGACATCTAGTGGCAATGGGAGATCCCGGAAATGCTCCCGAGGAGTCCAGGAATTTCCAAACCACTAACTGCTTGGGGGTTTTACGTTCACTTATTGAACTTTACCTCCTACCCTAACAAATCAGTCGCTGCATTTGAAAGGAAGCAGAGGTCAGAAGGGTTTGCAGCCCCTGAAATGGAGCCCCTGAAACCTTCACCACTTGTTAGACCACCCCTCACGTGTCACTGGACAGCCAAAGGAAGCAAAGGGTGAAGACAGATTCTTCAGGCCAGTGTGCTGAGGAGAGAATATGGATGGGAGTCCCTCATTTTACGGACGATTACTTCCATACTCTCTTTCCAGTTGCCTGCAAAACAGACCTGACCCTTGAGAGGTTGAAAAGATGCAAAACTTCAAAATAAAGTGAAGACGTTAAAAACAGTCCTCCAAACTTGCTGATCTATAAATTAGCATCAGCAGAACACTTAATGAGACTCACTCGTGAGCTTCACGGCAAGATGACAAAGCCAAATCAAAGCCAGCCACCCAGATGGATAAAACAAAGCCCTCCGAAGAGGCAGGCTTCTCCTGGCCTTTGATGGTAGGAGTGAAGCTGAAATAGATACGATTGCATCAGAAATTCATTGTCAAAAGCTGATTCTTTCACAGGCAGACAGATGTGCAAATAAATTAAATTAGATCTAAATTAGATGATAAAAATCACGGTGGAGTTTATTATGACAAAACTATTGAAAGTCTGTAAGTGCTGATTTTTTTTTTTTGCCTCTTCTTTGTGTAGCAAGGTCAAATCGTACACCCTAGTACAGCTTTTTGAAAAGTATCTACTTGATGTAATTTCAAAGTCCTCCCTTCCACCCACCTACACCCCCACCATCGAATGACAAGTAAAGTCTTAAATGTGCCCATTCATGCTCACCAACCCTCTCCTCGAGTACAATCATCCATCGCAGGCAACTGTAGCTCAAACTAGTAATTCGAGCAATTTCTCTTTGCAAGGTTCTCCAGTTTCCCAAGTGAAATTTGGGCATATGAAGTTCATACGGGGGAGGTGATCTCTAGTCCCTTGTGTTTCTCTCCTGCCTTCTGCTCCCCTGAGCTATAGGGGTTTCTTCTACTCTCCCACCTCAGACTGTCCTGTCTAAATCCACTCGAACTGGTCCACACTGGTGGAATCTCTGGGCTGTTCGCTCAGCACATTGAGTGTGTCCGGTAATATCCTCCATTCCCACCCAACCTCTGCTCTGGTTTCTACCTCTACCATCCGCCTGCCCTGTGACCCTCACGAAAATCTGCCCTCACTATGGGACCTCCGTGATAGGGCCACCTGTTAGCTAGCCCACCTGGAACAGGTGAGAACCTCAGGAAACAGTCTCTAAAAGTGAGCCAGGAGAGACTCGGGGGTCTTATTTTGGGCCTTTCCCTTCCAAACCACGTGACACTGCCATTGCTACTCTCATATTGCCCTGGAGCCCCTGGGAGACGCACTTCTCCAGAGTTCACTATGAGAAGCAGGGCGTATTAGTTTCTTGGGGCTCCTGTGGCAAATTGTCGCAAGGTCAGTGGCTTGAAACAACAGAAATTGATTCTCTTCCAGTTGTGGAGGCCAGAAGTCTGAAATCAAGTGGTCAGTGGGGCTGGTTCTCTCTGGAAGCTCTGAAGGCGAATCTGTCCTATGACTCCCTCCCCACTTTCAATGGCTGCCACCAACCCTTGGCGTTCCTTGTTAGAAGTTGTATAACTCACCTGCCTTCATCTTCCCATCATCTTCTTCCTTCTGTACCTCAACCTCTGTTTCCCCTTTCCTTCTCTTGCAAGGATTTGGTATTGGATTTAGGGCCCATCCTAATCCAGAAAAATCTCCAGTCAAGATCTTTAATTTAATTACATCTGCAAAGATCCTTCACCTTGTAGGTTCTATGGAGTTAGGACTTGTACACATCTTTGGGCGGGGGCACTACTAAACCAATTACATGGGACATAGTTCTTACTGGGGCCTCTGTCTTCTCACAAAGACTAAGGGACTGTGTAGGTCCCCTCAAGGGATCTCAGTAGCATCCCATTCCTAGACTCATTCTCCCTGAACCACCTCCTTTGTGGTGGCTCCTTGTCCCTCTTCAAAGAATTCTCCTGTGTCATATCTTCCCTCTTTCCCACTTCTGGGCATCTTAATTCTAAAAGGTACCTACTCTCCTCTTTCCTGGGGTGATAAAGTCTCAGGGCATGCACTAATGGCAAAAACAGTGTGGTTTAAAAGAGATTAAATTGTTTGAAAAATCTTATCTCCATTATATATGTACAGATACACATCAAGTCTGTTATATTAAGATATTGGCCCTTCATGGCAATATCTTAACAGAAATTTTAAAGGAGAAATCCAGTGTTGGAAAAAAAATATAAAATTCTACTATGGATAAAAATGCTAATCATAAGCACCCACTAATACACCTCAGCCTGTCTACAATTTTCTTCTATCGAGTACAAAATATTTTTTCCTTCAGTTGCTCATTTATTTTTATCAGTTTTGATACCAGTATAGTTAACATGCAGAGTTATATTAGTTTCAGGTGTACAATGTAATGGTTCAACAATTCCACATATTACTCTGTGCTCATCAGAGTACAAAATATTTTTAAAGTTCAACAGACAGCATCTAATTTATTTAGGCTTTGTCAAAGCTACAGTTCTAGGTCTTGGAAGAATTTGCTCACCTCTCCATTATATATTTTAATATTTTCTTTTAAAACATTTCAAACACAAAGAAAAGCAGAGAGAACAGTATAGTGACTCTCTGTGAACCTGTCACTCAGCTTCAACAGTTCAAAACTCAAGACCAATGTCTCTTTCTTTACACTACACTTTCTTGTCCTGCAGTATGAAATTATCTCCGAAAGCATCTGTAAATATTGCAGAGATGTTTCTAAAAGATGGAGACTTTTTTGCATATTCAATCTCATTACGACACCGGAAAAATGTTAAACGAATTCTTTTCCAAAAAATATTCCTTTATATCAAATATTCAATCATGTTCACATTTCCCAAATTACGTATTGGTTTTCATTTTGTTTCTTGATTTAGAATCCCCATGACATCCATACATGGAAAGATGATAAATCCTCAAATTTCTTTTATCTATAGGTTCTCTCTCTGTCTGTGTCTTCCTTCTTCTCTGTCGCCTTTATTCTCTGTCTTCAAGCTTTTGTTGAAAAAATGGTTTGTTTGTCTTTTAAAGCTTTCCTCTGTCTGAAGTTTTAATTTCATCCCTATGGTGACTTTTATCCTTTGTATTTCTATAAGTTTGTGTTCAAAATTAGAGATTTGTGGAGATTCACGCAGGATTTTTTTTTTTTGCCCAGACAACTTCATAGGTGGTGTTGTATACTATCCTCAGGAATAAATTATCCCTGCTGTTTTCTTTTTGTGATGTTAGTGGTCATTGATAATCGTTGTTTGGATCCATTAATTTGGAATTAAGAAATTGAGAAATTTTTATTTCTTCAATTATTAACTGGCATTCTTCTACAAAGAGACATTTCCCTCTCAACAGCAATTGGTTATGCTGAGGTTCAGTTTGTAAAAGAGGCAAGATAAATGCTTACTTCTTTTTTTTAACAGTTTTCAAAAAGAATGGGGGCCCAAACGTCCTTCAAAGAAGATAGTATGTATGGTCTCTTATGTATATTATCAGTATAATATGTATGTATGTACACATATGTATCTGTATGTATTTGTAAGTATTTTATCAACTTGTGGATTTAAATGTCTTTGATATCTTACAATTTACTGCAATTATTATTCCTCCTGATACTCAAGTCATCCTGTACTTGACACGGGAATCTATTCATTTAGGCCCCTGAGTCCTTTTTGAGATGACACTAGTGGTCTTGAATAGCATCCTTATTTTCTGATGTGACAAGCTATATACCAGGTTCATCTTACGTTTCCTGCCTCTGGCTGTTCGTTCTTTTCAGTGAACACAGATAGGAAATAAGGTTACCTCAGTTTCATTTTAGATGAAACACATCATAAGCCCAAACTAATACTTCCAATTCAAAATCAGGAGTAGAGAGGTTTCACTTTACTAACTGATTTCATATTTGTATCTTCTTTCTGCCATGCCCCAATTCCTGATTTTCTATGATGCCAATACAACTACTCATTTGCTTTATTTCACACTATATACACAATAGTCTTAGAGAAGTATTGACACTGCCACCAATTACATCATCACCGAAGAGAGGATTTTTTGTTTGTCTTTTTATGTCCTTCGGTCCCACTAAGGATGTACAATCAATCTGTTACGCTCTAAAGTCACTTGGGATAGTTCCTCTATGGGAGGTTGTTCCATCAACAGGATATGCTCCAAGGTTTCCTTTTCTTTTGACTTTCAGTGTTTAGGAATTGCTCTTTATTTTTAATTTAATTTTATTATTATGTAAAGTATTTACGTTTCCAGTCACATCTTCAAAACAAGGTATTTAAAGGAAAAACAGAATAGTTTCTATCCTTCCCCTTTCCACTTTAACCTTTTTTCCCGTACAAAAAAAATGGTTATTTTTTGAACCTTATAGTTTGTCTTTTTATTGATTTTAAAAATATAAGCACATAGGAGCATGCATGCACGCGCATGCATTAGCACACACACACACATTCTTACACTCTGGAGATTATTCCATAGTTAACAGAAATTTTTCACATTCTTTATAGTTGCATAATAATCCATGCGTATCATAGACGATTCAACTGTTCCTTATTGGTGGGTATTTGGATTATTTTCAGTATTTTACCATTATAAATGGTGCTTCAATGGATAGCCTTGTTCACAAGTCCTTTCATATTTTTGACTGGTGTATCACTAGGATGGATTCCTAAAAATGGGTATCGATGCAATTTTTCTAGTTCATATTCTGAAATATATTTTAAAACTCTAACTTAGAATTCTAAATATAATGGTTAGTGTTTTTGTTCTTGGTAAGGGGTTTGGGGTGATTTTTGAATTCGTGAATTTAAAATTTGTTTGCGTGGCAGAGCAATGAGAAGTCATGATTTTTCTAGTCGAACAACATTCTATTTCTCCATAAAATAGTAATAAATTCAAATCCATCAAAGAAACTAGGAACAATTCTAAAAGCAATAACCATGACTATATTGTGTGTATGCAATATAAAATCACCACCATGAGCATAAATGTCCCAGGAAAAAACAAAGATGTTAAATTAGATCTCATCAGTGGTTTCTGAGCTTCCCATTCACTTTTCATTTGCCCACAGCTTAGTCTGCTCTCTGTTAGTGTAAACTACCTGAAGTACTTAAACATTAATGGTTTTAACTACCGTGTCTGACAAGTGAGTGATTTAATAATATTACACTGGAAGTGTCATGATTTCTGTATGTTTGATCCAAGCAACATGAAACTTTTACAGCCACGAGGCCTTCAAAACTTCAACATCCTTCATAGTAACATCAAGAGTACTTACTGATCTCAGGGAGAAAATTCAGCTACCAGGGAGCTCCAGATTCAAAATATGCTGGTAAGAAGCTGTGTTTTCATAGAGGTCAATTAACAATATCTCAATCCCTTTAACAATTGAGCAAATGCTTAAAAGATTACCAAATATTCCAGCATACACTGTATCATGTAAGACATAGTAATTCGTAATAAAAATAGATAATTTGGGTGAAACATAAGAGGATCGACGTTGAAATAAAGTTTTCTTAGCTTTAAATTCTGGCATATGTTATTTAGTGAAAAGGAACTAGAGACATTTCTGCATCCATTTATATCCTTTTGATTCAGTTGTGTGTGTCGATCAGGAACTGACAAAACCTAATATTCAGACTTTGGGAACTAAAAGGCAAAATTGGGTGTGTTATATAGGTACTTTTATGACAACAGAGAAAGCAAATTTCCCCAGTTTTAATTGATGAAATTCAAAAGATAATTATAATGGAGCACAATTCTGTTTTTGTAATTCAGATCCACAAGTGAGAGGAATGGAATTTTATTCAAAGAATACCATCCAGCTTATCTGGGGTTCATGGTGAGTGCACCCAATTACCAAAGTTAGTGCAAATGCTCATTGGTTAAAAAAAAAAAATGTAGCTTATGGGCCAAACAATAATATGTAGCAGCAGGTCAGATGTGGCCCACGGGCCACAGTGACCTGAACTCTGACACAGATAGTTCCCATGATAGCATAGGTTCAATCCGTTAAACAAATCATTTTGCTTTCCTTCGGCTTTCTTTACAAGCCCTAAATTTCAGGATCCCCACTAGAGTGCAAGCTCTACACGGCAAAGGTCTATCATTGATGTATACCAAGCACCTAGCACAGTGTCTGGCACAGAAGAGGCCCTCAGTGAATAGTTCTTTCGCAAAGCAACGAAGAAAACATTTTCTGCTATTTTCCATGTAGATATTTGGACTAGATGGAACCTTGCTAACTCTTAGAGTCAACATTCTGGGAGCCAAGAATTAAGAAGACCGAGGAATCCTATTTCTCTGTCCCACACACGATCACTGCTCCTAGTGGCTGGACTACTAGAGTGATAGCCTGTTTAATGTCTGAAGAAATTTAATAGAAGGAAATCTGGAAAGTGGGAGCAATAATGCATTTTTTTCAGAAAACTAACAAATGATCACTTGGCTTTGGTGACATCACATTGGTTACTCAGAGAAAACTTAAAGATTAATATTCTAAGACCTCAAACCACAAAATGATATTTAAATTACAAACTTATCTTTGACCTCATGAATAGAGGCTCTACAAGCTTTCTGCTATATTATTCCCACACCTTGCCATTCATAGTTTATCACTAGAAAAAGAAGAGTCTACTACCTGCCTTCAAAACAAGTGGAACTTTTAGAGTCAGAGAATATTTCAAATGTTTTTCTAAATCGATCTCTTTATTTTATGTGTGACAACTGGAGAGAGCAGTAGTAGGTGATGTGCCAGCAGGTCTCGTGCAAGCTAGTGGCAAAGCTGTTGTCGGAACCGATTCTTGGTTCTCAAGTCTAATTGTGTTGTCATGAAAGATGAGTTATAAACAAGAAGTAAATTATACTCCATTAGTTATCAAGTTTATAGATTTAGTAGCTCAGACAAAGAGCTTAGCACAGTTCTTATTTTCATGATTAATAAAATGGATAGAAAGATAATATACAATTATTCCAGCAAATACTAAAACAAAAATTTTGCATTTGGGCCAGTAATACTGTCAGTTCTCTTTTCTATACACCAATAGTCGGAAATTGATTAGGTCTGATGTAGCATTTGGTCAGGAGCACGGTGCAGACGATAACTCAAGAGAACAGACTGGACTTGGACCAACTTGATTATGGAGGCAAAAAGGCTCTCCAAATATTTGTTCCTTATCCCGTCTGTCTCCCCATGCCGCACATTGCAAATGAGAGGGAGAAGGCCAAGTTCACATACCCAGATCACAATTTTTTTTTTAGTTACAACTATTGCTATCATACTGTATGTAACAGATTACCACTAATCTGAAAAAAAATTATTGCACATTAGAATGAATGCTGTTTTAACGTGGTAGAGTTTATAAGACACTTTACACGTGTTCGAAATGAACCTTACGTAACATCATAACACGGGGAGATGGGGCAGGCTGATTGCACAAACAGCCTAAATTCTTTCTCTCTGCATCCATGGCATTTTTCCACGTGACTTTGCAGTTCTCACTAATGAGGTTGAGTCTATTTCCTAGGACTTTAATTCTGCAGTCACACACGGGACTTTTTTTTTGTTTTTTTGGCCCACAGCATGTTAGTCTATGTGATGCATGCAGAATCTTGAAGAGGTGCTTATACTTTTCCATTTCCTCTATTGCTCTTGCCACGGCCATGGTAACACACCAGGCTAGCCTACAAGAGTCAGCAAAACTCTTCCTATTAGAGATGAGATTGGTTTGCTTTTTCTTCTTTTTGGTTCTGTGGGTCACGTGGTCTCGATTGTAACTCTTCAACTACTCAACTCTGTCGTTGTGACATGAAAGTAGCCATAGAAAATATGAAACTCAATGAGCACAACTGTGTCCCAATTAAACACTATTTATAAAAGTAGCCTGTGGGCTAGATTTGATTTGGCTGAAGAGCCATGGTTTGATGCCCTCTGCATTAGAGGAGGAAACACGTGGAATAGAGGTGAGTTGCCCTTGTAACCACAGCTGAGATCATATGGAATCAGCCAAGCTCCAGCCAGTTCCCAGAAACATAAGACAACTAGACACATGTCCAGCAGCCCTGCCTTGCCAATGCGTAGCTTGTAGCAGACACAGGAGCAAACCCAGCCAACATCAGCTCAACCCTGCAGAATCATTTGCAAAGCCACTGAGTCATGGGTGATTTGTTACACAGAATTATTCTGGCAGAAGATTATTCATACTGTAGGGAAAGTATTCATTTTGCCACTGTAAAATTAAGAATGAAACTTAAGGAGGTTAAATACCTCGGTCATTATCTCAGGCAGCCAGAAAGTGTCAGAATCAAGACTTGGATATATATGTTTTCAAATCCAGTGTTCTATTCACTATACAAAACTACTTCAATCCTTTCTCTCTCTCTCTCTCACTCTCTGTTTTGTTTACATGGAGATAAAGATAAAGATATGTACAATTTAGGCTAAAAATAAGAATTTTAGGCAGCTTGAAACACTTCATTGCTTCCCCTTTTAGCGTTTAGCTATTAAAAACCAAATCATGTCACTCTGGGTTAGAGTTTGGATTATTTTCCTTACCTTGCTAACACTGATCTCCTCGTGGTGTATCATAGTCTACATTGTCCTGGTTCATATTTTCCAAAACTCCGGTAAAAGGAAATAACTTAAATAGCCCACTCTTGCACACAGCTCCTATTTCTCCATTTTACTGCTCCCATTTTATGCAGGGCTGTCACAGCTTTCTGAATTAAGTGTGACTTAGGGCCTGCGCGCGCTGACTGAGGGGGCTCATAGGTTCTATAGCTCATCCGCAATCCTGTACTTGAGCTGTCAAGTGTGAGAGATTGGTGCCAAATTCAACCCAACATAGCCCCTTCCCAGTAGTCTGCTTTTGACAACTCCTCCTTGTCAAATCCAACAGTTTACGTAGGATATAGAGTGAATAAAGGACTCTGGAAGATACGCATGTAGAGGTGCTGCTTCCGCTGATAGCAGGCACACCTATCAGCTTCCCACAGGGCTGACATTTCAGGCTGGCAGGGGGGAGATGATCATGGGACCTTTGTGCCGCTGTTTCTAAATGGATTGTGGGGACTCCCAAGGCAAATTGCCTCACGTCTCACCAACTGCCTTCAAGAAGAGTCAGTGTGATGCAACTATGCATCTCAAAAATTATTTTATTTTTTGTATTTATAAAATAGACCCTTCAGGTAAATGGCTTATACAACCCATGCAGGATTCCCTGGATTTGAGTCTCTCTGCCTCAAAGTTTAATGCTTTAGGCACCAGAAACTCTATGCCCTTCCCCACGCCGCCTGGGGAAACATCTGGCCTTAGATTCATTGAAGGTTAGAGAAGGCGGGTAGCTGTCAATGGTGCTTAGGTGTTTCCGGAGGTTCCCCTAATTACTAGAAACCAAAGGTTGTACAATTAATTTTTGACAGTTAATCTCCTAGCTGAACATAGCGTAGGTATAAGTCATTAGCTTCCAGCTCATTAAGACTCAACAGGTAGACTCTCAGTCAGAAGAGGGATCAGATAGCTAAGGAAACAGGGAGAAAGAAGAACACAAAGACATGGGTGCCTGTCTAGGCACCCAGGTTGGTGAGAGGCTCACATCATCATATGTGGTCTTGCTAGTCCCCACCTGAGAGGCTGTTCCAAGTGTAGAGATGAATGTGCTGTAGCCAGTGGACTATGAGTATTTTTAATCCCATTCATGAGATCATCTGTATTTTGAAATGGATGTATCAGTTTATTATACAGTTTATTATGTCTTGTGCCGTTTAACATTTGGTTCATCTAACTGTCTTGCATCTAAACCCATGCTCACCAAGTATGTTTTTTTGTTTTTTATTTTTTGTGTTGTTTTTCTTTTTGTTTTGTTTTGTTTTGCTTTGCCACACAAGCCTACCTACAATGTGTAGAGTGCTGGGCCGTGGAGTAACTTGAGTACTTTCGGCAGCGCTCCTTCAGAGAAAATCAACAGAGGCTTTCTGATCATGATTTTAGCTTCTAAGTTACCTTGACCACGGAGGCACAGTGGGCTGCCCCTGGGATCCAGACCACCAGAAAATGGGATATTTATAAGCCTGACTTTCGATGAATTCCCTGCCATTCTGGTTTGCACTGCAGTCTCATTTATATTTTGGTCCTTATGACTTTGCCTCTCAGGACCTAATGGCATCTGTGCCTTGAAAGAGAAAATGCCTGAGCCTTCAAAACAGAGGGAATCCTTCATTTGGCATTGATTAGATAAGGTTTTCTTAACCTTTCTTAAAGCATTGAACCCTTTGATATTCATGAAACTCACCATCTTCCAACATGTCCCAAGTAAATACATTTTATAAACAGATGTCCCCATTTGCTAAGAAGACTCTAAGTAATACCGTAAGATAAAACAATAAGGCTTATGTCCTAAAGAACATAGATTCAATATATATACAATTGTGTGTATAGATGCTATCTGTAGAGATTTTAATGAAACGTGGCCTACCCTCCACCCTCATTTGAGAGTCACGTCGTCCTCTCCAACAAAACTCCCATCAGTGCCCTAAATATTGCATCTATAAGAATTACAGATAAATGCCCTGATTTTTGCAGAAGGATCTTGAATTATGATAGGCGTAGGTGAAGGGAGAGCAAGGCATGAGTGGAAGAAGATGGTGAAGTCTGAAGAAGTAACATGGTACCTAATCATTAAGTATCCATAATGATACTTAAGATTAGTACTAGTGATGGTGCTGGTACTGGCTGTGTGGGTGTGATGTGGGGTTTGCAAATATGATGTGTGTGGGTGTGAATGTATATGCATGTCTGTGTACACGAATGAGAACATGTATACAAAAATAAACAAAACACAATCCTCACTTTCAGGGCTCCGATTCGGTGGCAGAAACATGAACATATCCACCATAACGCCTCACACGTAAACAGCGTGAGCGTAAACCGTCCACTCTCTCTCCCATGTGTGTCCAATCACAGGTGAGTTGTTCTCTGTACAGACTTTGCTCTAATGCCCAGGGTATCACGTGGTCATGTGGGGGATCCTTGGTGCAGGAGAGACTAGACCAGGAAGTATTCGTCCCCTTCATCCATCTGCTTCCAATAGCACAATTCCACTGGGGTGCCTCGGTGGTTCAGTTGACGGAGACTCCTACTTCGGCTCAAGTCGTGATCTCAGGGTTTGTGAATTCGAGCCCTGCCTCAGGCTGTCTGCTGTCAGCACAGAGTTCACTTTGGATCTTCTGTCTCCCCCTCTCTCTGCCCCTCCCCATCTTGCACACTCTCTCTCAAAAATAAAAATGAAAAAAAAAAAAGTTTCCACTAGTGACTTCCCAATATCTACAGCTTCTCTTGTAAGAGAAAAGAGAAACCATTTAAAATTGTCTTTACAGGGGCACCTGGGTGGCTCAGCTGGTTAAGCGTCAGGTCATGATCTTGCGGTTCGTGACGTCAAGCCCTGTGTCAGGCTCTGTGCTGACAGCACTGAGCCCAGAGCCTGCTTTAGTTTCTGTGTCTCCTCTCTCTGCCCCTCCCCAGCTTGCATTCTCTCTCTCTCAAAAATAAATGAACATTAAAAAATTTTTTAATTAAAAAAATAAAATTGTCTTTACAACTATTGTTCAAACCTGAGAATTCAATGAAGTAGATTATCTCTGGGTGTTTTCATTTTTTCATACATGTAGTCCCTATACCTCTGAGTATATAAAACTTAAATGCCATTTTTTTTGTCCTGACAGTTGTCTAGTGATGGGTATCAAATATTAGTAACTGAATTGATAACCATTATGATAACCACAGTCTACTCAGCTACTACTCTGAGAAGCATTACTGTGGAACTTGAGGTTTTAAGAAAACAAAGAGAAGAATGGTTAAAAATCTCACATGAAGCTAGGAAAACCTCAACTAACTGAATCATTATGCCTGAGAGATTATTCAAATAATTTTTCACATGGACAACACTTTATTGTTTAGAAAGTACTTGTTTTATATGCTTCACACACACAGATCTTTGGACCTTTGAAATATCTCACAAGAAGTTTAAGGAAAATGCAGCTCAGACAGGGTAAATAGGTGATCCAAATCTAAGGAACAGGGTGCGTAGGTGCATGTGTGTGTGTGTGTGTGTGTGTGTGTGTGTTTACGCAGGTAGATCCAATCCTTGAACTTTGGGCTTTTCACTTCTAAGCTCATGGACTTTTCCATTAATTACACCACAAGCTTTTCTGAAGCCAAGACCCATGCTATGCACAAGCTGCTTTTAAATAGAAAAAAAAGTAAAGAGAGACTTGTACAGAATTCTCCATAGGCCAACAGTTTCTCTTTATGTACTTAATTAAGAGTTGCTCAAATTATGAGACCTAAAATATTACACAATGATTTTCTCTTGTGTGGTAAACCTAAATGAACAATTATGAGAGCTACTAAGAGCACTTTTTAAGAAATATGTATTTAAAATTGAGATTAATCAAGATAGCAAAACTAATAATTAATATAAATTTAGTGGCAAGTGCAATATTGATATCTTAGAGGTTCATCCTTTATTGTAAGGGTTTAAGTACACATAATTTCATTTAATAGTCTAAATCTGTGTCGATTTATATAAGTGTTTGTATATTTGTATATTTATATATTTTTTATGTGGAAACCAAACTGAGCGTTATTAGAACGTTAAACCCATTGGGTGAAAATTTATAGGAAAGTAGGATTTACAGTGTCAATTTATCTCCACGTATGATTACAAAAATAAAAAGATATCTTTACAGTGGACAAATATGGTTGACACAACCTTATTATGTTGATCAAATTTAACAACACCCGTCACAGGACAGGCTGACATCATATGCCTATTGATACGTTGTAACGTGAAAGACACAGCAACTACCCATAACACTTAATCTGAATCTAAGAACCAGAAAACAATAGACAAAATAAAGCCAGATTAAGGTTCATTCTGTAAAACAGCACATACTCCTCCAAAAAATGTCAATGTTATTAAAGACCAAAAAAAGAAAGAAAATGAAAGAATTCTTCAATTTAAAAAAAATTTTTAATGTTTTATTTATTTCTGAGACAGAGAGACAGCATGAGCAGGGGATGGTCAGAGAGAGAGGGAGACACAGAATCTGAAGCAGGCTCCAGGCTCTGAGCTGTCAGCACAGAGCCTGATGCAGGGCTCGAACCCACGAACCGTGAGATCATGACCTGAGCTGAAGTTGGACGCTTAACCGACTGAGCCACCGAGGCGCCCCATCTTCAATTTTATTGCAAATTAAACAGAAATAATAACAAAATGCTTGTGTTGTCCTTGTTTGGTCCCTGGATCCAAATTATAGCAGTTTTAAAAGACATTATTAGGAAGATCAAGGACATTTAGATATGAATTATATATAACATTATTATATTAATGTTAAATTTCTTGTGTGTGCTCATGATATTGCACTTATTTGGGGACTGTCTTATTCATAGGAGATACATGTTGAAGTATTTAGAAGTGAAGTATCATGATTTCTGCAACTTACTTTGAAATTATTCAGAAAAATACTGAGTGATAGAGTGAAAACAAATAAGAAAAATGTCAACAGTTGGTAAACCTAGGTGAAAGATACATAAAGGAGCATTGGGCTACTTTTCCACTTTCTTGTAGGTTAAGGCCTTTTGGAAATATAAGATGGGGAAAAATTAAACCAAATGAAACTATTCTTCAAATTCTTTATTTCCTATGCCTGTTTCAGCAATATTGCAATACAGGTGTGTCATGCATGCACTCACCCTTTTAACAGATTTAAAATATTAAATGTTGAATGAATGCTACAAGTTAAAATCTGAATTTATAACAAGGCACTTAAAGAAGAAATCAAAAGGCTTAAAAATTATGTTAAAATTTCAGTAAAAGTATAAGATTCAAAGATATTTGTGATGTTAATATTCAGACTGTTTGCCACATCTTAGTTTCTCTGCTCCCTTCCCACTTAAAATCTAAGAAAAAAAAGTATCATTATAAACTAGAAGTACAGAATTCTTAGAAATTAACTGAATGATGAGTCGTAGGATTCTCCTTACAGGTACAATCTACTCTTCAACAACCTGTAAGCCATTGAAAAAGTAACTCCATATCCAAGAAAGAAAGCCAAAGCACGATTTGGCTGGGGAAGGGGTGTCAAATATGCGATTGTGTGGTAGATCCGTGCTCCAACAAAGAATCTGAAGTGCAGGATGGCCGTAGAAAGATCTGGACCACTCAAGGAATACAGAAGGCCAATACCAAGAAATGGCACAATATTTTCAAGGTCATTCAGGTGAGCTCTGTGGGAAATAGTATAACATTAGCTTCAAAATCAATAGACATATATAGCATTTTTCCATTTCTTCTAAAACTAAGTATAATGTGAATGGATCTTTAAAAATTCATATATATTTTATTTTTGTTTAAATTGCCTTGCACTTTAACCAACTGATGTTTATTTAAAATGTCATTATTTTTGTTTCTATTCTTAGTGTATCTCAACATAATAACAAAGACACATTACATTTTCAGGAATATTAGTCTTAAAGCTCTTTTATAGTACCCCAATAGAAGAAGTGACAGGATACACACACAATAAT
This sequence comes from Hyaena hyaena, assembly GCF_003009895.1. Lineage (NCBI taxonomy): Eukaryota > Metazoa > Chordata > Mammalia > Carnivora > Hyaenidae > Hyaena > Hyaena hyaena. The sequence continues at coordinate 1,143,225 of NW_024080879.1, read as the reverse complement.
CTCTCAATGAATGCTTTGTTCATGCACTGGGGCCAGTGAGAAGAGAAGCCATCTAGTTCAACTCCTAACCTATGCATCAGTCCCTTAGCAGAATCCCCAGGGAGTATCACCTAGACTCGATTAAGCACTCTCAGGGAAAGGGTAGTCTCTGCCTTTGAAAGTAGTATATTCTAAAAGTCTCTCCTTTCCCTATATACCAAACCCAAACCTTCCTTATCTTCCTTTTGAATGGTTCCCTTTATTTCTCCAGCAGCCCTGACTACCTTGCAACTTTCCTTTTATCTTGTTGTATTTAATGTATACATGGTCTCAAATTCTTTCCAGAACATGGTGAGATAAGATTAAATAAATACATACGTAAAATGTTTTCTAATCATCACTGAGTTCTGTCTGCCCAAAATGCAAGTAACTTACTTTAAGCTATTTATCTTAACATTTCCAACACATATTACTTTATGTTTTTATTTATTTGTCCCATATGGTGTACGTATTAATTTTCTCAGTATTGCATACTGAAAGCATACTTCATTTCACCTCATTTGTAGCCCCATTCAGTCCCTGCCATTGGCATCTTATACTAAGAGAAATAGCTTTTCCGTGTGGAAGTGATAAAAAAGAAAAAGTCTAGGTTAAAAATGAAATGGGGAGATTCTGGAAACTCTTTATCTGAAAAGTATCCCCAACGGTGAATTGTTACTAGAAACCTTTTGGTGGGGTCGATAAGGTCTCAAAAATTACAACAGGAAACGGGACACTGTCTCTCTTGGAGACTCTTTCCTCCGTCGCCACACTGAAGACCCAGTGTCCATCACCAGGGGGCGCTGTGCCCACAGTTGCTGCATCTCTATGGACACTGACTCCTTTCAGAATGAGGGTCAATGGTTATTCACAGCTTGACTAGAAGATCAGCTTCAATAATGGCTTTCTCCTCTGGAAGTACAATGGGCATGGGGGTGGGAATGGGAAGGAAGAGTGCGGAAGAATCTAAAATCTCATAATAAAATATCTTTTGTTAAGCTTTCACACACGGCACTTGGATCTTCTCTTCGAACTTACTAATGCTATTGAGAGCCTAATCGTTATCGCTTTCAAGTCCTGGGCATAGGGTCGTGATTAGCATCACGGATGTGATTACCTTCTCCAGAAGGGAGGTACAAATGGTAAAGACAAAGTTTTAAACTGCTTAATGTCTTTTTGGTGGTTTTGGTAACTCCACAAAGCTTTACTCACCTTTTCTAATGTTGATTCTTTTTCACCATAACATTTATAATTTCCTAATACAGTTTGAAATTTTCACATTGATTCTTTCTCCTGAAACTATTTTAGATCCACATTCTTGGCACAGACCATTTCTAAGCCTGGCTGATTTATTCAGCAGGACTGCTAATTTAACAGATACATAACTAAGTGAAGCAGAAGCTAAATTTTATTCAAGTTATCTAGCACAGACTTCTTAGAAGAAAAACATTTCTGTTTTTTTAATTTTTTAAATGTTTTTATTTATTTCTGAGAGAGACAGAGACAGCATGAGCAGGGCAGAGTCAGAGAGAGAGGGAGGCCCAGAATCTGAAACAGGCTCCAGGCTCTGAGCTGTCAGCACAGAGCCTGACGCAAGGCTTGAACCCACGAACCGTGAGATCATGACCTGAGCTGAAGCCAGACGCTTAACTGACTGAACCATCCAGGTGCCCCAAAAACCTTCCTGTTTAATAGATAACTTGGGATTGCCTTTTTGCATAAGCAAAAATGTGAACTTAATTTCAGTACTGATAAAGCAAGGAAGTGCATGGGGCAAAAAAAGAGCCTGCAAAATGATATAATGCTGCACATTATCTGAGGTAAGGAAGGGACAGTGCAACTTCCCAGGGAGAGGCCGCTGAAGGACACTGTCAGAACTCTGTCTCACCTACAGCTTGAAATGTTTGCATTGCCATAATGTGACTCAATTTAGCCCCGTCTATTTTATACACATGTCTTAAGTCGGTGTTTTGAAAGTTGAGGAAAAACAACTTTACACTAGCCTCACAAACGTAGCCAAAGGAAACACGCACAAATGTAGGAACCAGACTGACAGGGATTCTGCAGAAATCGTGGGAGAGCTTTTGGACTTTCAGGGGGGATCAAAACAGTGACAATCAAATATAATCTAGATCCTAAAGGGACTACAGACTCCAGCTGATACATACCTGAATTACAGAAGTAAATTTTTCTTATTTCAGTATCCATTTCACTATTCATATTCACCAAATTGAAAAGTGCCATCAAATATACCCATGATGTCTTCTATCTTAACTATTCACCACAAAACTTAAATATCTGTATGCTTAAGTATGGCTATGAAAACACTTCACTGTTTCTTTAATTTCATCTAATTTTACTTATTCCTTGAAATGTGCCTAGCATTGCACAACGTGTGGATGAGCATTAGAAAATACTAAATGTGGGGCACCTGGGTGGCTTAGTCATTTAAGCATCCGACTTCAGCTCAGGTCATGATTTCATGGTTTGTGAGTTTGAGCCCCGTGTCAGGTCTGTGCTGACAGCTCAGAGCCTGGAGCCTGCTTCAGATTCCATGTCTCTCTCTTTCTCTGCCCCTCCCCTGTTCGTTCTCTCCGCCCCCTCAAAAATAAATAAACATTAAAAAGAAAAAAGAAAAGAATATACTAAATGAGAAATTTACATATAACTCTGATGTTTCAATGTTAGGAAAAGGTAATTAATAGAATGCTAATGGAATCCCAACAACAACAAAAATTCTGTGGGGGTGGGGAGGGACAGCCAAGATGGTGACACAGGAGGCTCTTGGACTCACTCCCTTCCACAGCCACATCAAATGTAGAGTCCCACGCAAAGTAATTACCTCTGAAAGAAATCCAGAAACAAGCTACGTGACTCCGAGACATTGAGCAATATCCATATTTAAGGCTGAGACACAATCTTGCCATAAGCCCTAACCCCTAGTTTAGTGTCACACAACTGAGAGGGAACTTCCAACTCCAAGCTTCTTCCTGAGGAGCAGTGGGTTTAGACTTCACATTTGTGCCCAAACATTTAAGACTGCCACCCAAGGACAGACCCCTGAAATATCTAGCTCTGAAAATCAATGAAGAGTGCATCCCAATGATCCACAAGACTTGCAGCAAATAAAAGAGAAGTTGTTAAGGGCTGTACAAGACTTGTGTGTCTGCACAGAGGGAGCAGGCAAAATTGTCCCTCTCCCAGTCTTTTCCTTAAAGGTATGCAACTATATACTTTGAAATCTACTACCTAAGTAAGTATCAGCATGCTTGTATCTAGGGTCAGACTCTGATCCTTTGTAGAAACCAGAGAAGCCGGTAGACACCTCCCTGGCCTTTTCTTTTTACCTTGATCCCGGTCACCAGTATCTCCCTGGAAGGAGCTTATACACATGTATGCATTCCAACCTTTATGGCTGCAGCCCTAGGGACGGGTCCTTGGATCACCTGACCCTGATCAGCACTAACAGTTAAGGGTCCCACAAAATACAGCAAACAAAGAATCAGTTCTCCACAAGCTCAAGCAGTCACTACGACTATCTGTCCACATGGCTATACACAGCCTAGAAGGGAGGGAGTTGACACAAATGCCCAAATCCCAGTATCTCTCTAGATGGAGCATAACTACATACTTTTGCAGCTATACCCAAATGTCCAGCTTCCGATTAGCCTACATTTAAATGTTGACTGTGATCCTCCCTTTGGAACACTTGACAAATCTTGGCACACCCTGAACTACTGGGAGCCAGTAAAAACAAAGATGACAGCTTAGATGATCACAAGGTCTGAGAGACAACCAGGGCTCAGGCCAGGATAATTAACAAGGTTCATTTCCTATATGAGACCATTCTGTCAAGACTGGGAGGAGTGGTCGTTTTCTAATGGACAGAAACCAATAGAGTGCCAAGGAAAACAAAAAAAAACAGAGGAATGTGTTTCAAACCAAAGAACAGGATAAATCTACAGGAACAGATCTTAACAAAACAGAAATAAGTACATTTACTTAATAGAGAGTTCAAAATAGTGGTCATAATATGCTCCTACATTCAGGAGAGAAATGCATGAACAAAGCGAGATTACAACAGAAATAGAAAATATTAAGAAGTGCCCAAAAGAAATCACAAAGCAGAAGAATACAATAACTGAATTTAAAAATTCAATAGAGTGGTTCAACAACAGACTAGATCAAGTAGAAGAAAGAATCAGTAAACTTGAAGACATAGCAGTGGAATTCAGCCAATTGTAGACACAAAAAAAAATGAAAAGGAGTAAATATAGTTTATGGAACATCATCAAAAAGATTAATATTTATTTGTTTATTATGGAAGTTCCAGAAGTGGAAGAGGGTGAAAAGGAGGCAGAAAGCTTAGCCAAAAAAATAATAGTAATAATGGCTAACATCTTCCCTAACCTGGTGAAAGAAAGAGACACCCAGACGCAGGAACCTCAGAAAGTACCAAAAAATATGAATCCAAAGAGACTCACAAGGAGACACATTATAATTAAATTATCAAAAGTTAAAGACAGGAGAGAATCTTAGAAGCAGCAGGAGAAAAGCAGCTTGTTTTATACAAAGAAACCCTATAAGACTATCAGAATACTTTTTACCAAAAACTACAAGGTAGAAGGGAGTGGAATGATATGTTCTAAGGTCTTAAAACAAAAACAAAAACAAAAACAAAACAAAAACCTGTCAGTAGGAATCCTCTACCAGACAAAGTTGTCCTTCAGAATCGAAGGAGAGATAGTTTTCCAAAAAAAGCTGAAAGTGTTCATCACCATTAAAGCAGCTAGAAATGTTAAAAGGTGTTCTTTAAGCTGAAACAAGACAGTAATTAGTAAGAAGAAAACATATGAAAGTAAAAAACTCATCAGTAAAATCAAATATAGTTAAATTCAAAAACTAATGTAATGATGGTGGGTAAATTACATATAATTCTAGTATAAAGACTAAAAGATGAAAGTAACAAAAATAACTATAACAAAAGACACAGAATAAATGGATAAAAAAACAAGATCCAACTATATGCGGTCTATAAGAGACTTACTTCTGCATTAAGGACATGTAGACTGAAAGTGAAGGGATGGAATAAGATATTCCATGGATATAGAACACAAAAGAAAGCAGGAAAAGCTATGCTTATATTACACAAAGCAGGCTTCAAGCTAAAGACTATAACAAGAGACAAAGCCATTATATAATGATGAAGTAGGCCAATTCATCCAGAGGATATAACATTAGTAAATATTTATACACCTATCATAGGACCCCCTAAATATATAAAGCAAATATTAAAGACTTAAAGGGAGAAATGACAATATAATAATAATAGTAGTAAGGGGTTTTAATACTCCACTTTCAACAATGGATAGATCATCAAGCGGCACCTGAGTGGCTCAGTCGATTAAACATCTGGACTCTTGATTTTTGGCTCAGATCATGATCTCACAGTTTGGATTTGAGCTCTGTGTCAGGATCATTTATATCAGCTTGGGATCCTCTCTCACCCACTCTCTATACCCCCCCACAGTGAAATTTAAAAAATAATAATGGGCAGATTATCCAGACAGAAAATCAGTAAGAAAACATTGGACTTGAACTTATACATTAGCTCAGATCACCATAAGAGACGTTTAAAAAACGTGGCACTCAACTGCAACAGAATATACATTCTTTTCAAATATATACAGAACATTCTCCAAGACAGATCATATGTTAGGGCAAAACATATGATCTTGAGAAAATGAAGATGAAACAGAAAATACCAAAACTTATGGGTACAACAAAAGCATTTCTAGGAAGTTTGTAGTGATAAATACCTACACTAAGAAAAGGAAAGATATCAAATAAACAACCTAACTTTACACCTTAAGAAACAAGAAAAATAAAGTAACCCCAAAGTTAGAAGAAGGAAATAATAAAGATGGTAGTGGAAATAAATGAAATGTAGGTTAAAAAGACAACAGAAAAAGCCAATGAAATGCAGAACTGATTTTTAAAAAGGTAAAATAGATAAGCCTTTAGATTTAACATTAAAAAATGAGGAAGGATGCAAATAAATAAAATACGGAATTGAGGGGCACCTGGGTGGCTCAGTCAGTTCAGCGTCCGACTTCAGCTCAGGTCATGATCTCAAGGTTTGTGGGTTCGAGCCCCGCGTCGGGTTCTGTGCAGCTCAGACAGCTCAGAGCCTGGAGCCTGCTTCAGATTCTGTGTCTCCCTCTCTCTCTGCCCCTCCCCTGCTCACACTGTCTCTCTCTCTCTCTCTCAGAAATAAATAAAACATTAAAAAAAAATACGGAATTGAGAGTGGAGACATTCCAACTGATACCAGAGAAATACAAAGGAGACTAGTATGAACAATCAGACACCAACAAATTAGACACCCTGGAAGAAATGGACAAATTCTAGAAGCATACAATATACCAAGACTGAATCATGAAGAAATAGAAAATCTGATCGGACCAATTACTAGTAATGAGACTAAATCAGTCATCAAAATCTCCCGACGAAGAAATCCAGGGCCAGATGACTTCACTGCTTAATTCTACCGATCAGTTAAAGAAGAATTAATAGCAACTCTTCTCAAACTCTTCCAAAACAGTAGAAGAGAACATAACACTTCTAAACCCATTTTACAAGGCCAGCATTACCCTGACGCCAAAGCCAGATAAGGACACTACAAGAAAAGAAAATTACAGGTCAATATTTGATAAACATAAATAGGAACACTCTCAACAAAATATTAGCAAACCAAATTCAACAGTTTAATTAAAAGGATTTAAAAAATAATGACCATTATCAAATGAGATTTAATCCAGAGATGCAAGGATGGTTCAACATCCATACATCAACACCACATTAACAAAAAAAGGGATAAAAATCATATTGTCATCTCAAGAGACACAGAAAAAGCATTTGACAAAATTCAAAATTCCTTCATGTAGAGACTTGGAACAAATAGCACATAGAGGGAACGTACTTCAACATAATGAAGGCCACATATGACAATCCCATGGCTAACATCATACATCATGAAAAGCTGAAAGATATCCTCTAAGATCAGGAAGAAGATAAGGATGCTCACTCTCACCACTTTTATTCAGCATACTGTGGAAATGCTAGCCAGAGTAATTAATCAAGAACAGCAAATAAAAATCCAAATTGGAAAGAAAGAAGTAAAATTGTCTCTATTTGCAGAGACAAATGCAGAGACAAACGATATACCAGAAACCCTAATTCTGCTAAACAACTATAAAAACTAATACATGAATTCAGTAAAGCTGTAGGATACAAAATCAATACACAGACATCAGCTGCATTTTTATACATTAACAATGAACTATCAGAAAGAATAATTAGAAAAACAATTCGATTTACAATTGCACTAAAAAGAATAAAATATTTAAGCAAGGAAGTGGAAGATCTATAATTGGAAACTATAAGACACGGATGAAAAAAACTGAAGTAAACACAAAGTAATGGAAAATCTTCTGTGCTCCTAGGTTGGAGGAACTGGTATTGTTAGAATGCCCATACTCCTCCAAGCGACCTACAGATTCAGTTCACTCCCTCTCAAAATCCCAATGGCATATTTTTAGAGAAATAGAAAAACAATCCTAAAGTTTGTATGCAACCACAAAGATCTGAGAGGCAAACCATGAGAGACTCTTGAATGCTGAGAACAAACTGAGGACTGATGGATGTAGAGGGGGAAGGGGGGAGATGGGCATGGAGGGGGGCACTTGTGGGGATGAGCACTGGGTGTTATATGGAAACCAACTTGACAATAAACTATTTGTAAAAAATTAAATTAAAATAAATAAATAAATAAAAAAGATCTGAATAATCCAAAGCAGTTTTAAGAAAGAAGAATAGGACTAGAGGCATAACATCCTGATTTCAAACTATATTACAAAACTATAATCATCAAAGCAGTATGGTACTGGCATAAAACAGACATGTTAGGTCAATGGAGTCATTAGCAGTCAATTAATTTCCTAGAGCTAATTTTCTTGAAAACCCAGAAATAAACCCATGCATTTGTAGTCAATTAATTTTTGACAAAAGGGCCAATAATATACAATAAGAAGTCTAGTCTCTTCAATAAACTGTGTTAGGAAAACTGGATACCCACATGCAAAAGAAGGAAACAAGACCCCATTTTATATTATATGCAAAAGTCAACTCAAAATAAATTGAAGACTTGAATGTAATACCTAAAACCATAAAACTCCTGGAAGAAAACGTAGAAGGTAAGCTCCTTGACATTGATTTGCGCAACAATTTTTTTTGGCATTGACACCAGAAGCAAAGACAACAAAAGCAAAAAGAAACACCTGGGTCTATATCAAAGCAAAGAGCTGCTGCTCTGCAAAGGAAGCCATCATCAAAACAGAAGACAATCTATGGAAGAGGAGAAAATATTTGCAGCCCACATATCTGATAGGTGGTTAATATCCCAAATATACAAGGAACTTGCACAACTCCATAGCAATAATAATAATAATCCAATTAATAAATGAGCAAGGACCTGAATGGTCATTTTGGTCCAAAGAAGACATCCAAAAACCATTGGCTAGCAATGGTTTTGATCAACCGAACCTGTGTTAGGATGGCTATTATCAAAAAGACAAGAGATAACAAAATCCTGGCGATGATGTGGAAAAAAGGGAACACTGTTGGGGGGGGACACAAACTGGTGCAGCCACTATGGAAAACAGTATGGAGGTTCTAGCCAGATGATCCAGCAATTCCACTTCTGGACATATATCAAAAAAAAAAAAAAAAGAAAAAGAAAAAGAAAGAAAGAAACTACTATTCCAAAGAGATATCTGCACTCCCATGTTCATTGCAGCATCCACAACAGCCAAGATACAGAAATACCCAAAGTGTCCCTCGCCAGATGAAGGGATAAAGAAAATGTGCATATACATGCAATGGAAGATTATTCACCCTTAAAAAAGAAGTAAATCCTGTTATGTGCAGCAACATGGATGAACCTGAAAGACACTACGCTAAGTAAAATAAAGCAGACAGAGAAAGACAAATGTTGTATGGTATCACTTATACAAGGAATATAAAAGACAGGAAAAAGAAGTCAAACTCATAGAAGCAGAGAGTAGAAAAGTGGTTGCCAGGTGCTGGGGGAAACTAAGGGCAAGTTGGTAAAAGGGTACAAAATTTCATATATAAGATGAAGATCTGTGGATCTAAAGCATAACATGGTGACTATAGTTAGTAACACTCTACTGTATAATTGAAATTTGCTAAGAGATTAGAACTAAAATGCTCTCATAAAAAACAAAGGATGGTAAATGTGGAGGTGATGGATGTGTTAATGAACTCGGTGGAGATAAACCTTTCCCAACGTATATCAATCAAATCATGATGCTGTGCACTTTAAGTGTCTTATAATTCTGTCAATTACAGCTCAGTAAAGGTGAAAAAAGTTTGCAATTTATATAACTTTAAGGCAAGGATTAAGAAATAAACCTTTAGGACTAGAATTCAATGTGGCTTTTTGAAAAGTATATTAATTATAAGGAAGCTGTGTGAATTGTATCTTGGCTTATTGCTTTTCATTGTTTATTGAATTGTCAGCACATTAAGCATGATACCTACAAAGGAGAGCAAGAAAGAAGGGCAAGATTTCCCACGTTCACATTTTGAGTCTTGTGTTTTTCAATTTTTACTTATTTATTTTGAGAGAGAGCGAGTGAGTGTGCATAAGAGAAGGAGGGGCAGAAAGAGAGAGAGAGAGAGAGAGAGAGAGAGAATCCCAAGCAGGCTCCATGCTGTCAGCGCAGAGCACATGGGGCTCAATCCCAGGAACCATGAAATCGTGACCTGAGCCAAAATTGAGTCGGACACTTAACCGACTGAATCATCCACCCACATTTTGAGTCTTATGCAAAAGTTATCTTCACCCTTTCACACAAGCTGACACTCTCAACTCTAGAGAAAGATGGCAAAACCGTAAGAATCTACCATCCTCATTTTACCTCCTACCTGTAACTACTTCTGAAAACTCCCTGCACAGAAAAAAGTCATTAACCCCAACAGAGTAGGAAATTCGCAATGTGTACAATTGCAGGGAGAGTTGGAGACTTCTAAAACTTCTAGTTTTCCATAAGTATTACATGGACTGTATAAGATGACTGGCTTTCCCCTGTCTTATGACCCCCAACATCTCACTGACCTTGACCAAAATTCTTTGATAAAATAGTTTACCTTCGCACACGTTCCACTTTGTCGTCTGTTCGTAAATATTTCTTGGCATTTTCTCCTTTGCCAAAGTTTGCACAGTCTTCTGGGTTGGCAAAAGCCTATTCCAAATACCAAGAAAAGAAACTTTGTTCAAATACCAAGTAACAGGGGAGTATTCTACCTGATAAGTTATTTGCATTTTAACAGAAAAAAGACAGGCCTCCAGATTGGCCCTTAGGAAAGAAAATTTGGAGCTCAAGCACAGGAAAGGGTCTATACTTAAATCTCCATTTTTATTAACAGTCAAAAAAAAACTTAAAAAAAAAGCATAAATACGAACTGAAATAAAAACCAATGTTTAAAAATAGCAAAAAGGAACCAAAAAGGGGGAAGAGAGTATAATTTTAAATCATCATGGGCTATTATTATGGCGAACTGGCATTTTTCATAGTGACGTTGATACAATTGCTCTCAGGAGTATTAACATTTCCAACTGATTGGCTCATAGTAAAGTCATAACTTTCATAGCCAAGGATGCTAGAGAACAGGCAAGAAGCGTAAAAGAGTGAGGGGCAGGAAATATATTTTGTACTCTGTTAGGCTATGTGTCTCTTTGCTTTTGCTGAATTAACACTTTGGGTTGAATAATATAGTGAAATATAAGAAGTTGAATTGCCTTCCTATAAATACCAAGTACATATTCTAGGGCATATGTTCATTTATTCCTTCCTGCAGTGATTATGCTCTTTGATATGATTTCCCCATCCCTTGAAACTTGAAAAATGCATTTAAGAAATATTTAAGTATGTTCCACTGCTTAATTATTTATAGTAAAGAAAACCATGAACTACAAAATTAGCTTGACTTAAGCTTACAAATCCATAAGTATTATCATACTTTTCTTAATATGACATAAGCATTTGTTTCAGATTAAGATGTTGCAGAGAACTGGTGAGAAAGGACATGATACAGTATCAGCTCTTGAGGTCATCACAGTCTGACATACACTAGATGTTCAATAAATATGTTTCAGATAAGTAACTAAATGTATTACAATGGAAAGTGCATGAGATTTGACTTTAAAGCAATCTGAATTAGAATCTCAGCATCACCCTTTATTGGTGCATAGCGTCTCTGATCTTCAGCTCCTCATCTGTAAAATGGGGAGACTAACCCTCATTTCACGTACTAATATGCACAATTATGTAAAATGATCCTATGATCTTACACATATAAGGAGCACCACACAGCGCCTGGTACATATCACCGGCGCTCCACAAATCTGAGTTCCTTTCTCCTTTTCTTACAAGACAGGGAACATTTCCGCTTTGCTGCATGCTACTATGTTTCTAGAAGACACCGTGGAGCTGGTGGTAGGCAGCCACCTTCCTGGTAGCTGCTCTAACACTCAGACCTATTAGAGACCTATTAGAGATGTAAACGTGTCTGTGTCTGCAGGCATTAAAATGCAAATGTCCTGGGAAGGAGTGATCCCTCAAGGCAGTAACAAGGAAACACCTTAAGGATGACTGTGAGTTCTCAACCAAAGCAAGTGTCTGGAGGACAAAACTGGGGACACACACTACTTCCAGGAAGTAGTGGCCGATGAGGGACAACATCAACGAAAATGGTTTACCTTTGTCACGGTAGCTTTGCTCTACTCCCCTTACTGTGTTAGAAATTCTGCTTGAGTACAGGATATACGTTCCAGAATCTTCCTACCACTTTCCCCAACTCTCCACTTTAGGGAAAAAATCACATTCTTATAATGCCAGGCAGAAATAGCATCCATTTAAGAAGTTGGAGCTACACAGAATTCAAATGCCTTGTCCCAATCATAAAAGACTCTATTGGTAATCAGAAGAACTTAATTCTGTCCCCAAAAGTATATTCTTCACCTGTCACAGAACTGAAAACACCAGTTAACTGTCTGGAAAATGACTATTTTCTAAACTCTAGTGGGCAAAATTAACTTCAAAATCTCAGAATGTTTCCTTGAAAACTTTGATACTCCAAGAATCTCATATACTAGGCAGCATGACAAAAGGTAAAAGCCACAATGAAAGAAACCACTTAGTAGTTTCCAGGAGAAAGTGCCTGTTCTATAAATATATCAGATGTATCTGTAACAATGATTGCATAATACATTTGCAACATCAAACAATGTGCCATTGGGGTTTACCAGAAAAAAAAAGTCAAGAAAACTGATTTTCCAAAATTTCAACTCTTAAAGGAAAATATTGCCCCCCAAAGGTCTTACCTTTGTTCTGAATCTAAAGAATGCAGTTGCTGTACTCATAAGCATCATTTTTGAAAGAATAATCGTTGTATAGGAAGCAAAGGCCATGAATACTTCATTTTCCATTAGTTCAGTGAGGTCAACCATTTTTTCAATTTTGATCTGGAATCTTAAAAAGATTTTACACGGCAGACATAAATACCCCCAAAAACTTGACGGTCACTTGATGTCCTTACATTGCAGCATTATTGTTCATAAAAAATATCCTGGATTTATTCACAGAAGAAATAATCTTTTTTCAGTTTCAAAATAAAAAGTATTCTTTTTTTTCTAGTTCTGTAACATTAAGCTTGAAGATATCAAACAAGCACGGAGCAAAAATGAAAATGCAGGGGTATGAGAAGCAAAGATAAATGGGCAAAATGCTATAAAGAGAAACTAAAATCATATTTTTGCATCAAGATAAGCCACAAGCTGGACCCAAAAGACCAGAGTTCATGAATTGATCTCATTCAGAACATCAAATTATGTACATGGTAGCACTATTAATGTTTGATCGGGAATGCCTAAATTCTAATATATGTCCTGCTTTAGAAACCCAGCTTATAGCTTTTTGTCATTTCAATAGTGTTTACTATCCCAGGCTACAAGATTTAAGTTCTAGTCCCACCATTTGGTATTTACTTTGGTTCAGAGATTCAGCCTCTCTGAAACTAAATTTCTTCATTTATACGATGGCGATTATAACAGCTCCTAACTTACCGGTTTGTTGCCAGGATTTAATTGAGATAGCACGTGGAATATACTTAGCCTAGCACCTGGCCCATGAAACACCCTCAGCAAAGTTTATTATATCGTTATGATCATCATTATCAGCGCGATTATAGTCCCCATCAATACCAACACAAGTGAAGAAGAAGCAGGATATTAGGAACAAAATGCTAGGTAGGCACATGCAAAGTAAGGAATTGGTATTGATGGTACTTTCATAGAAGGAATAAGGGAAGGAGGGTTATCTTTTTAATTTAATTTTTTAATTTTATTTTTGAGAGAGAGAGTGAACACACAAGTGGGGAGGGACAGAGAAAGAGAAGGACTGAGGATCCTCACTGACAGCAGGGAGCGCGACACGGGGCTCGAACTCATGAACCGTGAGATTCTGACCTGAGCCAAAGCTGGACGTTCCACCAACTGAGCCACCCAGGCGCCCCAGGAAGATCATCTTTACAGAACTCTTCAGGTTACTTCACATTCCAGTGAATGTAACCATCTGTCTGGAGTTGGAAGTATAATTGCGAATGTACTCAGAAGGGGAGCTAAGATAGACCAGTGATACTGAAGTCAAAGTGGGTAGGATGAAGTAAAGCTGCAGATTGAAATTCCCTACCCCGTCTGGTAGCCGTTCCTTTTCATGTCTTCTCTTTCTATCATCAGCCTCGCTATCTGCTTCTTCTGTCTCTTCCACGTAAACACTCCTCTTTTCTCATATCCATGCTCGGCACGTAGTGCCGTCTCTTGTACACAATGTCCACTCCTGCCTTTAAAACTCAACCCCTGCATGCAACCTTATTAGAGTGACGCCTACCTAATTCTGATCCTTCTATCCACCTACCAATAATCTATAAATCTATATCTCTTTCTATACAATGCTACAGGTTCTATTGTTGTCCATGCATTGCTGTTAGCGTGACCTAAACATACATATACATTCAATTATATAAGAGCTCACTACGTGTCCAACTCTGCCATGTACTTTATATGCATTATTTAATCTTTGTAACCATACTATTACAATCCTCATAACTATATCCATTTTACAGACGAAGAAAATGTGAACCCAAGATGTTAAGCAACCAAACTAGGACACAAACCCATGCCTATGACTTCATATCTTGTACACTAACTACACTGTACTGTCTCCTCCAAGAGACTGCAAACTGCTGGGGCATCTGGGTGGCTCAGTCGGTGAAGCGTCCCACTTCAGCTCAGGTCATGATCTCGCGGTTCACGAGTTTGAGCCCTGCTTGGGGCTCTGTGCTGACAGCGCAGAACCTAGAGCCTGCTTGGGATTCTCTCTCTCTCCCTCTCTCTCTGCTCCTCCCCAGCTCGCTCTCTGTATGTCTCTCTCAAAAATAAACATTAAAAATTTTTTTTAAAAAAGAGACTGCAAAGTGCTTAATTCTCATTCAGCTCACATTGAAAGCCTGCTCTGTGGTTCGCCCTTTCGTCTGTTACCTTGTTTCCTCTTCCACTGACGCTACAGGTAGGTACTCTCACTCCCATTTTTCAGATAAAGAAAACAAAACTTCCCAAGTAACCACCATTTTACAGAGTAGGCTGAAAATGTACTTTTGGATTTAAGCAAACAGAAACTGTACGTCCCTGATTAAAAAGCAAAACCAAATGCATACGATAAACTAATCCACCTCCACAAGTCAGTTAGTCTTGAAAGCACACGATGTTATATAAGCTCTCAGTGCAAGATACACTTTTAGTACCACTTAACATATGTGCTCTTGTTCTAGTAGTGAGGGCGGGTGGGGGAGGAAGTCATGAATAAACTGCACTATCCTTCAGAGTTCATGTAATTAGCTTAATCAGGGATCCCTAAGCCTCCGGACAGAGATCTGAAGACACACAGCAGGAATATTAATTTTTTAAAAAATTAAGAAAAGTTTATCAAGTAGGAATTGTTGTTATTTAACAATCATTTTACAACTAAAACAGTTTCTGTAGGTCTCTATGAACGTTTGCAAAATAAAATTTATTTGGCAGTAGCATAAAAACGCAGAGAATGGTTTTCCTTTTGTGAACATTGATATTGAAAAAGGAGAGGGGCGCCTGGGTGGCTCAGCTGGTTAAGCGCCTGACTTCGGCTCAGGTCATGATCTCACAGCTCATGGGTTCGAGCCCCACATTGGGCTCTGTGCTGACAGCTAGCTCAGAGCCTGGAGCCTGCTTCAGATTCTGTGTCTCCCTCTCTCCCTGCCCGTCCCCTGCTCACACTGTCTCTCTCAAAAATAAATAAACATTAAAAACAATTTTTTTGAGAAAAAGTGGAAGTCTTCCAGAACAGCTGGTGGTAAAGCACACAAAGGTGCCAGCAGTTGGAGGGAAAGGGCAATGCGAGGCTTGTTCTTTAAATGTGAACAACACATTGAAAGTGCACCTCACCACACTAAGAATGTGGCTGAACTTCTCTGGTCTGTGGTGTGGGGAAGCGGGCCCATGCTAAGCCTCTGATTTCACACCACAAACCACCTCTCAGAGACCTGAGGGCCAGGTAAGGAGTAATGAACGTAAGACATTAAGCAACAGAGAAGTGATTTATAGCATGGAATAAAATGATGCCGGGCCAGACTTTTTTTCAAAGCTGATTTGTTCATAACTTGCCTTGAGCCTACATCACGGCTGGGCACTGTAGTCAAAATGCAATTACTGAAAGCTTTTTACTGGAAAAGGTGGTCAGGAGGGAGGAGAACAGTATAGTAGTACTCCTAATTAAGAGTAAAATGTTAGGTGTTTTGAGTATTCTAGGAGTGAAGTATGAATCATCTAAGAAAAGACAAAACATGCACGTTGGCTATGAATTATAGAAAATAAACTTTTACGGCCTGGGTGCCTCGGTCCATTAAACGTCCGACTCTTGATTTCGGATTAGGTCATGATCTCACGGCTCATGGGATCAAGCCCCACATGGGCGCTACGCTGCCGGTGCGGGCCCTGCTTGGGATTCTCTCTCTCTGCTTCTCTCTGTCCCTCCCCTGCTCTCTATCTTAATATAAATAAATGAACATTAAAAAAAGAAAAGAAAGTATTACAATGATGAATCATATCTGTACAGTGTATCTGTCCATCACATCTGTGCTGTGGTCGGCACAGCAGAGGATACCTCCATCCTTCTCGCTAGAGAGTAGGGCTCAGTCCCCTGAGGTGGAGGTGACTGCCTCTAAAGGGACAGAGAGCAGAGTGTTGAGCACACAGAGACTCTGGAACTAGACTAGGGTCAGGTGAATTTCATTCTGCCACCCTCTGTTGGGATTTAACTTCTCAGAGACTTACTTACCTTACCTGTTAATGAGGTTAGTAATACTTCCTTTCTCACAGGATTCTTGTGAATATCGAATGAGTAAAGAAAGTATAAGGAGCTTAGAAAAGCACTGGGGCCTAGTAAGTAAGTGATCTATAAGCATTTGGTAAATAAGTTCCTACTTCGGCACTGTCCTAAGCACTGAGGAGATTAACTTTTAGAGTTTTCGAAAAGCTTTCACATTATCTCACTGGATCTAGAAAACTCTAAGGTGGTCGGAGCAAGTAATATTTGTCTCTGCCTTCAACGTATAAGGAAACTGAGGCCTGGAGAGGTAGAGTGAGTAATCTGACCCAGATTTACAGTAGAGGGACCAAGACTGGCTAGAATCCAGTTTTCTCAAGTGTTCAGCTCATGGGCTATTCACCATCAAGGCAAAGAATTCTAGACTCCTCTGGTTTTCTGGGGGCCTTTTTCTGCCCAATCTCATCTTTTTATCTTGCCCTCCTCACCCAACACATGCCTACTCCCACTGTATCTATTACAGTTGAGTCTTTGTCTCTCAACTGTGGACTAATCCTCTTCGCTTTACTGGCTCGTGGCCAAAAAGGACAAAGTTCTCTTCTTATTTATGGTGGCCTTGCAACATCGATGTTATGAAACACACAAAAAACCTGGGCACACATCCCCAGAGCCATGACTCTGCAATTTTACGCCTCCTAAAACAAATAGAACGCTACCACAAGATAAAGAGAAAAGATAATTCAGTGGCCTTTTTGCTGGTTATCAGTTCTAGAATTTCCTGAACGGGTTGAGGCCATTGCAGCCCTGGAGTCTTAGACTTCAGAACCCAGGTGCCAGGAGGAATACGCAGGAGTGGAGGGTCGGGGGGGGTGGTGGATCTGGGTGGATGTGGGGTAAGGCTGTTCTCAGGGGCCAGTGCTGACCTCCCTTGCCAGCCTCAGCGATGAATAAAGTCCGCTCTCAAACAAACCCTTAGAAAAACTGTACTTGTCCGCCACAGAGACAAATATTCACATTTGGACTATTTGTCATTTTAAAACAGTGACCAAAGATGGCCCACGCACATAGTCCTCTTACTCTGGAAACAGCACAGGACCCCAAACCCTATTACTACCCTAACCCCCAGGACAGGAAGCCGCTGGGGGAGGCAGAAGGTGTGTGTAGCTTTGCACACAGGCGAGCTAACGCCCTGAGAACTCTAGTCCTAAATGGCTGAAGGGCTGTAACCTGAGGGTCCCGGGGAAGTTTCCATCTGCCTGTACAACAATCTTGATTACAACCCACCAGGCATTCCCGCATTCCCTCAGAGAGAAAACCGGCAGAAGGCAAAGGAGAAAAGAAGAGAGTGCCCAGCCTACCAAGAGGCCTTGGGGTTATTTCAAAGGAAACCAGGAGGCAGGAGGTTTACACACCCCCGTGTCTCCACCGCTCCAGTCCGGCCACAGCAATGATACCTGAGGCCTTAACCCCAAATAAGAGTTTCCCATGGCTTCCTCCTCCAGGCTGGGGGACTGGCTATACTATCACAAAGTTTAATCTGTGTCCTGTGCACCTCCGTTTTACTCCCCCAAAGCTCCAGGGGCCCATTCAAAGCGGCCGCTCCTCCGGCCGGAGAATAACACGTGAGTCACCCCCCACTTAAGTGCAAGAAAGACTGACTCTCTCAAGTTTCCTTCCCGGAGCCTGACATGGGGGACACTCACCTCCGCGGCTGCAGGCACTCAGTCCCCTTCCAGATGTGATGGAAGGAAAAGCCAGCGAGCGCGGAGCTGCTGAACGGAGCAGAGAAGCCTCACGCGCGCGAAGACCTCCGCAGCCCCCCGCCCGCCTCCCGCCACGCTCGTGCCCGCCCACCACGCTCCCGGGGCCCTTCCCTTCCGCACCCGCTCCCCGCACGCCCAGAGAACCCCAGGAGGGGTCCCGCCACCCACCGGTCCCCAGCGGGCGGGTCGGGCGGACGCGACGGCGGGGAGGCGCCCTGCCCGCTCTGCTCGGTGCCGGCGCTCGCGCTGCGCTCCACAAGTAGGACTCCGGCCCGCGAAGCGCCTCCCCCATCACCCGATTTTTGTGTGCCGGCGGGGGGAGCCGCCCGCCCCCTCTGGGACCTCCCCTCCGATGGGTGCGGGCAGAAGCCCGGCTCCCCGCGCTGTGGCCCCTCCTCAGTGGGCGCGGGTGTGGGCGGTCAGCGGAGGGCCTCGGTCTCCCTGGACTTGCCCAGAGCGGAGACGAAGGCGAGGAGAAGGCGGGCGACTCCTACTTGGCCGCACACAGTTTGGAAAGGTTTTTTTTTTTTTTTTTTTTTTTTTTT